>NC_046359.1:17440104-17779576 GCF_004027225.2 Strigops habroptila
TTGCACAAAATAAGCTGAACATGGAATTCTAATCCAATATTGCCTCCAGATTCAGAGACAAATAATTAAACTGTCTTTAAGCTAAATTTAAATAGCACAAAAGAAAATGCAGTAAAAACTGATTCAAGGTTTGCATTTTCAAGTAACATTCCTTTGTCTACCTCAAACTTCTTACAAATTCACGCTCAAGGTATACTTGGCAGTAGTTTTATAATTACAAAGGTATTAAGCTTTTGTAGGAGAAAGGTGAAACTGTTTTTTTCCTAATTAACTAATCATAATTTCTTCAGGGAAATAGTCTTCTACTAGAAAAACAATGATTTGAAGAGGCAAAGTATTCTGCAGAAGTGTGTTGATTATAATATATTTTCTTACAAAAATTAGTACATCTCCCCAGTTAATTAAGTCTGTTCTTTAGTAGCAAGCCTGCTTCTCTGCCTGGATAACTCGTATCCTTTCTCCCACCACTGCCTTTATAGATACTACACAATGAGGCGCCAGGAAATCAAGCAGTTAATGCTCATGACCCTGTCAATTCCATTCTGAAAAGCTGTGAGAAACTTCTGCATCGTTATTTCTCAACAAAATTCAGTGAATTCAGTGGGACATATTTATGTTTCTAAGGGAATATTTAGCAATTTGGAAAAATTCTTATGAAACAGATTTCTGACCTCTCCAGCTGATGGAATATAATTGTAATTTAGACTTGCAATGCATTTTCCCAAAGGGCATAAAGATCTTGTTAATATTAGCCATTTAATAAAGACATGAGAAGGCCAAACTAAGGATACATGTATAATAATGATAGCTCTTCACTGCAAAGGAGATACGCATGTCTGGACCCATGATTAGACTGTTGCATTACAGAAAACAAAGCACAAGCAGACTGGTAAAGTAACTTACTGCTTAACAGCAAAGTAATCATTGGGTGTATTTTCCTCAATACATCAAACACGAGATGCATAAATTCCAGGTGGGTTTTAGACATTAAAGTTAAAAAAAAGGCTTACCAAAAAGAACAAAGTGGCTGTATTCAGTGTACAGAACAAACAAAAACCTTTCGACACCCGTTCAGTCACACACACCCATGAACACATGCAACACCAATAACCAAATTTCCTGTCACAAGGAGTTTCTACCTGCTTTTGCAAGCTGTTCTAAGTGCTCTTACTTGAAACTCATTTTGATACCCCATATCAAGCTGGCAAAAGGCTCCTCCAACTTTCAGGCTCAAAGCAGAATCCCTTATGCAACCACCAAGGGTGAAAGCAGATCTGCATTATCTAAATTGACTTAGAGAGCTTGTTAACAAGAACGTGAGTGATTCTTGAATACCTAAAGCACAGCAACAGCTATCTTTCTCCCTGACCTCTAAACCCAAAGTTAAGCACTCTATATAAACCAAAGAAGCACACTATAGACAGATAGCAGCAGCCTCACGCTCGCAGGCCCTTGTCCTCATGGGGGATTTCAACCATCCAAACATCTGTTGGAGGGACAGGACGGCCCAGCACAAGCAATCCAGGAGGTTTCTCAATTGCTTGGAAGACAACTTCTTCTTGCAAGAAACAGAGCAGCTGACAAGGAGAGGTGCCATGCTGGACCTCGTGCTCACCAACAGGGAGGGACTGGTTGGAAATGTGACGCTCCAGGGCAGCCTTGGCTCTAGTGATCACGAGATGGTTGAGTTTGAGATCCTCAGGACAATGAGAAGAGCGTGCAGCAAGCTCACTGCCCTGGACTTCAAGAGAGCAGATTTTGGCCTCTTCAGGAACCTGCTTAGCAAGGTTCCATGGGATATAGTCCTAGAGGGCAGGGGGGCCCAAGACTGCTGGTTGATATTCAAGGATCACCCACTACATGCTCAGGAGTGTTGCATCCCGACTAGAAGGAAGTGCAGCAGGAGGGCCAGGAGACCTCCATGGATGGACAAGGAGCTGCTGAGGAAACTTAGAGGGAAAAAAGAAGCTTATGGAAGGTGGAAGCGAGGACAGGCGGCCTGGGATTAATATAGGAGCATTGCTTGGGAAGCTAGGGACCAGGTTAGGAAAGCTAAGGCCCAGTTAGAATTAAATTTGGCAAGGGATGTGAAAGATAACAGGAAAGGCTTCGATAGGTACGCAGCAAATAAAAGACAGACTAGGGACAATGTGGGCCCTCTCCGGAAGCTATCAGGAGAACTGGCCACACTAGATTTGGAGAAGGCTGAGGTTCTTAATGACTTCTTTGCCTCAGTCTTCACCAGCAAGTGTTCTGGCCACGCCACCCAAGCGTTGGAAAGCAGATGCAGGGACTGTGAGAGTGCAGACCTTAGGCCCACTGTAGGAGAGGATCAGGTTCGAGACCATCTTCAGAACCTGAACGTGCACAAGTCCATAGGACCTATGAAATCCATCTGCGTATCCTGAAGGAGCTGGCGGATGAAGTTGCTAAGCCACTGTCCGTCATATTTGAAAAATCATGGCAGTCAGGTGAAGTTCCTGATGACTGGAAAAAGGGAAATATAACACCCATTTTCAAGAAGGGGAAGGTGGAAGACCCAGGGAACTCCAGACCAGTCAATCTCACCTCTGTGCCTGGCAAAATCTTGGAGCAAATTCCCCTGGAAAGCATGCTAAGGCACATGAAAAACGACAAGGTGGTTGGTGACAGCCAACATGGCTTCACTAAGAGGAAATCCTGCCTGACCAATTTGGTGGCCTTCTATGATGGCACTACGGAACTGAAGGACAGGGGCAGAGCAGTCGACGTCATCTATCTGGACTTGTGAAAAGCCTTTGACACCATCCCGCACGACATCCTTGTCTCTAAACTAAAGAGACATCGATTTGATAGATGGACCACTCAGTGGATAAAGAACTGGCTCGATGGCCGCACGCAAAGAGTTGTGGTCAATGGCTCAATGTCCAGTTGGAAAACAGTAACGAGTGGTGTCCCTCAGGGATTGGTGTTGCGACCGGTCCTGTTCAACATCTGTGTCGGCAACATGGACACTGGGATTGAATGCACCCTCAGCAAGTTTGCTGATGACACCAAGCTGTGTGGTTCGGTTGATACACTGGAGGGAAGGGATGCCATCAAGGGGGACCTTGACGTGCTTGTGAGGTGGGCCGATGCCAACCTTATGAAGTTCAACCAAGCCAAGTGCACAAGGTCCTACACCTGGGTCGGGGCAATCTCAGGAACAGCTACAGGTTGGGCAGAGAAGAGATTCAGAGCAGCCCTGTGGAGAACGACTTGGGGGTGTTGGTTGGTGAGAAACTAAACATGAGCCGGCTTCAGTGTGCGCTTGCAGCCCAGAAAGCTGACTGTATCCTGGGCTGCATCAAAAGAAGTGCGACCAGCAGGTCGAAGGAGGTGATCCTGCCCCTCTACTCTGCTCTCGTGAGACCTCACTTGGAGTACTGTGTGCAGTTCTGGTGTCCTCAACATAAGGACATGGAGCTGCTGGAGCAAGTCCAGAGGAGGGCCATGAGGATGATAAGGGGGCTCGAGCACGTCCATTTGAGCACATCTCCCTCAAGCACGAGGCTGAGAAAGTTGAGGCTGTTCAGCCTGGAGAAGAGAAGGCTGCGTGGAGACCTCATAGCAGCCTTCCAGTATTTGAAGGGGGCCTATATGGATGCCTGAGAGGGACTCTTCATTAGGGACTGTAGTGGTAGGACAAGGGGTAACGGGTTCAAACTTAAACAGGGGAAGTTTAGGTTAGATTTAAGGAAGAAGTTCTTTACTGTGAGGGTGGTGAGACACTGGAATGTGTTGCCCAAGGAAGTTGTGAATGCTCCATCCCTGGCAGTGTTCAAGGCCAGGTTGGATGGAGTCTTGGGTGACATGGTTTGGTGTGAGGCGTCCCTGCCCACGGCAGGGGAAGCTGGAACTAGATGATCTTAAGGTCCTTTCCAACCCTAACTATTCTATCATTCTATGATTCTAAGTGTGACAGGCAGAGAGAGAAAAGGGAATAAGAGAAGAAATTAATGAATATCCTGTGGGAAAAGATTTTATTGCTGAGAAAGTAGCAACTAGGAAGTGAAGGCAGGAGATCTTATAAGACGATCTTCTAACTCTCTATTGAACAGAGGACTTTTTCTACCATTCCCTATTCCCGAAACAGATGACTCATCCCACTTCTCATGGTTTACAGTGCAAGCTGCTCTTGAATCTTTCCCCATCCTCCTGAAATAAAAAAACTAGTAGAAAGGTCCCATTTCCTTTGCTTGCTCAGAAAGAAGCTACTTCCAAAAAAGCATTTCACTGAAGACGCCCACTGTTCCTCCATCCTAACCTTGTATTTTCCACTGCCTCTCATTCACTGTGTCTGGAGAGTGTGAAAATAACCTTGATAGTGTAAAAAAAAAAAAAAGCATGTTTGAAAACACTGTTCATTTAGTGTGAGATTCTGAGGACACTCTTGGGCAGCTGAGCTGCCGGTAAAGCTGTCCCTTTACTGTACCCACTTACTTCACCA
Organism: Strigops habroptila; assembly: GCF_004027225.2. Lineage (NCBI taxonomy): Eukaryota > Metazoa > Chordata > Aves > Psittaciformes > Psittacidae > Strigops > Strigops habroptila. The sequence goes on from NC_046359.1 coordinate 17,444,573, forward strand.
CCATACCTCTGAATTCTGAGGCCCAGAGACGGATGAGAGTTGCAATCTTGAATTTTCACATCAGGGCAGTATAGGGGGAAGCACAAGTGAATAACAGGAATGTAAGGGAGAAAAGACTCTTTGCAGCACATTCCTGTCTTTTCCTCAGCCTTGCAGGCATCTGTTTCCTTAAAAGCAAAGTTTTCTTTTGCTCCTCAACAGACCATGAGGGACAGCTCTGAACAGGGACACAGCATATCTGAGTTGCCCCATTTGAGCTGCTGCGTCTCTATTTCAACACAAGCTGTGCCTATGATAGCAGTTTTATTCAGACCAGTGTGTAGCTGTGATACAAATCCTCTTGTTTTCATTTATGCTGTGTGGTTTGGTTCTCAGAGCAGTTTTTGGTGCATGTGAGCTAGTTTCACTTTGGAAACTTGGTCTGACAGCACTTCCCAAAGCTTTTCACTGGAGCATCCCTCCAGCTCCCACTTTGTCTGCCTTTGCCGCAGCATCTGCCATCATTTCTCACAAAAGCCACACGGGTATCCCTTATTGCTGAGGTCCTTCACAATACGGGAAGGACACTTTCAGTGACAATGGCAATCTTTGACTTTGAAGGGGGGACAGTCCTCTGCCTGCTATACTGTGTGGGAGAGGGGGAGTAATTTCTGCAGCTGAAGGTGTGTCTCGCGGAGAGATCACAGACTGAAGTGTGCTGGTGACCCATCATGAGGCTGGAAGAGGGCAGAACCTCTAAATAGTATTTCAGCATGGGATAGATGGGTGATTTCTTTCAAAGGGTGAAAAGAGGTGTGAAGTGGATGGGGCTTGAAGCAAGCCCGTTGCTCGGGAGACTCATTCACTTCTCCCAGAGCCTCAACAGCTTTGCAACACGTTCTGTCTTTCTGTTCCTTGCCAGACTTCCCATTGTCAGTCCTTTATCCCAGCACCTCTATGCAGGCTAGTAGGTGCACTTCTGCATCCCACACATAAGCTCCCCTAAGCAGCCCCTGGCAATTGCATTACACTAAATGATCCATTCTACTGAGGTCTGGGAAGAGCAGCACGGGACAGAAGGCCCCAACTTAAGAAGGTCATGGACCCATTGGAGTGAGTTCAGAGGGCCACAAAGATGGTCAGAGGGCTGGAGCACCTTTCCTGTTAAGACAGGTTGAGAGCTGGGGTTCAGCCTGGAGGCAGCTCTGGGTAGACCTGATAGCAGTCTTCCAGTACCTAAGCGGGGCCTACAAGAAATCCAGAGAGGGACTTTTGACAAGGGCATGTAGTGACAGGACAAGGGGGAATGGATTGAAGCTGAAATAGGGTATATTTAGATCAGATATAAGGAAGAAGTTCTTCACTGTGAGAGTGGTGAGGCACTAGAACAGGTTGTCCAGAGAAGCTGTGGCTGCCCCATCCCTGGCAATGTTCAAGGCCAGGTTGGACAGGGCTTAGAGCAACCTGGTCTAGTGGAAGGTGTCTCTGCCCATGGCAGGGGGCTTGGAAATGAGATGATCTTTAAGGTCCTTTCCAAACCAAACCATTCTATGATTCTTTGATTCTATAAAGATACAGTCTTGGAAATGGAAGGAGTAGGTCATGTGGGCTTATTGAGGTGACTCCTCTAAAACAGATGAGAAATACTTGGGAATGTAGTTCAGACCTCTCACATTTTTATGTGAGAAAGCCTGGGGATGAGCATTTAAATGTTACAAAAATATGCCTTGGAGTCCAAGTGAAAATACGAGGCGTGAAGATAGGTCGAGAAGAAGCTGCTGCCTGGGGGAAAATAGTCACAGGATGGATAATATTATGTCAGATTCTGTCATTTTCTTTAGGAATAATCTTACTCTGTGAAAGACGTGAAGTTTATAGCAAAATTAGGTTGGATGAGTAAGTTCAAGGTTGTGAAAAGATGTCTTCTTCAATGAAGCAGCAAAAAAGTTTCCTTAGGTGTGAGGAGAATGAAATCAAGAAGACCCAGAGATTCCTTTCTTTGGAGAATAATAAGAGAAGAAAAACAGTTCTGCAGGAAGATGTTTGGCAGTTCTATGTCAGTATTTTTAATACTACAGATTATATAATTTATTATGTAAATAGCTATTTAAACTAAATGACAAATCATTGTCATTTATTGTGATCACTGTATGTGTAACTATAAATGCACTGCCAGTTTGACTCTGATAGAATAATCAGGGCCTGAATTAATAAATGATGGTGAGAGATGTTGTTGACTGACATGTCTTCCATTTTGGAGGCCGGCGTTAGCCAATTTGGCCTTAAGTGAAAGAGAAATAATTTTCAATCTACATATCCATTCTGTTTTGTTAGCAGATTGTCTACTTTTGTTTGCAGATCTGCATAAATTCCTGATGACAGCTGACTCACACATATTGTAGACCAAGAAATATCAAGTAAAATAATGTTTGTCAGCAAAGTAACTAAAACATACAACCATTTAAATATTGACATTTGACTTTTGTCATATGAGCAGCAGCATATTTTTTTATGGTGTTTTTTTTTTTAACAATGATTCTAGAATGCTTAAGATCTTGTTGGTGAGCAGTATTTTGTCTACCATGGAGCTGTCTTCAAAACTCTAGATGTCAAAAGTGGCATGGAAGAGATACAGACACTTTTTGCCCAACTTGTTAAAAATTAATTAGAACCAAGGAGTCCCCTGCTGCATGCTCAACAGTGATACTGTTGGGCTTCTGCAAGCTCTGTTAGAGGCTACAGGCTTCTGCTGTGGGGAGAAGGAGGGGCACAAGGTGGGATGTTGTGGGCATTTGCTGAAGGCTGAAGAGAGCTGGAGGTGTCCCTGCAGCATGTCATCCTGGCAGCAGCAAAGGAGACTCCTCATTACATAGAGTGGTGAACCCTTTGATTTCTACCAAGTACTATGCCAGGTTACTGGAGCTGCCCAGTGTCACAAAGCTGCTCCAACTTTCCTTTGCTTGCTTGTCACTTCTGCTGAGCACCCTGCAATTGCTCTCCAGAAGTACAGCAGCAGTGCACGGCCCAGGTTTTTCAAAGCTTGATTGTGCAATGGGTGCAGCAACATCCAAGCTACAGGGAACTGAGTGAGCCCACAGCTGCTCAGACCAGCAACCAAACCAGTGGGGTTCTCTAACAAATGATCCAGTATCGCTTCAGAGGTGGAAAAAATATGCAGAGAGAATAAGGCACAACAAAACTCCTAGTGCCTCCTAGTTCACTAGCACCTGCTACTTAGATACAGCTAATGTATGTAAGGACACATTTCTGAAGCACTGAAAAGAATAAAGAAGGCACCAGCCAGTTTACTCATCTTTATAAAGAAGGGAAGATACATTATGCCTCGTGTATTATTTCTAAAAGGGAAAATGCCTTTAGATACCTGTTAGTAACATTCTGATTTTACAGATTGTATTTATTCTTAGACCTTGCTATTTTATTAGCATTAGTACACAGAAATTATTAAAGAGAGTTTTATACAGAATGAGAAGCTTCATATCTGGTTAAACACAAAGGTTTTCTGAACTCTATTTTCAGTTCATGAGCATGAAAAGTGGACATGCAGATTTAAACTGAGGGGCCAAGCCTCTCAATATGTCTAAGAAATTATTTCTCACTTGGAGCTGTTATATGAAAATTATTTTAAATAAACTGCTTTTTTATGGGAGTTAGATTCAGTGACAGGGAAAATTAGTTAATTTATTTTAGTTTTACCAGATTAACCATTTTGTTATTAGAATGTTTTCTTCTGACATTTCAAAGAAAATTAACTTTCCTTCAATTTTAGTGTAAAGACTTTCAATAAAACTAATGCCCAAATCCGAAATTATATTTGTGATTTGTCAAAAAGTCAACTCTTCCTTGTTTTGGTCTTGATCAGAGTTTAAATATTGCTAGCCAACCAATCAGCCAACCCAGCTAAAGAAACAGTTTAGTTTCATACGCTTAACTTGGAAGAGTAGCAGGAAAACCATTTGGCATGTAGCTCAGTGGTATAGAAAAGAATAAATGCTAATGAATGGAGTAGAGTTTACTCTCTTCTCACATGGTTCACACATGGTTGTTGACTTTTTTCAGTTACACCACTGGCATATCTCACCATTACAGAAATTATAAAGTATCATATTCCATTAAAACTGTGCATTAGTTGCACATCCTAGGAATCCTCTTCCAAAATTACTTTTTTTTTTCCACTGTAAAATATCACTGTGCATTTGTAACTGTGTAACTACAACACCACAACAATGTCAGATTAAGTTAGTCTTGAGTTAGTCCTTCAATAATGTAATAGGATAATTGTCTCAAAAGATATACGACTTGAACAGCTGCTAATAAAGTGAAAGATTTGGTGCTGTTCTGGTTCAGGACTACTGTTCTTTCATTTTGTAAGAGGGCTCAATAGTAACTCTTCTGATTAAACAGATCTTAATAATTAGAACTTTATTGACAATAGCTTAAATGGGAGTGAATGTCAACCAGTAAAAATATTCAAATATTTTCCTAACTGCTGTAGATTCCAAGCTACTGTATCTTCAAGTTAAAAAATTTTTTCAAGTACACTGTTGACTTTCAAAACACTAAAACCATCATGTTTTGCATGCTCTGATCATTTTTGTTGTTCTTAGTCTGTGTAAGGGCTTTATATAGAAGATTTTGTTTAAGTTTAAAAATATCAGGCAATTCCGAAACATATGCTGGGGATATCAAGCTTTTCTGGTTGCCATTAATCCTGACTCACACAGATTTTATCACATTTAAGAGATACACTTTCGGCTATATTGTGCTTCTGGCCTCCTACGAAACGCAGAGCAAAAGTAAATACCCTTGAAGAAGAACACTGGCATGTCTCAAAGAGGTGGTATTTTTCATCTTATTCCTTGTTTATGCTTGGAGATACAAAATCACAGCATCTCTTTGTAAGGCAGCACCATTTTGCCCGATGTTTTGCCCAGCAGCAAGCAGGCTACTAGCTGCTCTGAGGTGCAAAGCTGCCACTTCTGCACAGCCTCTTCAGTCTCTGTTACCCTTGGGTATCATGCAGCCTGGGCACACCAGGAACAGAAACAGCACAAAGAATAGATTAGAAATCATTATTGCTAATACATGGTCAAATTTGCCAGTTAGGCTCATCTGTAAATGCTACTTTTTCTGACAAGGTATGTATAATGTATATAGCACATAGTCAAATAAAAGACAAGGTTTTAGTCATTGCATCTGATAACTTTGCAGCAATTGCTTTTTGTTTCTGTGAAAACTATAGCATGTTCATCTTCACATTATTTAGAAAGGTATGATAAGAGATGCATATAAAATAATTTGTTTTCTCCTTCTCTTGCCTCTAATGTCAATATGTTGTGTGAGGGAGGAAGCTGGGAGGAAATTGCATTTTTCCTCTGAAAGATCATAAATCTAGATCTGTTACTCATTAATGAACTCCATATAGATCTTAATAAATTTGCTGCATAGAAAAAGATATGGTAAAAAGTCAGGAAAGCATGCAGGCAGCAGGCGATTACAGGTATGACCAGTGAACTCTCTCCTTTAGCTTGTTAAGATGTCTGATAGCCATATCGGAAAAGTAGAAAAATGTTGATGGAACCAAGCCTACTTGGTCTGTATTCATCATCAAATTAGTAGCAAAGTCAGAAATATTTTCCACTTAGGATATTTCCTCAGAGGGAAAAAAACCCTCTGCCTGTTGGGATCGGCTTGGTGATGAAGCTTGCCACCTCACCGTTGTATCAGCTGCTGGATTTGTGAGAGCTGGCACATAGCCCATGGTCCTCTTTGTGAAAGCCGCTGAAAGAAATCATCATAAAGATAAAGCAGTTTTGTACAGACTCACACAACCCAACAAAAAAAAAAACCAAACAGAGTTTCAGGCTATAAATTGCTATTTAAATAAGCTGTATAATATCTACCACTGTAAAACTTCAGGATGTCCTATCACTGGGAATTACAGCCTTGGTGCCTGTGAGAATCACAGAATTGTTTAGGTTGGAAAAGACCTTTAAGATCATTGAGTCCAACTGCAATCCTTTTGGAATTTATAAAATGCCATAGGATAATCTTACCTGGGATATAGTTGGAGAAACTGCATTTTTTTGCATTTTGTTAAGAGGTTCTGAAATAATTCCAACAGAAACAAACAAACAGGAGGAGATGAACTGCAGAATGATGCAAGGTAATGCCAGGCGTTTTTTTTTTTAAGTTACCATGTGAATCTAACAGAGCTGTTATTGGTAAGAAAATGGAAAACCAGATTTTTCCCGCATGTCTCATCTCATCCAATAGGCACAGGCTGGAACAACTAAAATTTCTAACCCAAACATGGTCTATTCTTGAAGGCAGCCCACTTAATTAGTTTTCACATCAGTACATTTCAGCAATGACAGTGAGAACTCTGCTGTTATCACACTTGGGTTTATGCCCAACAGCAAAGGAGGCATCTCATATATTTGATGATACCCAAATTGTTGCTAGCACTGGATGATGGAGGCATGTATGAAACAGCATTCTGCAACATGTATGCTCTCTGCTTCAGGTCAGTGGGTGCTGCCTAGCCTCCAGTGTGCAACAGCTGCAGGGTGAGTAGAAAAGCGCAAGCAGATTTCACCTAATGCCTCATCTGGAAAACAACAAACTCTGTGCTTGTTTTAATCAGAAGCTTAATACTAAGTCAGACATAGACTATTTCAGTGCCTAAAGCATACCTTTTCTTGAAGCAGGAGAATGCCATATAGAGAAGATGAAACAATCAATTACTGTGAAGGATGTTGCAACCTAGTCAGCCAGGGGCTCCCAGATCTCAGCTCTCTCCTGCTGGCAGGGATGAGCACAGTTGTTCTGGTGTTACCAAATGAGAAGGCTGCCTTGAAATGTCAACATCTCGTTATTTCCTTTTCTCTTGTCCACACTTAGAACACATCATATTCACCCAATTGATAAATTAACTTAACAAATTGGAGCTGTAGCAATGATCGATACAAGAACCGTGTCTGGTTTATATGAACAAATGGATCTCATTGCTTAGTAGCAGGACAGGATATACAGGTGTTACAAAGTCAGTGGACATCTTGAACATATGTGTGTGCCTCATGTTTTCTTTTCCCCTGCAGTGCAGATGTAGCCTTTGATTTCTGCTTCTAGCTTAGCTGTGATCATATCGTTTTCATCCCGTCGTTCCCATTCACGATCCTGCTTTCCCTTTGTTCCCACCATCAGTCTGAAGACAGAAGGTGAAGCTGAAGTATTGTTGTAGGATTGATTTACACTTTTAGTCTTTGCTTCTGCTTCTTCATTCCTCAACTTCCAGAACTTTGTACTGTTTTGCAATTTCTAATTCATCGTGATTTTTCTTTTTCTCAGTTGACCCTTACGTGCCTTGACCTCAAAGTCCCAGCCATTTTCCAGCAGTCCTTTTTCTGCTCCTTAGGCTCTTTTCTTAGATCTGATCTTGGGTTTAGGGTAGAAGAGGATGAAGGGGACAGGAATGAAGGCAGAAAAGAGGACAATCTCAGGCTTTACCTATACGTTTTTTCTTTTTGCTTCACATACAGGTTAATTCTGTACTGATCAATGTAGATAGTTGACTAAAATGGATTAAAACAGAAAACAAGCAAAAGAAAAAAAAACTAAAAAAAAAATAGGAATTGCAGCATGTGTGATTATTGGTTGTTCAGTTCTGATTTATCCCTGGTTACAATAGCACCTCTACTTTTAAAGTGCCATTAGATGTTATCAGTTACAATTTTTAGATTGAACACATCTTGCATTTAGTGATCTTAGATACATTCTTTGTCAGAATTATTTCTTAAAATTATCTCTTTTTCTTTGGAGTATTTTTACAGTCTTTCCAGATCTGCTTTTTTTTTAAGTAAAAATAATAATTAAAAAAAAAAATATTATTAACTTTCATTGTTAGATAGTTAGGCTATCTGGATACAAAATTCCTTGCAAGGATTGCCTTCAGACAGTTAAATACTACTGTCTGTTGGAATTGTCCATTAAATTTTAGTTACTTCAACTGACCTTTTCAACAGGCTGTTTTACTTACATCTCAAATATGGTTAGGACTGTTATATTAAAATAGTCCCATTGCAAAATGGGATGGTATAATTGATGATGTGTGAAAAACAACCTTCTCACTTTTACTGAAATACCCAAGTTCTAAAATACTGGCTGAATAAAATCACATACCTGTATTAATTTGTGTAGCTTCTGTACATGGACTAGTGTTTCATGAAAACTGCTATTCTAAATCCCAGTCAGTAAAGCAGCATTTATTTTTCATAGATGAAAACCAGGTGATGCCCGATGAAATTCATAATAAATTTGGGAGTATTTCATCCATGCTGCATAATCAAAGGCGTAATATCCTAAGCCATGCATGTGTGAGTCTGAATAATATTTTATTGCTCAGACCCCCTAGTTCCTCATAAGATGCTAAGATCTAGTTTGCTTCATTGTGACTGAGTTGCACACAGGTTTCTAGTATATTTAATTTTCAAAGACTCCATATCACTTGCTCTCTTTCTTTTGGGTAGAATTCATTCTAGTAAGTTTGATCAACAGGCTTCATCCTACCTCTTTTCTCAAGACCTTTTACTTTGTCATCTGAATATCATAAGATGAATAATTGTCTTTCACTACAGTAGGAGGTAGTGCACTGGAGAGTTTTCAAGCAGCTCAGAAAAAACCCTCTGGCTCTACTCGCTTTTAGGAGAAGAAAACTAAAGAGGGAACCTTGGCAACGATCACTGTAGAAAGTGTGTAAGTTTTTCAGTTGGGGAAACTGTAACACAGAAAAGCTGAAGTGATTGCACAGCTAGAAGGAGGCAAATATAGGAGAAAATGGAAATCCTGCTATTGTTAATCAAAGCTTAATTTGTTACTGATTCTACTTCTCTCTGTAGTTCCTTCTCTCTTAAAACTGACAAAATTAGGGTTAAAAATCAACTTTCCACTAAATGAATAAGAGAGGATCATTTACCATCTCATGGGGTTTTTTTGTTCTATTTGAGGATATAGTAAGCTATCACAAGAAAATTCATTTTCCCTTGCTGTAAAGTTATATAGCACACAACACAGTTCACTACAGAGCAACATCACATCTAACCCAGAATATAAATGTTAAAAATATTTTTATAGGTTTTTAACCCCATTTTCTAATTCACTCTTCTTACTTAAGCTTTCTTAAACCATTTCATCTTCAGCTCCTCCTTTTACCAACATTGCTGATAAACTTGCTTTGTGGGGTTTTCAGCTTTTTATTGAGCTGTGTGGAGAAATTGAAAAATTGGGATTTGAATCTCAGGCTTCTCACTATTTTAGATTGTTGAGGACTAAGGTTTATATCCGGATTGATTTTCAGTAATAATGGATCTACAAGTCAATAATGAGGCAGCTAAAGCATGGTTTCAAAACGGCAGAATAGTAAGAAGCCTGTGTTAGAGAATAATCTGGACCCAAGTATCAGACTGTTCTATTGAAAAAAGAGATTCAATACAATCAAGTGAACCAAAGCTTTTACGATTGTTACTCTTTCGATTACCATAGAATTCATTAGCAATGACTGCCTGGTTCATTAGTTTGTTCTCGTTTGGAAACAAACAAACACATGAATTTGGTTGCAGGTTGTGGAATTTTATGTGTCCTGGTAGATGAAAGAAATTTCAAGCTTTGTGTTTGCAAAGTGCATGGTCTTTTAGTAAAAGTTTTCTAAGCTTTGTAAGCAAAATTCTTGCAAAATTAAACTCCAGTAAAATGCAATGCAGGGTAAATGCCTGAGTGACATCTGGTTAAATTAGAAAACTGTTAACTGAGTTCTGAACACACTTTTGGATCAGGCAGAAATGAGAATGATGATGGCTTGCTGTTCAGTTACACATTTCAGATCTACCTGTGAGAAGTGAAGAGCTTGATCTCAGGATCCTGTGAGCAGTGCCTATCTCCCTGTACATATATCCTGTCTAGGCCAGCCTGGCAGGCAAGTGGTGCTTCCCATTCCCTTCCAGTCCTCTTATTTTTGGATATGGAGAAAAGAAGGCTCAGAGGTTACCTTATAACAGGCTTCCAATACCTAAAGGGGGCCTACAAGAAATCTGAAGAAGGACTTTTTACTAGAGCATGTAGTGACAGGACAGGGAGAATGGTTTTAAACCGGAAGAGGGGCGATTTAGATTAGATATTAGGGAAGAAAATCTTTACTGTGAGGGTGGTGAGACACTGACACAGGTTGCCCAGAGAAGTGGTGGATGCCCCATCCCTAGAAGTGTTCAAGGCCAGGTTGGATGAGGCTTTGAGCAACCTGGTCTAGTGGGAGATGTCCCTGTCTATGGCAGGGGGCTTGGAACTAGATGATTTTTAAGGTCCCTTCCAGCCCAAACTATTCTATGATTCTATATGATCAAATATTCACATATTGACTTGGTCAGAAGTCTTTCCAACTTCAGCGTAGAAGGAGAGATGAAGAGAAAATGGGCAATACGCAGACCCAGACTCCCATGAACATGTCGATGCAGTTACACATAGCCAGCGCCCAGAAATTACTGCTGTCCTCCCGTACCGTGATAACTGATGTAAGCATTTTACATTTTATGCAGTTTGAAATTTTAAAAGTCGCAATACACATACACACAACATGTACAAAACACATTTTAAAAGTGTCAATAAAAGTACTACTTGCTTTCTTTATAACAATATGCAAGTAAATGCAACACTTTAAAATACAAACATTTATTTTGCAGCCTCTTTTTGTCAGTGTATAAACAGATAATATATCCGTCAGTAAAATATGCAGTCTTCAGAATAAAACTCATAAACTTTGGCTGCAATGGCACAGACTTCACTCATATGCTGAGGGAAAAAAGCAATAGCATCTGTCTGGATAAGCCAGGCAAATAAAGGCCTGAAAAGAGCATTGAAAAATAGCCACTTGTTAGCCTCCTTGCTAGTGATCCCATCTTATTTACTGATTTTTTTTTCCTTCTGTATCTCAATTTTATTAGGCTCTTTCAGCAAGGTCTGGTATCTCTCCTCATTCTAAAGCTTTCTTTTAGAATACAATTTAATTTTGTGGTTACAGATCCCCACAGGTATATCTGCATATTTTAAGATTTATCTTTAATTGTCAAATAGTGTAAATTAATTTTCACAGGTCATGATGTCACTTAATCAAACTTCAGATGCATTAATTTCTAAATGTACACTGTACAGTGTACATTGGTGGGGATTAAAGGTTTTTTTATATTTTCAAAAACATACATTTTACTGCTCTGAATATATACGCAGCAAAAGAGAAAGAGAAAAACATAAATTTAAAAATAAAAATGCTATCAGAGGGCTGAATGATTACTTTTTGCTGAATGATTGCTAGACTCCTGGAGTCTATAGGAGAGGGCATTTCCCCAGAGGGCCATCAGTAGACAGCACAGATAACTCCAGTGGTGATAACAACCGCATGGAAGCCTTATGCATGGGCCACAGTGTTCATCAAATTAAACAATGTTAGCTGCACTGTCATATGGGGGAAACCAAGTCATAAGAAGTTGGGTGACAAAAATTAATGTGTTTTTCGGGGTCACCCAATAGTTATGGGCTAACCTGAGATCACTCACATTCAGCATAGGTCCTTCATCAGGTGTGTGCCTAAATGTCTTGCTAACTGTTCAAGTACACAAGCCTGTCTATACATTCCAGTACCTTATTGGGAAGTGATCCTAGTGCACTTCCTGCAGAACTGTGCAGATGTTACAACAGAAATCTACAAAGATACATTATGAGATTAATTAGTTATAGGCATTAGGTAGGATTTTCTGGGTAAAAGAATTATTGAGATATTGCATAGTGAAGAAAGTGATTGATTCCTAGAGGATATCCATGTTTTCCATTTAAGATTCCCTGCGGGAAGACTTTGTTTCACATATTGTTTTGGTTTTTTGTTTGGTTTTTTTTTAAAAAACCCAACAAATCAAAACAGAAAACAATCAAACAATTTACTAAATGTTATCTTTCTTTTTCCTGGTTTTTTTTAATGTTCCTTTTCTCCCCTTCTACTGTTTACTATTGTGTACTATAGCACTGTAGTGGTACTCTTTACTTCCTCTTTTATTTTTCTACACTTGTTTCAACTAATTCTTCAACTGTCGAAAAGTTGCAGAATGCTACAGAGAATGGAATGGTGGAAGGGAAAAGCATTTTTTTCACCACTCAGATTTGGCACATGTTGATACAACTCATTTATGCATAACCCACTTTGTACAATTTTTTCTTTCTCTCCTGCCATGTGCAAAATGCTTAAGAAAGAATTTTAAACAATGCTTATAGGGAACTGAATATTTCATATCTCAGGCTGTGACAACATGTGATTTTTAAAACTAGAGATTTTTTATCCAGGCCTGGCATCTGATTTACAGGCATTTATACTATACAGGCATTGCATTAATTACAACCACTCACAGATATAAGAAAAGACAAATTCTCCATATTGTGAGGAAGTTCAAGTTTAGATCAGCAAAAAGGTGATGTGATAGCTCTCTTTATTGTGTAATAACAGCACAGACAGTTCTTCCTATTGTGTCTAGTGGTAACTTAATTTCATGGTCTACTGTGTAACTAGACTCTCTGGACTACTAGAAAGTATGTGAAATATTAAATTATTGATGTCAGCATGTTCTTCATACAGACATTTAGAGAGAAGGAATTACTTGAGAAAACAATTATTCCCTTCTATTACCATGAAGGCAAATTTTTTCTCTAAGGCATAACTTTGGAAACAATAATCCTGAACTTAAGTCAGAACCACGTACCCTAGTTTTTTCACTTGCTTGCAAGAAGGAATGGCTCTCACCTACCTTAGCCAGGGACTCTCTGATCTACAAATGGAGTCTATTAATCACAGAATGGTTGAGGTTGGAAGGGACCTCTAGAGGTTATCTGGTCCCAAGCAGGGCCACCTAAAGCAGGCTGCTCAGGACCATGTGCGAATGGCTTCTGAGTATCTCCAAGGATGGAGACTCCACAATCTCTGTGGGCAACATGTGCCAGTGCTCAGCCACCCTCACGTTAAAAAACTGTTTCCTGATGTTCTGACAAAACCTCCCATATTTCAGTTTGAGCCCACAGCTTTTTGACTTGTCACTGGGCATCACTTGAAAGAGCCTGGCTCCATCCTTTTTGCACCCTCCCACCACTGTATCTGTGTACATTGGTGAGATCCTTTCTGAGCCTTCTCTTTTCCAGGCTGAACAGTCCCAGCTTTCCAAGCTTTTCTTCATAGCAGAGATGTTCTACTATCCGTGTGAACTTGGTAGCCCTTCATTGGACTCTCTCAAGCACATCCATGTCTATCTTGTACTGGAGAGCCCAGAACTGGACACAGTTCTCCAGATGTGTCTTCCATAGTGCCAAATACACAGTGCCAAGTAGCGGGAAAGGGTCACCTCCCTCAACCTGGTGACAACACTCCTCCTAATGCAGCCCAGGGTATCATTAGCTTTTTCTATGCTAGGGCACATTGCTGAGGCAAAAAAGACATTCAGTACTTAAGCCTTTTCCATGTCCCATGTAACCAGGTCGCCCATCTTCTTGAGCAATGAGCCCACTTTTTCCCTAGTCTTCCTTTTGTCACCTACGTACTTGTAGAAGCCCTGTTGTGAGATGTGAGCTAAAACACACTAAATATAGATTCCTTCTGCAGTATTTTGGGCCTTACTGCAAAATACTGCTTCCAGATTCCCCCCTTCTCTCCTCTCCGCCCCCACCCAACACTGATTTACCACATTCTAAAAACAAATCTAAGTTCTAGTGCCTTTTTACTGCATGCTGCCAACAGGGGATGTAATAAAGCCCAGATCAAAACTCATCCTCTTCTGCGTCTCTTACTGTGTAAACATAGAGACTGGGAAAACCTGCATCTCTACCTACATAAAAATGCCTTTAAATCTTTCTTTATGGCTTATGCAGAGGTGTCCTAACTCAAAAGAACTGCCATTGAAAAAAAAATTAATGTATCTTGCTAAAAAACTTTAACTCAGCTGAAACCTGGTGGCTTTTTAATTCAATTCTGCCTAAGACTCTTTTTTTACCAGGTCATGATCAACTTAGTTAAGGAAGTCCTTGCTGAACGAAGATGAACATGTTGTCATTAGCTACCTTTTAGCAGGATGGCTCCAGCCAAAGTGTGTCCTTGGCTTTTTCCTTCCAAGTCCAGGAGAGCAATTTCTGCTATGCATGTTGCAAGTTTTTAGCAATGTTTGGCACATAGTTGAAGTGTGTGAAATAAGATGCATCTTGGTTAACTAAGAAATTGATTTCAGTAACTGGAATAAATGTTTGTTAAAAAAAAAAAAGAATAAATATTTATCTGCTGGCAGGTATTTTTGGTGTTTGCTAAGAAGGCAGGGAACTTTCTGTCTCATTAACTTTGTGCGTAAGAAGATCATGAATACAATTGCATAAGATTTGATTTTCTAACTGAAATGTAAGTTCTCAGTGGTATAGATCTCTATCTGAAGTATGAGTCAAAAGATAAACTTCAGCTTTATCTACTAGACCTCACCCACCTTTCAGTCTTGATGGAGAAGATCGTGGGCTGTTGGCCTGCCTGTTTTTCATGGCAAGGTTTCTGAAATCTGGGGTCCATCTTTGCCTCTAGGTAGGACTCAGCTGCATCTGTATTTGTCAGAATAAGAGCCTTGAATATGCATCAGCTCTGGGGATCCACCTCCTATAATCTTTGAACTGCAAAATCAAAAATAAATTACCTAGCAATGGACCATGACAGAAAATCTGGACCAATAGCAGACAAGCTGGATTCCACCCACTGCCTTTTCTCACTGTGGTAACTGCCATCACCAGAGTATCGAAGAGACCATTATAAAAAAAAGGGTGTTGGGTGTAAAAGAGAATTTTATTGTACTTACTTAACAAGAAGCAAAGAACAATAAAATGACCCATTTAGTCATATGCATAAGGAAGAATGTTGGACCGTAAGGTGGTAACAATCCTGCACATAAAAAAAGAAATGTTTAACATCAGAAAACTGAGAGCAAAAACCCACTAGATGGTTTTAGTGAGACTTTATAGATACTAACTCTCACAATACTATGATATCAGTTTATTAAATCAAGAACAATGAATTCTAAGATTGAAGTACAGAACAACGTAAACGCAATATCCCATCCAGTCATTATGGAAACGACCTCTTCCATATACAATGAAATTAACATAATCACATCTGGATGCTTTAATCATGTAACTGGTATATGGTGAGTTTTCCACTTTTCCTTTCTACTTTCTTTTTTTTTTTTTTTCTGAAGTGTCTGTCAGATTCTGAAGGAAGGTTAAGGAAACTTCTGCACCTATGTGCTGCCTTCTGTGCACCTATGTATGGCATATGTTCCCTGCCCTTGTCATGACTTTTGCAGAGCCTAAATCGGATGAGTTAAACATGAGAAGACACCTGTCACAGGTAAGCCACTTTTACCTTTTTTACCTATTATAATTTCTTTAAAAAGAACCCAAACTTATTCTTTATCCTTTGTCTGTTACTCTGTAGTAATGGTTCAAATCCCAACTAGAGGCCTTGAGCTAACTGTAGTCTAAATATTAGGTATTATTTTTTCTTTTTAACTCCTAGAAGTACAGAAGTTTATTTCTACTCCATGGAACAGCATGCGGTCTGTTGTTTTGTGGATTTTCATATGCCATCCTAAAAAAAAAATGACATGTCCTGCAATTACTGTGTGAAAATACTATGGTATTTCCTGTAAGTGGACGACTTGTTCCAGTGCCTTTGTGGAAATTTTCTCTGTTGCTACTAACAGCTCTAAACGGGCTGTTTTTTCACTCCAGAACTGCCTGCTTCACAACTATGTGATAAACGTTTCCCTACACCAAAGGAAGCAGGCTGCTGAATTGTCTAGTACCTGATGATAATACTTGCTATAAGAGCATGTTTTAGTTATCACATATACTGCATTTCTAACAATAATAATGATTTAAAAACTTGTTCCAAATATATAGTACAGCATATTACAAAACCGTTAATTTGAAAACATAAAGAACAGTTTCATTATACGGTAAATCTAAAAAACCCCATACGTTTCTCCAGCCAAATTTCACTTATTTATGAATAAAATCGAAGTGATAAGTGATGTTAAATATTATCAAATATGAGCTCTGTTAAAATGCAGGTGGCAGAATCTGTTACAATGCCTGTCTTGCTATTTTAGTTGGTCAGAAATGTCCTGGCAAAAAGCTTCTAATTTAAAAATTCAGACAGCAAATACAATAACTTTCTGTAAGTATGCATGTGTTTTATGTATATATGTGCCTACATGCACATGCCAAAGAAGTGTCCAAAGAAGAACAACAAAGGTTCTAGAGCCCCAGTCTTATGAGGAGCAGCTGAGGGAACTGGGATTGTTCAATCTGGAGAAAAAGGAGGCTCAGGGGAGACCTTATCACTCTGTACAACTACCTGAAAAGAGGTTGTAGCGAGATGGGTGTCAGTCTCTTCCGAAGTAACACATGATAGAACAAGAGGTGAGTAGCTCCAGGGAGGATGCCTTCAACACCGGAGCGAGAGGAATCGAAAGAATGTAAATCCCACAGGTTGAGGTAAGAACAGTCCAGTAACTAAGGTACCATACAAAATTACTACTACTACCACCAACAATAATGATAAGGGAAATAACAAGGGGAGAGAATATAAAACTAAAAGGGGAAAAGGAAAAGAAAACAATAAGCACAAGTGATGGACAATACAATTGCTCACCACCCGCTGACTGATACCCAGCCTGAACCGAGCAGTAATCTGCCCATGCTGGGTAACTCCCCCCAGTTTACATACTGGGCATGACATGCTCTGGTATGGAATACCTTTTTGGCTAGTTTGGGTCAGGTGTCTTGTCTCTGCTCCCTCACAGCTTCCTCTCCTCCCTGGCAGAGCATGAGACTGAAAAGTCCTTGATCAGAGTAAGCATTACTTAGCAACAACTAAAAACATTGATGTGTTATCAGCACTGTTCTCAGACTAAAGACAAAAACAGAGCACTGCACCAGCTACTAAGAAGGACAAAAATAACTGTTACAGCTGAATCCAGTTAAAATTAAATCTGGCGAGGGATGTGAAAGATAACACGAAAGGCTTCTATAGGTACGCAGCAAATAAAAGACAGACTAGAGACAATGTGGGCCCTCTCCGGAAAAACAACAAGGTGGTTGGTGACAGCCAACATGGCTTCACTAAGAGGAAATCCTGCCTGACCAATTTGGTGGCCTTCTATGATGGCGCTACGGAACTGAAGGACAGGGGCAGAGCAGTCGACGTCATCTATCTGGACTTGTGAAAAGCCTTTGACACCATCCCGCACGACATCCTTGTCTCTAAACTAAAGAGACATCGATTTGATAGATGGACCACTCAGTGGATAAAGAACTGGCTCGATGGCCGTACGCAAAGAGTTGTGGTCAATGGCTCAATGTCCAGTTGGAAAACAGTAACGAGTGGTGTCCCTCAGGGATTGGTGTTGCGACCGGTCCTGTTCAACATCTTTGTCGGCGACATGGACACTGGGATTGAGTGCACCCTCAGCAAGTTTGCTGATGACACCAAGCTGTGTGGTTCGGTTGATACACTGGAGGGAAGGGATGCCATCCAGGGGGACCTTGACGTGCTTGTGAGGTGGGCCGATGCCAACCTTATGAAGTTCAACCAAGCCAAGTGCACAAGGTCCTACACCTGGGTCGGGGCAATCTCAGGAACAGCTACAGGTTGGGCAGAGAAGAGATTCAGAGCAGCCCTGTGGAGAACGACTTGGGGGTGTTGGTTGGTGAGAAACTAAACATGAGCCGGCTTCAGTGTGCGCTTGCAGCCCAGAAAGCTGACTGTATCCTGGGCTGCATCAAAAGAAGTGTGACCAGCAGGTCGAAGGAGGTGATCCTGCCCCTCTACTCTGCTCTCGTGAGACCTCACTTGGAGTACTGTGTACAGTTCTGGTGTCCTCAACATAAGAAGGACATGGAGCTGTTGGAGCAAGTCCAGAGGAGGGCCACGAGGATCATAAGAGGGCTGGAGCACCTCCTGCATGAAGACATGCTGAGAAAGTTGGGGCTGTTCAGCCTGGAGAAGAGAAGGCTGCGTGGAGACCTCATAGCAGCCTTCCAGTATTTGAAGGGGGCCTATAAGGATGCCTGAGAGGGACTCTTCCTTAGGGACTGTAGTGGTAGGACAAGGGGTAACGGGTTCAAACTTAAACAGGGGAAGTTTAGGTTAGATCTAAGGAAGAAGTTCTTTACTGTGAGGGTGGTGAGACACTGGAATGCGTTGCCCAGGGAAGTTGTGAATGCTCCATCCCTGGCGGTGTTCAAGGCCAGGTTGGATGGAGTCTTGGGTGACATGGTTTGGTGTGAGGCGTCCCTGCCCACGGCAGGGGAAGCTGGAACTAGATGATCTTAAGGTCCTTTCCAACCCTAACTATTCTATGATTTTATGATTCTATAAGAGGAAATCGTCTCAAGGATATTAGGAAAAATTTCTTCACTAAAAAGGTTGTTAAACACTGGAACAGGCTGCCCAAGGAAGTAGTTGAGTCACAATCCCCGGAGGTGTTTATGTCCTTAAGAGACATGGTTCAATGGTGGACTTGACAGTGTGAGGTTAATAGTTGGACTTGATTTTAAAGGTGTTTTCCAATCTAAATTAATCTATCATTTTATCATTCTATCATCATATATATATCAGTTTCAACATAATCAGTTTTTAATAAGGAGTTTTCTTGCTGTCAGAATGCAAGTGGGGATAATACTGCTCCTTTCATGGCAGATTACCACTCTGGCAGTCAGAGCACTCATCCAGGATGTAAGAGAGCTAGTTTTCTTCTTGAACACAGACTAGACACCTCACCTCATCAATAATGGACTTAATCCATTATTTAGTCACCCTCAGGGTGATTTCGGTAGAAGTCTTATCTTTCTGTTTCTTTTATTGAAGCTGATGTACTTTGTAACAATAAAATAAATATTCATTGATCTAAATGGAGGAAGTGCAATTTGCTCTGTTAGCAGAGCTTTGGCATATACAGATCCAGAAAGACCCAAAATCAAGAAGTTGTAGCACACCCTTGTAAAACATCTTTCAGTCCGTCTGCTGCAAACTATTTGTTTCAGGTCTTCAGAAACTGTAGTGAGCTGGAAGAGTTCCTTTTCTGCTTTCCCTTTCCCTTGCTGGTCTAGTGCCTATGAGGAGGCAGCAGCACCTGAAACTGTGACTCCAAAAGCCTTTTTATGAATAGGAACTCTGGAAATAAAGGTGAGACAGAACCAGCCTACAGAAACCATCAGTATCCCTGGAAACACAGAGAACATTATTGGTTTTATTCTTTTTCTACATGTTTGGGGGAAATTATAAGCAGGTCAAAGTCTAAAATGTTTAAAACCATTCCATTAAGAGAGAATAATACCAATCTGCTATGAATGAAAAATAAAGTGCTCTCTTTTGCTTTTTCCTGAGCGAATTACAATTTCTGAAAATCAGGGATGATCAAATATGCAAACTGAGAAAACAGCATTTGCAATCCCCTTTGCTCTTTTTTAAAAAGAATTCAAAGCACTGAAATAATGATGTGTTCAGCAACAGAAGTGGCATTTTTCTCAACCACTACATCTTGCAGATTGTAATTTTCAGTCTGCTCAGGGACTCTTGATCATGCAAACTAAATTGAACTATTGCATGAACAATTTAAAAGGTATGGATGCTTTTATCCAGGGCTGAGTAATCTAGTTGAAACACCCCAAATTAGATTACTTTGTGACATCCTGTCTACCTTGGGTATTTGCATTCCCAAGTGAAACAGGGATTATACTGGAAAGAGTCTGGGGAAAAAGATGGAAACAAAATAGGTTCTGTATTACTTAAAAATTACTAAAAGACATATCTGAAAGTAGGTCTCCCTCCCTGGCCAAAAGTGCGGAATGTACCAAGTATTTCCGGAGGATGTCCATATGTACAGCGACTCACATACTGAACCACTAGCCTCCACTTACATCCCAACTGGCTAACAAAATCCAGCAAGATTATTTTGCTTGCAATAATTTTCCTTCATTACAGTTCCCGTTCACCACATACAGTATAGGAAAAAAACCAAACCAAAACTAAACAACTCCCAAACCACCACCACCAAAAACCCCAAATAAACAAAAAAAACCCACAAAAAGACAAACCACAAGCCACATTTGTCATTCATCTGTATTTGGACATAAAGAAACCAAAGCGAGAGTTGAGTGTGAGTTATCTTGCACCTTTTTACCTCTGCTGCCTTTGTTTCTGTTTAATCCTATACTGATTTCACCAGTGCTGCTGCACTGGACCTTGCAAGTGTTTTGTATCTCTGGACTTCCAAGACAATGTACCAGCCTGGGAGGATGCTTCCACAATGTGTGAGCAAAATGTTAGCATCTGAGTGAGGGGAAGTGTGCAGCAGGCTACCTATGTAACTGATCACAACCAACCACCTAAAGGAAGAAAACTTTCTTTTAGCAGCAGAAAATCATCTCTATTAAAGGTCAGAAAAAATCATGTCAGAAACAATGAGAGTATTTCAAAGATCCTGAGCAACAGAGAATCTCCTAAGAAGGTGAAACTTTTCAGCTTCTTGTAATATTTCTTGATGCAAATATACAATATTTGGTAATATTCCATGTAGACCCTTATTGCCTATGAATATTTTGGCTATGCAACAATGAGAACTAAATCTATATAATTTATCTTATAAAGGAGAAGGAAGGAGGAAATGCATCTGCCTGGGAGCATGTACTACACTGACTCATGTTAATGGAGACTGGTGTATATCCCACCAGTATGTAGAACAAAGGAAAGTTTCTCTGCCTGTTACAGATTTTAATTTTCCCTCAATTCCACTGCTGAACTGAAAAAACTGATTTGTAGAGTTCTGTCCAGCAATACCATATCACATTAGCAAAAGATTTTCTTACTACAAGGTTAGCCTCACTCCTATAAAACAGCCTGGTGATATGCGAGCTGCTTTGAACATCATTCTAAGTCTGTCTGTTACTCAGTTAAAGGCAATGGCATACTAAATCTAGAGTCCACAAAACTTAAAAACTTGTGCACCTTCCTACCTATATATCACTCATGCTGCTCTATACAACAATTTCTAAATGCATTTATTTGGTGCATTTTGTATTTCAGAATCAAAGCCTAAATGAAGTCTCAGGAGGTGAAAGCTCATACATTTAATCTACTACATAATTTGGCTGTGAATTTACCTTTTCAGTCCCACATGCCTTCCCAGAAGACGTGATTTAGTCAAAAACTATTACCAAGCTTGAGCCAGAGCCAGCATGGGGAGCTTTAGTGGTCTGTGGTATACAATCAGGAGAGGCGAGATAATGGCACCTGCCATAAGTGAATCTCTATTTCTGAAAAAAATGTACTATGTTTTTGACTATACCTGTTGATATCAGGGAAAATCCAGAAATAAAAACAAAACAAAATAAAATAAATCACCTTTAGTACGATAATTAAAACAGCTTTAGCTCATTCACTAATGCATTCTTGACTCCGAAATAAATGTCCTAAGCAGACCTTTTGACTGGCAAATAACCCGTTTGTGAGGACTTTGATTGGTATAATTGTGGAAATTAAACATGCTGCAAACTAACTCATAGCAGAGCATGTCATGGATTGGAGCAAAGGGTAAACACAGCAATGTTTACATGGCCAGAGCACCAATTTATGCCTAAATTCAGCAGACTATTCTGTGCAAAACTAAAACTTTGGATGTTGCGAAACGTGTATAGAAAATAGTCATCTTTTCTCCTGCTGCTTTTTATGTAGTAGTTTGCATTCTGCTCGGATCTCCCAAGTCAGCCCCAAGGTAGCCCGAGGATCATGCCTTCACAGGGATTTGAGAGAAGGGAGGAGTGGGCTCCTCTTCTACTTTGTTGCCATGGCATCTGGAAAATAATTGGCACATTATCACAAATGGTGGTTTTCAGCAGCTGTGGCAAGCAAGGATTATAGCCGTAGCAGAAATATCAGCTCCCCAGCTGACATTTTCCAGAGGGCTTCACAGTGCGTGAGCAATATTGAAATATGGGCTTAGGAATAGGCCTCATGTTTTCATCTGGAGTGACAAAACTACTTCTGACATGTAAGAGAGCAGGGACCAGGCTTTCAGACAGCTTCTTTTTTCTTAACTAGGATACGCAGTGGTCACCACTGATATCTTCCACAAGTTCAATTGTTCAAGTGAGTACAAATTCTATGAGTGGTCCTGCTTTGTAAAGGAATATTTTCCTGCCTGTTCCACAGTTGTTCTCAAGAATCTGTTTTGTGTGAACCCAGTCTGCTTTAGCTTGGCCATCTGTGTAAAAACTGTACCCACAAAATTCTCTGCTAGGGAGGGAGAATCCTGAAACAATTACCACTTTGATCGAATTTGGGTAATTACTCAAAATTCAGTTGTCAATGTAAAATTAACATGGGCTTCTTTGAACTGATAAATTTCATTTTCACAAATTTTCACTATGAAGAATCATGAAAGAATAACTCCTATCTAAGGGCTGGATAAGAACATGATGCAAATAATAATTCAACTCATATGTCCATTTTATTCCCCAGTCTTTATGTTTTGGGGTGAGAGTTGTTTTTTTTCATTGTAAAGTCTTTGGAACTAGGGTCATGTTATGTGTGTGCATCTTCTGACATTATTCTCATAATAACTAAATCTGAGTTTTAGTCTTGGCCAGATTTTCAGGAAATCCTATCAGCTCCAATCTCTCTGTTAGAGTGTTCTGCTTCCCCATTAGAAAAGCAATGAAGAGTGTAACAACTACATAGTCTGAAGCACATTAGTGATCATACTTCAAAATATAATCTCATGTTTTCACACCTTTCTGTCCCACTCCTCAAGCTTTGAACAGAGCAACTGCAAAAGAATGGGAGGGAGGGGGGAAGGAATTAATCAACTCTCATCTGCCTTTATTGTGCCATTTTAATGACAGGTTCACCTTATGAGTTCCTCTGTGAAACAGAGCGAGAGGATCAGGCAAAATCGAGCGGTAGTGGAAATGCAAAATAAGTTAGAATAAGGTAGACCATGGACAACAGCTAAAATAGACTGAATGAGGAGGAAGTGGAAAGGTGGAATTGGAGAGAAAATAGAAAAGTGGACCAGACAAAACTTAGTGCAACCTGAGAAAGCGAACAGCAAATTTCAAGGTGCAGCAACTGGGATGGAAAAAGCAATCACTACAAAGATGAAGACTGTCTTCTCAGAGAACAAAAACAGAAAATGAAATGGTGTCTAAGAAGATTCATTGAACAAGGGTGTGGGATGGGGAGAAAGCAGGAGAAAGAAAAATAATAGCAAAAAGATTGGGAATGAAGAATGTCATCGGAGAAATGAAAAACAAAACAAAAGATGCCAAAGACCTGGAGATGGAAAACAAGGTAGTGTCAAGAGGCAAATGAAAGTATAAGCAATGAAGAAGAAGAAATTTCATAAATAGATAAAAAAGTACAGAATATGTAAAAGATATAAGCACACATATAAAGAATGACCACAAAAGATGATGACTATGTGAGTATGTCTTAAATTTGTCCTAACAAGAGGTAGTAGTTTTCCCACTGCTGGTCTTGTATTTGTTGAGAAAAAAAAAAATTATAGTAGGGAAAACTTATTTCACAGTGAAAAGCTGTGTATCTGTAATAGAAATGGACTTGGTGCCAAGATAGTCTGAAAAGAGGTTCAGCTAGTTTGTTTTCTATGCTTCATTGTACACCCTTATGTAAAAAAGAGACCTACAGTTTTATTCTATAATTCTGATACCATAATTCTATTGAGCAGAGCTGTGACCTGCTTGATTTGAGTGAAATCAATAGGACTGCTTGCTGAGCAAGAACTTGATTGCTGCTTTTCCTAGGATCAACAGCAGAAATCCCATTGCTTCCAGTAAAAAAAGATCAGGCAGTAAGATAATAGTTGTGAGAAAGAATGACAGAATTGCATATGATACATAATAAGTTGCCATGCACTGGGATGGGTGCATGGCAACACACTATGTTATGTATTAATGTAAAATATGAAGAGGTCCTAGGAATGTTTCCCATTTCCACCACCAAGTGAAGATGCAAACCACTACAAAAGAAAGGGATATCAAAAGAATGCCTGCATTTTCAAAAATATTGCATTTATAAACATCAGCTAGACATTTTGTCCAAAACGTATAACTGGTTTCACTGCCCTGAACTGGGTGAGAATGTTCATTTGATTAATCTGTAACTTTCTCTCCACTTGATTTAATAAGTTGAGTATCTTCTTAGGAAGGCTCATTTTTGAGCACACAAACTCACTTAAGGCTTGAAGTTTTGACAGCAAATTATCAAATTACATTTGTACTCAATAGATATGTTTGTTAAACCTAACTTTCAGACCGCACCTCTGGAGGGCGGAAAAACCCTGTAGGTCACTCAAGAAACAAAGCAAATAGATACATAATGGTGAAACAGATAGTTCAAATTGCACAATTAAACAATAAAAGGAGATTGCAAAGAGTAAATAAAGATGTGTAGGCTCATAACAGCTGGTAGTTTTCTGACAATTCAAATGAATTGTCTTACAGCATCCATAGTATTAAATACTGAAACTTATGCTTTTAGTTAGCATTACTAGAAAATTGCACAAAAGGGAACATTTGGAATTATGAAGCAAGGGGAAGAATATGAGAACCAGTAAAAAGAAAATAAATTATATTATCATATTACCCATTTCTTTCACAAAATGCCTCCTATTGATCTGCATGCTATTGGAAATCCATTCAAGCTCATGTTTGCTAACTGACAAAAAATAATACACAAGGAACTTGTTTCCAGGCAGATCTTTGCTAAATAGGTCTTCTATAGCTATGAATAATTTTATTTTACAGTTGTTTTGCTTGAAATGAGCCAACATACTATTGAGACATAGCCATGAGTGAAAATAACTTCATATATCTTCATATATGGCTACAGTCATGCAGAAAACAGCAATCGGTCACAATAAATCTAATAAAAGAAATAATGCCAGAAATGAATGTTGTGCTATGAATTTTGTCACACTGTCTGGGTTTGTGATTCAGTAGGATTTCACAAATTAAATAAGCTGGGGCCTAGTATAATAAAGTTGCATGCTTACAGACAGATTAATTTACCAGATCCATCATGCAGGCGTCTTCTGAGCCAGGCCTGGAATCCAGCCCTGCTATCTCAAAGCCACCAACCTCTTGAGCATACAGGGAGCTAGTTAGCTGTCTGCAGCTGGGGATATGCTTTTGTCTTCTCTGTAACGCAGCTACTGTCAGAAAAGATGAAGGAAAAGCTTCAACCAAGTCTTCACTCAATTTGAATAATCATTATTATTATTTTTTAAGAAGGGGTGTAAGTGGAGTTGAGGCTGTTTTCAGTTTATCAGAAAAGTGCTGCTGTTGCACTGGCTGCAAGAGAGGGCGGTTGCAGTGGTGACATCCTGGCTAACCAGGGCACCAGATCTCCAGAGCACTCCCATCACAGTCACCAGGGCTTAACCCAAACCTGCTCTGCAGTGTTCGCCTGGAAAACAATATTGGGTCTCCCTAAATTTTGCAGCAACAACAAGATAATTTGTTCTCAAGGACAAACTTGCTTTGGGCCAAGTACTGGACACAGTATCCTGATGCAGAATAGATGCATGAACTCCCTCAGTGGTATTCTGCATGAAATCAAAACAGATAGCGTTTCACTTGTTCAGAAAACTGCCTTTCCATTAATCCAATGCCAGTTTTCATCTGTATCTCAAAATTCTTCCAGCATCATCAGCTGAGAAAGCATGTAGCTCTCATCTTCTGCCTCTTCCCAACAGAGGCCATACTTAATTTTATGGTCTGTAAGAGAAATGAGAACAAGCATCCTGAGTACTGTTAGTCACCATCTTTTCAAGTTTGGGATCCCCGATGACATATTTTCTGCAAGACTATCTCATTTTTTGCAGCTCTGCAGTATCTCACACATGGTCTTGAAGCTGTGTGAGTTCTGTAGACTGTTTCTGTGTTATAAATAAGATATCAATGGAGGGATTATAGAAGAAATCTCATTATTTATCAACACCTTTTCCACAAGGTCCTCAAGGATAATTAAGTATCTAAGTCCTTTTATAAACACACTAAATATAATACAAAGACTAGGAAAGCTACAAGGCAAATATGCAGGTCAAAAAATCAAAGTATATTTAAGACAAATAGTCATTTAGGTTAATTCATTTGCACTGTGTGGACTTAGTGCCCACAGTGAGATTCTGCAAAGGACAGGGCACACTGAGGGGAGTTTTTAATAAACTAACTTTCCAAATGCATCTCCAGCTCCTCCAAGCTCATTCCAAAACTCAGACATAGAAGGCTGTTACGAGTAAATCTGGTGCTCTTTCTGATCAGGGCCGTTCTTAATGATAACTCAATATAGCTGTCAAAATATTTTTTATTGGATATGCTAAAGAGTAGAGTTATTTTGGAGAGAAAAAAAAAGAGCAACTTTAGGAACCAACTTTATAAATTAAACCCAACCCCAAACCTTCAAAAGATATTTTGTAAATCACACCAAAATGTTCAAATCACAGTGTATATTTTTGGAAATTAAACTTAATTATGTGGTAAAAGTTTATTATCTTTTGCAGTAACACCAGATGGCCTCATTTAAAACAATGATGTTTAATAGTTCCCATTCATTGTTCAGGGATGGAATTCAATATATAGTGAGACACCATGATGAGTTACCTGGACCATTGGAGGCTATTATTTATATCTTTTTTCCCAAGGCCTGATACTACCATAAGTACACATCTCTGCATTTTGTCATGCATGTTGGATCAATGTGAAGATGGGCTGCCTCTAAAAACAAGTCCATTTGCTTCTAGAAGAGATTCAGAAAGTGTCATTAATTCACTCTCTGTGCTGAAATTACTTGGTGCTCCAATATGGCACTAAAGCTACTATGCCTCAAAGAAACAGAAAAATTAAGTTTGTTATCACTTAGGACTATTGCAGCTCACAGAGTGGAAGTTCTTTTTAGCATGCTGTGCTATCCACAGATTGTCCCAGATTTCATTTACTCTACCATCCATTACTTCTACATGATATAATAATATTCATCGTCCTGCATGTTTGTTCTAGATGTCCTAGAAAAAACCATAACAGCAGGAGAGCGGTCCCATTGAATTCAGTGGAAATATTTAGGACTAAGATGTTTCCAATACTAATATGAATTTATTATTTTACTTCCTGGTTTTCATATATATGTTGCAGCCATATTTAGATACGAAATAAGACAAACATAGTTTCTCTTCTTGTGTAATGCTTTCAATCACTCTATTACATCATTTCACATTGTAAAGGCATTTAAATTACACTTTTTTTCATTAAAAAAACCCAAACCAAACCAAACCAAAAAAAAAAAAAAAAAAAAGAAAAACCACAACCTTGAGGAACTGGTGTTTAATGGTCAAAAATCATTAAACAACAATAATCTACTCAGGGATATTAGCCAACTGGCAAATCAGTATCCCTACTTGTTTTTAATGACAACCTGCAGCAACTTGACTATCTCATTAAAAAAATATTTCTGTCATCTTGAAACAATTTCCTGTGCTTTTAATGGGTGGTCTAAATCTATCTGCAGCTTTTCTAACCAGGGCTGGCCTTTGCTATTTTAGTCTCCTGAAGAATGGAAATGCATCCACCTTCTCCTCTGTATCCCTATAATTTAATGTCCTCACCAATTAGAAACCTCTGAATGAAATTGTGAAAGGGGAGACACACAGTCTATATGTAGATGGAAAACCTAATAATGTGAACTTGAGTGTATTCCAGGAACAGAACAAGCAAATAAGAGATTTGTCCTCCAAGTGAACAGTTCAATTTTGTGTAGTCTTGGTGTGGAGTCCTCACATCAGCATGGACACACACATTTCGCATGTGCCTCTTGCAGGGGTTACTCCACACCCATCCTGGGGGAAATCAGTTTACTGAAAAACAAGAAATTGCCTTTATGTTGCTTTGCTTTTTTATTCTGCTAATACTAAAAGGCAAAAAAAGGGGGAGGTTTGTCCAGCAGCTCAGCTGTAATTCAGACAGTGGAAATACTGCTCCATCCCAGAGTCCCCTCTGTGGCTGTGGACCTAGTCCTTCCAGAGGCACCTGTACTGGATGCCTCCCTCCAAGGCAACACACGCTTTCTCACTCCTGCACTTGGCCTTGGTAACCAAAGGGGCTTCCACATTTAAAAATGGACTTTCCCATTGATTAGGGTTATTGAATTAAGCCCCAAATGAATGAAAGTACTAATAGTCGCTCAAGCTGTCATGCAAACTTAGACACACATTGACTCTTAGATCTCTCTGCCCACGCTTATGTCCTCTATTGCCATTGTTGCCCTTGGGGTACAAGGTGGAAGCGAAGTCCTGTTTTCACAGGAAAATGATTAGAGCTACACTTTTATTAGATATTAACTTTTACTTATCTTCAGAGAAGCAAAGACACCTGAAGTGATCATATCAAACTGATCAACTTTATCTTTCTTTCTATTCTATATCATGGTCTTCTGTAAAGTTACTTCTGAACAGGATTTTTCAAGTAAGGAGAAAATTGGGACAACTGTCTTTAGGGAAAAGGAAACTGAAAGCCTGATAGATTATAAGCAGTGATTTATTGGAGCTTCTTACGATACAGGCAACCTGTATATATGTACTGTTCTTGCTGGGATAGAATTAATTTTCTTCATAGTAGCTCATGTGGTGTTCTTCTGGATTTGTGACCAAACCACTGTTGATGTTTTATTTACTACTGAGAAGTGCCTACATGGGGCTTGAAAATAGGAATAAAAACACTGGAAAATTGAGTTTTCATCAACTTCTGTATCTAAAAGTGTCAGAACTGTGCTATAATTATTCTTAACTGTAAAGGACTGTCTTATAGTAATTTTGTATGCTAATGGTAGCTATTTATCACTGTTGGACAGTTTTGTTACGTGACTTATCATATTAAAAAAATACCATAACTGGTCATGTTGGACTTTTTGCTGAACTTTTTTCCATTTTATATATGCTTAAATTTCTGTATCTTAGGTTAATTGATTTTTTTTCTTCCTGGGTACATTATTGATGAGAAATTCAGCAGTTATGCCTGCTAAAGGTCATGGTAACATTGTGAGTTTTTTCGTTCTTGATCCAATCTTTAAGCCAACAAGGGCAGCGACAACTTTTGTAGCACCATTAGCAAGTTGAGAAACTAAGCAATAGCTGCACTTTCATTTAGCTGGCATTCAGTTCTTTCCAGATTAAAAAGTATGCCTTGGAGCCCAAATGTGTTACTTACATATATTTCATGATTTTTTTACTGCTGATTCCAAGAAGAAAATAATGATCGTTGTCACCTCCCACAGCATGTGTGTGTGCACCCTGCATCACACATGTGTCCTGGGAGGAAGACAGACTAGCAAGGAAAAAAATTTGTTTAAAAACAAACTCCTTTTCATTCAGCCTTCAGTTTAGTGCAAGGCTGCAGATAATAACGCCTGCCAAAGACGTCTCCTTTGTGATCCACTTGAAAACATACATGGTTTTGCTTTCTTTAAAGTTGCAGTTAAATATTACAAATTTTCAAAACTGAGTATCATTTGGAGCAGAGATCCTGCATTTTCTAAGAAGGAGGACAGAGGGGAGGGTGCAGAGAGGGAAGAAAGGAATGAGTTTTTCAATAAAGCAACATTCTTGTCTGAGATTTATCTGTGACTTATTTGTTTGGAGACACAACAATAAAGTAGGACAGTGGGATGCTGAGATGCTAATCAGGAATAGACACTGTTCTTCCCCACCCACTGCAGTGTCACTGCAGTTCTCCTCTTGTCTCTGAAATTCAGATCTCAAGACATATATTCATTTTGGTGATATAAAAACAAGTCTTAAATTACAGCCTTTACCATGGTAATTGTCTTCTTTTTTTTTTTAAATTCCTAACTTTTACACCTTGATGCTATTCTTTCTTCTGTGTATCTGTCACTGTCTTTGTTCTCATTGCAACAATGGGGGGTGGCATTATCCCCAGATAAGGCAACATTCAAATGGTCCCCATTGCCTGAGTGTTACTTTTTTCCAAGACCCTTATTCTCAGACCTAATAATGACTCTTCAATCACTCCTGTGCTATGATGGGATGTGACCAAGGATCGATCTTTTATCTGCTGTCTTCAAACTGAAAAAGTGTTATAGAGGTACCCAATATCACATAAGCTTTATAATGCCCAAGTATGTCCAGCTTTTCCTATCCTATTTGTAGGGATTTTGGTGTCAAAATCTTTTCTGATATCTCTTTATTCATTAGTTTTTAATTTAGTTTTAAATGTTTTACTCCAAGTACTGCATTGAACATTGTTCATTTTGCCTTACATCTCATTATTTTATGTCACAGGTCATTTTTCATTATTATTTCATTATTTCATTACACAGATTATGGGAACATAAATAACAAACACACAAGGTATTCCTTCAATGGTTGTAAGCAGAGCGGCTTGATGGGGTGATTGATGTGAAATAATATATAGTAAAGGATCAAAAGAAAACAAGCATGCAGAATAAATTGAGCAGAAATTGTTCGTATTTCCACACAAATAATTCCTTTTACCAGCTGCCTGTCTGGCAAGCATATGTGCCTGTATATGGGGTAATCAAACTGAGTAGGTGTCAGAAATCACACACTAGAAATAGCTGTTCTGATTTTAAAGTTGATCTCCTAATGATCTTTCTCTGTCATAGCTTAGTTGCATACTTTTTTTCCCCTATTTTATTGGCAGCTATGTAGAAGATCTGCTTTCTGTTCACCTGCAAAAAATACAACTCAGCAACTAGTGGAGGTTCAAGCCAGAAGATTTCCACAAAATTCGGCATGTACACTACTTAACCAGAACACAAATCTTTGTCAGATACAGCAAGGAAAAAGTTGAATGATAGTGAAATGTCCAAATCGTCCTGGATGTAGAAGTTCACATTTATCATTCACTGATCTTCCATTCTAGCTGTCTCCATGAATAGCAGACTGCATTTCATTTTTGCACAAATCCCAAAGCCTGGCAGAGGTGGGCTGAGAAGGGCTGAGAAGGGCCATGCGTGGTGAACACTATGCTGGGCACTACCGCTGGAGCATGGGTAGCTGACCTGACACTAGGTTTGAAAAGGGAGAAGCCTGGAAAGCTATTGTGCTCTGGGGTCCCAAATATTTTGCTAAATACTATGGTTTTGTTCTAGGAAAAAGAACTATGGATTTGAGGGAAAACGAGAACCTAGCCATGGCTGGCTGATCGTAACTTTGGTGCCAGTCCTGTTGTTTTCCCAGATCAGGTTTATGATTTGGGATTGCAGTCTAAGGGTTTATCTGGATATTCCTGTTGTCTGGATATGTCCTGTTGTCAGACATCAGGTTTCTTGCTGAGATGCATATTCCTGACTGCTTCCCACACCCAGGGGCAGTAGTTGCTGTCATAGTCTTATTACAAGACCATCAGTAAGAATAAGATCTCTCAGTTGAAGTCAACATGGAAGTTATGAAGCAGGAGAAATTACTTTTCCTCTGAAACCTGTACACTTTCTGTAGCTTAATTTTAACCGCCTACAGTTGCCATTTGAAGGAATGAACATACAGTGGGGTGGGAGGGATGATGTTCTTATCAGTGTGAAGGACACTGCAGCTGTTCTGTACACAAGGAATGTCACTGTTTTATCCTTGTCAATCATTTAAGTAGGGAAAATGAGTTGGTGGGTGGCCTCCTAAAAGCTTCCTTCATCCCTGTACCTTTAGTTTCTAGCATTACCAAACACATGCTTTAGGATTCTGCAGCTGAGGCTCATTCCACAGCCACATGGCGCATCACACCAGCAGCTGCAGGAGCAGATCCTCATAGTGATGGCGGAGATAATGTCTTTCATTCATAAGGTGACATTTTTGGCAGACGAGACAGTGTCAATTACAGGGACCTTTCAGACCAAGAACCACAATTAAAAGTTGTGAATACAATAATATCTATACTACCATCCCTAGGATATTTGGTTTGGAGGTTATTTTCAGAAGTGAGTTTAACATGCCTAAGGAAATCAACTCAGTGGGAAAAGATGCTTCCTGAAGGTGCAGAAAGAGATTGAACAGCACTGATTTTCCCACTGCTAATGCACAGCTTCTTCATTGCTCACATTACTGTCTAGCAGTTAACCTAGCAACTGTGTAACAGGAAGGAGGCTGGAGACAATCAATTAACATTGACTTTTATGCAGCATAAGCTTAGCAAATAGTACATTTTCTATTTGCTGTTGTATTTGTAGTTGTCTATTGCAGAGGAGACACTTAATCAAGGCTGTAAATAATAATGTCTTTTAAGTATTTCTTTTATCTAGGAAAAAATCTCATTGAAAAATATTGACAAATTCTCAGAGTTCTGGATATCAAACATTTCACATATTAGTCAGATGAGAGGAAATGCTCATAAGAAATTTAGTTAGAACAACTACAAGACTACACATCGCTATCATAAATTATTCAATAAATAATGTTACTATATTGTCATGTTTCCTGTCAAAAATTTTCTATCAATCAATCAACCCTTTACTTTTTAACAGAAATTTTTTAAAAAGTGAAACACTTTGTGAAATACTTCATAGAAAAATATGGATATGTCATTAGGAGACCAAACCTCTCCAAATGGAAAACTTCCTGCATCAAAAAAACAAATTCTCCCAGCTTTCACTTTATGGCAAATAACAGTGAAACGAATAAGTCTTTCTTTCTAGACTAGCCAAATTAGAATTTTATTATGCCTCTTTCATTTAGATAAGCAATCTGTGGTCTGGAAATCCTATTTGCAAATGTGTCATAAAAATATATTTGATTTCCAAAGCTGCAGATATCTATTACTAAATATTTTAAGTTTATAATCAGTAGATCCCACACAAAACCTTTTTTCCCATTTCTTCAGAATAGTGAGTGTATCTAGAAAACCCACCTCCTTTCTTGCGAAATGTCCAAATATTTTCCATTTTAAAATCATCTATTTGTATTTCTAGCAAGGAAACTTTTCCTTTTCTTTTACTGTTTTCAGCAAGAAGGCAGTAGTTGCAAGTCTGAAGAAAATTCAGTGTTAAACAGGCTATGATAGACTACTGAAATATAAAGAACATGAGCTTTGGTGCTTCCAATAAAACCATTGTCTAACTAATAACTGCATATGCTCCCAATAACAACACTAATTACTACTGATTCCAGATGCGAAAATTTATAATGTAATAAATGACTGTGCAGATGCTGTGTCAGGTGTGAAATTTTAGAATCTGTTCACTTAATTTAAATTGTAATAATGATTTTTAGTTTTATTTTTAAATCTGTGTGCATTTAAATGTAGTTTAGGGTGTAAGTACATGCATAATGGTGCTGAGATGAAATTATTATTTTTTTTGTAACTGCTTCAAGTTATCTTGAAGAGAACAACTATAAACAATTCAGCCAAAATAATATTTTATTTTTCAAAAGTTGCTAAACATCCCAAACAAGATCTAGCATAAAACACATTTACTTTAGCTCTTCCTGAAGAGCAGCACTGCACTTATGTTGCACTATCGTTGCTGGGGTACTGATTGAGACATTTGAGAGGGACATTTATCTTTCCCTGCCATAATTTGCAGGTTTGATGTTTCTTCTGTGCAACCAAAATGGAGCTTTCCCATCTGTTCTCCATAGCAAAAGCTGGGATGTTGATTCTTTTATGAGCTCTCTCTGAGGGTACTGAGTTACAATTCCACTGGAATCCCTATTTTATCTATCAAAATTTTGGCATGGGAAGTTTGCTTCACTTTGTTTTTTTTTTTCCCTCTTCTTTCCTCACGTGGCTGAGAGTCTTGAGTCAGGGCTAACCTGGGTCCGCCTCTGTCGGGCCAGCCCCACAGAGCTGGGTTGTGGTCCAGCCCCCCCCTCCATGCATGGGACACAGCACATCTGCCAGTCTTGCTTTCCCGCTGCACCTCTGCAGACTCATCCAGCTTTTTGACTTCTCAACACCAATTCCAACATTAAATGGTGCAAAGCTAAAACAAGTATGTAGTGTTCAAGCTGGCCTGTGCTAAAACTGGTAATTATAGAATCATAGAATCATAGAATAGTAAGGGTTGGAAAGAACCTTAAGATCATCTAGTTCCAAACCCACTGCCATGGGCAGGGATGCCTCACACTAAACCACGTGGCCCAAGGCTCTGTCCAACCTGGCCTTGAACACCGCCAGGGATGGAGCATTCACAACCTCCCTGGGCAACCCATTCCAGTGCTTCACCACTCTCACAGTAAAGAACTTCTTCCTTAGATCTAACCTAAACTTCCCCTGTTTAAGTTTGAAGCCATTACCCCTTGTCCTACCACTACAGTCCCTAAGGAAGAGTCCCTCTCAGGCATCCTTATAGACCCCCTCCAGCTACTGGAAGGCTGCTATGAGGTCTCCACGCAGCCTTCTCTTCTCCAGGCTGAACAGCCCCAACTTTCTCAGCCTGTCTTCATACGGGAGGTGCTCCAGCCCTCTTATGATCCTCATGGCCCTCCTCTGGACTCGCTCCAGCATCTCCATGTCCTTTTTATGTTGAGGACACCAGAACTGTACGCAGTACTCCAAGTGAGGTCTCACAAGAGCAGAGTAGAGGGGCAGGATCACTTCCTTTGACCTGCTGGTCACGCTTCTTTTGATGCAGCCCAGGATACAGTCAGCTTTCTGGGCTGCAAGCACACACTGCTGGCTCATGTTAAGCTTCTCATCAATCAACACCCCCAAGTCCTTCTCCACAGGGCTGCTCTGAATCTCTTCTCTGCCCAACCTGTAGCAGTGCCTGGGATTGCCCCAACCCAGGTGTAGGACCTTACACTTGGCTTGGTTAAACTTCATAAGGTTGGCATTGGCCCACCTCACAAGCGTGTCAAGGTCCCTCTGGATGGCATCCCTTCCCTCCAGCATATCAACCGAACCACACAGCTTGGTGTCATCAGCAAACTTGCTGAGGGCGCACTCAATCCCACTGTCCATGTTGCCGACAAAGATGTTGAACAGGACCGGTCCCAACACCGATCCCTGAGGGAAACCACTCATTACAATTTTCCAACTGGACATCGAGCCGTTTACCACAACTCTTTGCATATGGCCATCAAGCCAGTTCTTTATCCACTGAGTGGTCCATCTATCAAATCGATGTCTCTTTAGTTTAGAGACAAGGATGTCGTGCGGGATGGTGTCAAAGGCTTTTCACAAGTCCAGATAGATGACGTCGACTGCTCTGCCCCTGTCCTTCAGTTCCGTAGCGCCATCATAGAAGGCCACCAAATTGGTCAGGCAGGATTTCCTCTTAGTGAAGCCATGTTGGCTGTCACCAACCACCTTGTTGTTTTTCATGTGCCTTAGCATGCTTTCCAGGAGAATCTGTTCCAAGATTTTGCCAGGCACAGCGGTGAGACTGACTGGTCTGTAGTTCCCTGGGTCTTCCACCTTCGCTTCTTCAAAATGGGGGTTGTATTACCCTTTTTCCAGTCATCAGGAACTTCACCTGACTGCCATGATTTTTCAAATATGACGGACAGTGGCCTAGCAACTTCATTCGTCAGCTCCTTCAGGATACGCAGATGGATTTCATCAGGTCCCATGGATTTGTGCACGTTCAGGTTCTGAAGATGGTCGCGAACCTGATCCTCTCCTACAGTGGGCCTAAGGTCTTCATTCTCACAGTCCCTGCATTTGCTTTCCAAGACTTGGGTGGTGTGGTCAGAGCATTTGCTAGTGAAGACTGAGGCAAAGAAGTCATTAAGAACCTCAGCCTGCTCCAAATCCATGGTAGCCAGTTCTCCTGATAGCTTCCCGAGAGGGCCCACATTGTCCCTAGTCTGTCTTTTATTTGCTACGTACCTATAGAATTCTTTCCTGTTATCTTTCATGTCCCTTGCCAAACTTAATTCTAGCTGGGCCTTAGCTTTCCTAACCTGGTCCCTAGCTTCCCAAGCAATGCTCCTATATTAATCCCAGGCCGCCTGTCCTCGCTTCCACCTTCCATAAGCTTCTTTTTTCCCTCTAAGTTTCCTCAGCAGCTCCTTGTCCATCCATGGAGGTCTCCTGGCCCTCCTGCTGCACTTCCTTCTAGTCGGGATGCAACACTCCTGAGCATGTAGTGGGTGATCCTTGAATATCAACCGGCAGTCTTGGGCCCCCCTGCCCTCTAGGACTATATCCCATGGAACCTTGCTAAGCAGGTTCCTGAAGAGGCCAAAATCTGCTCTCTTGAAGTCCAGGGCAGTGAGCTTGCTGCATGCTCTTCTCATTGTCCTGAGGATCTCAAACTCAACCATCTCGTGATCACTAGAGCCAAGGCTGCCCTGGAGCGTCACATTTCCAACCAGTCCCTCCCTGTTGGTGAGCACAAGGTCCAGCATGGCACCTCTCCTTGTTGGCTCCTCTATTGCTTGAAAGAGGAAGTTGTCTTCCACACAATCGAGGAACCTCCTGGATTGCTTGTGCCGGGCCGTACCGTCCCTCCAACAGATGTCTGGATGGTTGAAATCCCCCATGAGGACAAGGGCCTGCGAGCATGAGGCTGCTCTTATCTGTCTGTAGAGCGCTTCATCCACAGAGTCTTGATCAGGTGGCCTGTAACAGATCCCCACTGTAATGTCCCCCATTGCTGTTTTCCCTTTGATCCTGACCCACAAACACCCTGTTAACTCATCACCCGTCCCCAGACAGACATTATGATGGTTGCAAGGCAAAATTAAGCCAAATGCTGTACAGTGCATCAGGATTGGTAGTTGCTGAACTCTAAAGACAAAATTAATATTGAACTGGTAGCAAAGTGGATTGAATATTGACAACACCACCTCATGGATTCAATGGAATTTCAACAGTTAAAGACTAAAATATGATCAAGACAATATCTGACCATAAAAATTCCTAAAATTAAACATTTTCATGACAAAAAGATAAAGAAATCACTGTTCTGACCAGCTTCATTATGTCAAAGCTGTGAGCATAGCCAACCTATTCCTACGCAGTCTTCCCACACATGATATTTACTATTGTTTCTAATTAAAGTGGAATTAATTTAAAACATGACTCAGAGCATTCACTGAAGGTTTGTAACATCAGTGCTTAGTAGTAGAGTTTCCTCATTTTTCCTGGCTTTGGAAGTTGGCTTTCAGTTACTTTAAAATTTTCACCAGGCACAATTTATAGAATAGACAGGTGGAAGCACCAGATTGGCAATTTTTGCATCTGGAAAGCTCCAAAAAAAAAGTGATCTTTCACTAAAAAAGATCAAATCTATTCTGGAAAATGGCTTTGAGTTGTCTGTCCTGAGTGCTTCAGAAATCTTCCAAAAAATCTTGTGTTTCTGTTCCCATGAGCCCTTCCTTGGTGCGCGATCTGGGCTATGTTGTAATTCCTAGCACCTGGGTTTTACTTCTTTTTTATATTTTCTAAGGTCTGCTTGACAAATATAAAACTAATATGTTATAACAAAGAAAACTAGATGTCAAAGATTAATCCATTGGCTGAAGAGGTCTTGGAAATGTGTATAAGACTGGTTTAATAATATCACAGTGATATGTTTGTTAAAAGACTTTTCAGAGGTTTTTTTGACTTACGTTGGTCAAATGTTCTGGGGTTTTTTTAGATGTTCAGACATGACATAGTTGAAGAGTCATTTCTAGCACTTCACTCCAGTAAGCAGGAATTGGGTCCATACCACTGCTTCGTGGTTTTACCCTACCTGAATCATAACATCATACTTGAGACTTGTCGAAGCAAGGATATCTGTTCAGAAAATTCAAAATATTGTAAGGCAAAAAGGGTAAGACAGAGTAGGGTTTTGTTCAGGGCAGCGCCACCAAAGGAGGACCTGAAATATCACTAAGCCCAGCTCAGCCACAGAGTTGTTGGAAAAGGACTGGATTTTAGATTTTATGTAGAAGCTAAGTCTCAGGATACCAGTAGCTAGGTAACAATGAACTCATAGCGGCAATAGGATAGATTCATTTTGTTATATGATGTTTTGAAGACAAAACACTATTGAAAAATTATGCGGTAAATAGGGCATTCATATTTAAATAGGCTACATGTAGAGAAACTGGAAGATTAAATACTAAGGTGGGGT
This sequence comes from Strigops habroptila, assembly GCF_004027225.2. NCBI lineage: Eukaryota > Metazoa > Chordata > Aves > Psittaciformes > Psittacidae > Strigops > Strigops habroptila. The sequence goes on from NC_046359.1 coordinate 17,482,788, forward strand.
TTTTTTAAGCGATACATTTCACTGTTTGTACATTTAAGTCCTAGAAGTGCTATACAGAGAATGAATCAAGTGGGGATATGCCTTCTCTTGACTACAGTGTTATATGTGGTTGAAAGTTATTTTTCAAGTATCTACCACTAGTCAGTTGTTGACCTTGACCACAAACACTTTAAAAGTTTTTTTTAATCATTCATTTAAAATAACTGTGCAAATGGATTTTGTGCTGAAAAGTCTTTTCATTGGTGACAGATTACCAATGAAAAATTTGTATTTTCAATTGATTATCTGCTTCTTTGGTGACTGAGTAGCTGTGGCTCATAGCTTGCAATAAACTTTTATTGTTTCCTACATCCATTTGACTTTTTGCTTTTTTTGTGAATAAAAAAAGGTAATGGATATTAAATGAAAACACAGTTATCAAACTGAGGCAAATATCAATAATATATGCATCTATACATTTGCATTGTGCATATCCAAAACATGAAAAGGTCTCAAAGTTGTTCAAATTGTTATATGACAGATTTTTCAGAATTTGATACCCTCATGAACACACCCAAATGTGCTGCATGTGCCGAGCAGGGCACTGAGGGGCTCTCTCCAACCACCTCAAAGGGGTACTGCTACTGCAGATGGACACCCACTGCATAGCATGTGTGTCAATAGAAAATCTTGCTCTACTCTTCCTTCGTGGGCAGAAAACATGACTTGAGTGCTATGTGAGTACACCATCATATGCCACCTTGTAATAAGCTGGTGCTCTTTTCGTGTTATTTATAAGGGATGACATGCCCTTTGACAAAGAAACAGAGATAGCAGAAGTATCGCACATATTTTCTCTTTCATCTCACAGCCCTTCAGGGACTCTCAGGGATTCACTATGGCTTGTTGGGCTCATGGGGTTTAGTGCCATCTCTAATTAAATTTAAGCAAGTTAAATCACAGTCTTTCATATCCCCTCACATGAATCAATCTAATTCTGTTCTGGGATTTTCTAACAGTTTTGTGAGTTAAATTGATTTTTACTTTTTCTATTCATCTGCAAAGTTGCATGAAGAAATTCAAAGTGAGTTAGTACTGTGAGCTGGATTAGAAATTTATTTTCATACGATTTCTGCAACTAGACTGAAAAATGCTCAGCACCTCCAGAACCAGGGTTTCAAAAGTTAAAGAAATTGAAAGAACTTGCTTTACTGTTGTGTCCAATCCCTCTGTCTGCTGTTACAAGCAGCCCTGGTATGTGTGGCCTCTTTTCCTATTTAGCCATAACAACTGTCCAGATTTTCAAAATAAAATATTGTACTGGGAGCAATTCAGCACAGGTTTTCCTCTTAGAGCAGAGGAATCAGTGATCCCAGGTTATTAACTCTATGAAACATAGGCTGGGACAGAAAAATATAATTAATCTTTAGAGAACTTGGAATGAGAACCAGGTCTTTCAGGCAAACACAGACTGAATGTTATGAAAAAGAACCAGAACAGTGGCTGAAGAGATTGGGATGTACTCAGAGCTTGAAAGGACAAAGGATTTTGTTTTTTCCCACAGAATCATTGAAAAGAGATTTATTGCACTTTTCCTTTTGTGTGGCTTAAATTTCCAGCAAACTTAAACCAGTATCATGTACTTTTCATTACTCACTGCATTCATTAAAGACCAACTGTCAAGTAAAACTGTAGCAGCTCTTGGCTTGTAATTGAGTTGGGCTCCAGACAGCTGTTATGCAAGTTATGATGAAGAGCCTTTACCAGGGTTGAAATGAGGGTGTTGTTTTTGTTATACATGTCAAATTGTCCCTGCCTGAAATACTTCTAGTGTTCTAATCCCTTAGTTTAAAACTGATCTTAAGTTAAAATACATAAATCAATGAAGGGATACTTTTTGGTTGGTTTGGAATCTAAATCCCCTCCTAGTTTACTTAACTGTTTGGCAGAAAAATGTTTCATATTTACTGTCTTTTGCTTTTGGTGTCGAGAAATGAGGTGTGTGAAAGTGACTTCACTTTGAAATCATGATAGTTTGGGGGGGGTGTCCAACATTATCCCTTGTTCCAGCCTCTCTAGCATTCTTGGTGAAAGCAGTGGAAAATTTGACTTTACTAGGAAAGAGAGATCAATATTTCAAATTATTTATTTATATAATTGACTATCTTGAAATAAATCAAGCTGTAGTTTCAAAAAGCTTCATATTTCTTGCTGACAGCTGACCAGATACTTACAATGAAAGCCATTAGCAAATCCCACATGCAGTATTCACCATTCGTATGGTTTATTTACAGCCCTTTGCAAAGCAAGTGGTGGAAAGGTAAATAATTTGCCTTAACAGAGCAATCTGAGAGACTGTTTTTCACTAAATGTAGTGTTACATTAGTTGCCTACAGAAAGAAGAAAAGCTGGAAACATAGTTAAATCTCCAGGGAGAAAGTCACTGCTTCAACGGGAGAGGCAGTTTGAAAACTTTTCTAAAACATGAATGTGAAAGCCTTAGTGCCCTGGATGCATCAACTTTCAGTTGCCATTTGATTGCTTATTGAGTTCTCCACAGCCTGGATTTTATAGAGGTGTGAACTCTGCCAATCCAAACTCTCTAGCTGAGCTAAAGCTAAAAAGTCCCCCATGTCAGAGTAAGTGCTGTATGAAGCAAGCAAGAAATTTGTTCTGCCCAAGCTAAATGCAGCTCCTTAACCAGCTGAACTCCACATATCCCCAGTCGGTACAAGATCAGGAGTGCAGTGTTATATGAGTAGAAAAGTATCCTTCTAGATTGTTTTCTTCCTTTTACAGTGAGCCTCTGGCTAGCTCCTAACAGAGATGAGGTGACAGCTTTCATTTAAGGGAAGCACTGCGAAAACCTAACACATGGGTGAGGTGTCCAAGGTCACCAGTAGGAAGTAATGTGAAGAAAAGCTTCATTTGAACCCTCTTGAAGAGAGATTTAAAGGACAGAGACCCATTTGGACCAATTAGAGAGGAGACATATATGAAACATCGTGGAAGAAAGCACGAAGAGGTTTAAAAAGGAAAAGAGGAAGGGACTGAAGGACAGTGTCAGTAGCAAGGCAACGCTGACTTTTCAATTTTGTATAGCAAAGAAAAGTTTGATTCCTATGTGGAGCAATCCATGAAACATTAGTGAAGAAAACACCACTGCTACCACCCAAGTCATAGGCTTTGGGCTTGCACATATAAGAAAACCCCCAAACGTGAGGAATATTTGCCGTTCTGTGTACCTGCCGGCTTTAGGGCACAGAAGCAGCACACATTTCATTAGCTCAGCTACCCTCCCTTATAGAGCCCTGTGCAGCTCCAGCTGGGACACAGGGTCCTTGCCATCTGCACTGAGACGGAACATCAGCACAGGTGGTGCTCAACCGTCTCCTTTCCGAGTATTGTCTATCACACTGGACAAAGCAGAACTGGCTGCATCAACCGATTCTGCCAGAAAGAGGAATGTGCAAAATTATTAGGTGCAGAAAACAAAGCAATATCCTTGAGCACGACCATCCAAGCATCCAACCCAAGATATAAACTACCAAGTTCTCCCTGGATAAATTAACAGTGAGGTCTATGTAATTGCTATGTGCTTGATCAAGTTGGATTTAAACTTACACTGAATTCTGAAGATTACTTCATTCAGTTATTCAGATCATATGATCAAGCAAATGATGGACTTCATGGTCTTAAAGGTCTTTTCCAACCTAGTTAATTCTATGATTCTATGATGGCGTAGAAGTATTTTTTTTGAGAGTTTATAAACAATATTGTAGGAAATAAACGCCAGAAAGAAATCTGGTGATGCCAGAAAACATGTATGGAAGGCTTTTTTATATATATATATGTATATATGTATGGAATCTGTTCATTTACGTGAAAGAAAAATTGCTGCAAAAATGTTACCAATGACCTCTGTGTACAGATTGAAGTTTCAAAAGAAAAATTTTGATCACTTATAACATTTCAATACATCTACTACCCACGTTTAAAGATTTGTGTCTGCAAGTCAAATGGTGAGGCAAAGTCAAGAATGTGGTAGGAGTAGAAAGCAAAATGCCTCTTGGGATTCATCCACAGGAATGCCTCCTCTAACAGTAAAATCCCTGCAGGAAAAAGAGAAGAGGGAAGCTGGAAGAATGGGAACAAGAAAGAGTGAGCTATTTCATATAAAAGACTAGGAATCTTTAAAATAAAAGAAACACCAAAATATTATAACACACAGGAGTTGAAACTAGGAATGTGTATGACTGATTATAGAAAAAACATTTCTAAAGCATTTAAAAGAAACTAGGTGGAAGAAAATTGTCACGTAAATCTTTCTGAACTGCTGATACAGAGTTCTACAGCTGAACCAATCTTTAGATATGTTAGCAAAGTTTATTTATCTTTTAGTTTAACTGGATTTAGTTGCTTAGTTGCTTTCCTGCTCAGGGTGAGAGCAATATAACATTTGCCTCCCTTTACATTTACTTTATAGCATATTTTTATAGGATATCTCCTCTCACTCATTTTGTCTCTAAATGAAACAATATTTCAATTTCCTTCCATGGAGTAGCCATTCTGTAATTCTAATACCACCACTTGTCTGTTTGTGAACCTCTTTTCTTGCTGTCATATCCTTTTCTGAGATAGAATGATAAGAAGTCAGCCAAATATTCCAAAGAAGAGCTTATAATTGATCCTTGTAATGACAGTATAACATTACTGTGCTGTTTTCTAGCTCATTTTTCACATCTCATTCTTTCCAGCAACACTTTGGTCTTGAACAATTATTAGAGCAGAAGATGTGAGCAGCTCAAATTTCCCTTCCATTGTACAACAATCTGATTTCTTTCAATAATTCAATTAACTGACAGTTATATTCCCTTCCTCCAAGCATTCTGACCTCTCTCAGAAGGTGCTCAGAGCTTCCTCTAGTTATTTTCAGTTCAAGCGTCTGTTCTTCAAATATCTGTGCTGAAGTTGTCCATGCTGCATCACAAGATGTATGAAAATCTCCTCTTTCCCAGCAGCTCCCATACAGTCAGTCTCTTCTCCTAACTTTCCAAGAGCAATTAAAAACAAAAGCTGAGAACAAAAACAAAAGCTGAGAACAAAAACAAGGGCTTGTGAGATCTGAGGCTGATTCTCCATGATAGTTCTCCAAGGGGCAGCAAATGTGTCAGGTTAACTTCTTTTTATTAACGTCTTTAACTGGCTGTGAGGAGGAGATAAAAGTTCCCATCAAATGTTCTGAAAGACATGAAGTATTATTTATACATAATGATAAAAGATAATTTTTTAAAGTAATGGTCTGAAACACAACCTCTTCCCCCTAAGCTGGAAGCCAGTACCCAGAGGCTGACAGTATCTAAGCCAAGCGGCAACCTGTGTGCCTGTTTTGTGCACACCTTCCCACCTCCCAGAGACCAACAGCTTTCCCTGGCACTTAACCAAGTCCTCTCTTGGTGTATCAGTGCTTGTATGCCGTGATGCTGCTCCTCTCTTTTCACCTCTTACTTCCCTTCTCATTTCTGCACTTTCCCCTACAGTAGCCCTCAGCTCCTTGTCCCCACCTATCTCCTCCCATCGCAGGTTCCCTGCCCTCTCCCAGGCTGCACTGCCTCTTGTTCCCTTTGTCCCTGGGGACTGAGGAGGGAAGAGCTGGGGAAAGGGATCATGCCTGCACCCTGTCCCCTACATCACTCCTGCTGACCTTGGTCCAAGCTGTGTCCTGATCTTGGCACAAGCCCACCTGTAGGTGTCCCCCCACAGTTTAGCCATTTTATTTGTGCTAACTCTTTAGCTTCTTGTTCCCCCATGACTTTTTTATTCAGAGAGTGCATACAGCTAACACAATTAGCAATGCTTTGCTGTAGCCTTCTGCAATTCATTGCATCCATGGACTTTAAAAGTCTCATGGTGTAATGTTTACCATTCTTCCTTCCAGTAGGATTCTTATAATTCTCTTAAAAGCAATCAGGACAAGTTTATGCTGCTTATTACTTACATCTTTATCATTTCCTGTTTATATTTAAGGGCTTTTCTCTTGACATTTTCCTTACAGAGTGGAATTTTATAGATACATAAATATATTAAATATGTTTGTTGTAAAATGTAGCCTACATTTCCTCACATGCTGGTACACCTCTCAATTAAATGACTCATGCAGATCAATGACTCAAAGGCACTTTATATGCAGATATATTCCATGTTTATCCTGCAGACCACCCACTGCCAGCAAATACAATTATAATTTTATAATTGGAGGAGAGCTGGAGGGATACAAGAGTGTGCATCTGCCAATGCGTGCATGTGCGCGTCTCGCTATATATGCGTGCATATATGTACGCTGCACGCATGCATAAAATGCACATGAGCATACTCACTGAGGGTGGAAAAATAAAGCAAATCAAGTGAATTGAAATGTCCTGAGTAATATGATTGCAGCACATTCAAATGTAGCACACAGGCACCAAGCGCGCTGCAAATGACTCTAAAGGTCTGCATTAAATGCAAGGCTAATGGTATTCCAAACATCCTGCCCAGCCTGGCTGTGGTAGAGTGTTTAAAACACAGCACTCAAGGAACGGGACAGGGGAAGGGTGGAGCAGTGGTTCTTCCTCACCCACAATCACACTTCTCTGTCACTTCACATCTTTTAATTTTTTTAATTAGGATTAATTCAGGAAATAATTGCAGGAGATTAAATAATAAAATGGTATTCTGCAGGAATGTGTTTTATCTGGGCTTTAAAAAGAAAGGTAATACCAGAGCAGCAAACCCTGGGAATAATAGTTTTGAAAGAAGAAGACACCTTGCTGTGATGTGATTTGTAGCATAGCTGTAATACAGTCACAATGAGTAACTGTTTGCAGTGTTAATAGGCATTTACTCCCATGCAGAGATGGCTGGGAATTTTTCATGCAAACATGTTTTAAACTAATCATACTGGTTTTGTCTGAATTCCCAAATTTACTTTTCTTGAAAAAAATTAAACATGGCATAATTTTTCTGCCATTTGTGAAAGGTCATAGTAACTTATTAGGCAAAGTACTCCTTTCTATTCTTGTATCTTTCTTTCTTTTTAATACAAATGTATTTCTTTTCATTGCAATTAAAACAGAACATTGAACTATAAAAGAGATCATAATGGATGTGCTAGGTCTGAAAAATAAGATAAAATGTTTCAGTGAGGTTGTAGCTCTCTTTAGCCATGTGTGTTCAAGGCCAGGTCGGACAGAGCATTGGGCAACATGGTCTAGTGTGAGGTGTTCCTGCCTATGGCAGAGGGCTTGGAACTAGATGATCTTAAGGTCCTTTTCAACCCAAACCATTCTACGATTCTATGATTCTATGAAAGCAGGACATCTCAACAGCGTTAACATGCACTAGTGTAGACTGCCATTTCTGACAATGAAAAACAATGAAATAAGAGGTATAACTTTGAAGCTTGGAAACAATTTTGAATTTTTCCAAACAACTCAGATGTTGAGTTTTCTCTATAAAAGAATGCTTTTGTAGTGTCAGAAGTGGAAAGATATTTGAAGAGAGTGGAAATGAAAACTACAATGATTAATTTCACTATTTATTTTACATTGACATCTTAAGACAGGTATTACATCATGAAGACCAACATACTGCATAAAGTAGGTAACTACAGTACGCATGTGAGCAGAAAACACTGGAATGCTTCTCCAGTTGTCACAGCAAAGCTATCACAGGGAAAGAAGAATGGATTGCATGGAGCTGGGAAGAAGAAAACAGTTTTGACAATCAAGACCTCAAGTATCTGGGAAGAGTGGAGGGGCAGCCCTACGGCTCGTTCCTTCCAAAGGGAAAGCACAGGTATTTTGTGGGTGCAAAATCCTGGCCAGCCACTGTAGCACCAGGGAGTGAAAAAGGCAGTAAGGCAACAAGTTAATGTGTGAGATGTGACATCTCTGAAAAAGTAAAACTCCAGCTGTATGCACACGAGCATGTGTATGTGTATCTCTGTCCTTCTCTTTTATAGAAGGATTTTTCAGTGACCTTTCAAAAATTGTTAGTAAGCCAGAGGAATTTCAGTCAACTGATTGGTACTCATGACAAATAAGTCTCCCACGTAGCTGCCTGGATGTGTAATTTAGGCCATATATTAAAGGTGATAAATTTAGATAGCAGATTTTTTTTAATGCACCTATCTTTCAGCCATGTCACCAGATTATTTCAGTGGCGGCAGCCAGACATTCTCACAGTCCCATGTGGTTTGTAGAGGCAGACAATTAGCAAGGAAACGTCTTTTGAATTTATTCTCCTGTAAGCTTTAGGCAATGAGTTGTTTGAGATTTCAGTTCATGTGACTGGATAATTATTTTCCTCATTTCTAACTAATCACTTTTTAAGTTAGAGGACTGCTCTGGACTTATGTGTTGCTGTGTCTGGGAGGGGACACTGTGACCTGCACATGCCCACAACAGTGCGGAGCCTCACTTGGTGTCTAAGTCTCGAGCTTTTGTTTCCTTCTCATTGGCCTTTCCATTTTCATCCAGTTGCCCATTCAAATCAGGTGCTGAGGCTGCGAAATAACCCCAAGTACTTATTTTCCTGAGAAAAGATCCCGTAACAAAGAACAGCTAATGGCATGCATGCAACAGATTTTGTATGATGGGACTTTGTGGTCACTTTTCATTCATTTTCAGCTACTTGAAAATGCAATGCAGAGATCATGACCATGGTTTTAGAACAACAGATCTAATTTTTTTAAGCGAATGAAAAAGTGAGTGCATGTGCTTTTATATTCATGAAGGATACTGTCTTAATTTCAAAAAAGTCAGAATAACTGTCCAAGATGGAGATTTCAGACAAATGAGGCCAAAAGAAACTTTCCAAAGTACTTAATTTAAATTTAAATATTCAGTGACAAAAATGTACAGTTTCTGCAAACAGCCTGTTAAAATGGAAGTTGTAGTGCCTGCCAAACTCCAACAGCTTCTTTTCTTTTTTCCCTTTTTTAAGTAAAGATAGAACACCATTTGCTCATCCAAGTCATTTATGTCAGTGCCTGGAGAAGGTGAGATGCAGCAATACCAGTGAAAACCTGTGTTGTGTCAAACCTACCGCCTGCTGCTGCTCATCAACCATAGCATTCATTTCATATCTTATGCATTGTGTGATAGGAAAAGAAAAATATTTTCTCTTTCTGTTATGCCAGTTTATAATGCCAGTGCATCACTATCACTCAGAGTATGACACAGACTCCTCTGCAATAAAGGTAATGAAGTGAGATCACCCACATCATAGTTTTCCTGAGTTTAAATCTGTATGCCTTATCACTAAGTCAAGCATGCCAGCTATTTGCCAGCAACATTATTTAAGCATTATTTAACATGTTACAAGGGTCCTTGCCAACGGGGTAGTCAAAATATAAATGTCTTCAACTGAGAGACTTCCTGAGGGTGGGCAATTAAAACCTGCAGTCTTTATGAAACATAGGTGGTGATGGCAGACTATATTTAATCAGTGTCCTGAAGCGTCTAAGTCCTGTTCAAGATCTTCCTTCACATGCAGTCACTAGAACGTGCTGGAGAGTAAAAATCTCCACTTCCTACATAACAGCCCATGCCATGAGGCTACTGAGGAATCTTCTGAATGTCTTCCCTCCACACAGAGCCACCTTTCACTTTGTCAAGAGCTACTGAGAGCTTCACCCAGAACAATCTGTGGCCCAAAAAACCGATGGCTGCTGCTTGCTTTGGTGCAAGAAAAGATCATCATTCTCCAGACTAAGAGTAAACTATAAAGCTCGTAGGGAATATCTCCTTGCTCCTCTTCAATTATTTTTACTGTCTTCTTTGAGCTTACCTGTGTTGCAGCCCCGCAGCCAGGTTCCTCTCTTCCATCAGAGTTAGTTTAAACACTTTTTTATCTTCTGTTCCTGTGACATCCCAGTCAAGATTGTAAAGAAAAAAGCAGATAAATCAGTTTAAGTAGACATTGTTTTCTGTCCACCTCATTTCTGGTTTGTGCTTTTTGCCCGTCACTGGGTACAGGCATCCTTGGCCTGGAAAAACAAACAAAACCAAAATTTTTCACTCGTTAATCTGTTGGGGTTTTTTTTACAGTAAAGTAGAGGGGGCAAAGAACCTTGTACTTGCATCACTTTCTCTTGACTTCTGGGCAATTTATGTTTGCACATTCTTCACTTGCAGCTTTCTACATCTGCAAGAGCTTCCTCCAACACATTCCTGCATTGGACTGAAGAACTTCTCAGCACTCCCCCAGCTAGGCTCATCTGTTATACAATACTGTGTTTGACTGTACTTGCCTTCAGTTTTTCAAGGGCGATATTTTGGATTTGTGTTGCAAACAGTGTTGATACCACAAGGATGTTTTCATTATTGCTGAGTAGTGCTTACACAGAGTCAAGGACTTTTCTGCTCCTCACACCACCCCACCAGCGAGGAGGCTGGAGGTGCATGAGAAGCTGGGAGAGGACACAGCCAGAACAGCTTACCCCAGCTGACTAAGGGGATATTCCAGACCATATGGCATCATGCTCAGTATATAATGCTATATACTGAGTATACCATGCTCTCTTCTTCTGGAGGAAGAAGGAGGAAGTGGAGGATGTTCGGAGTGATGGCATTTGTCTTCCCGAATAACCATTATGTGTGGTAGAGCTCTGTTCTCCTGGAATGGCTGAACCCCTGCCTGACCATGAGAAGTGGTGAATGAATTCCTTGGTCTGGTTTGGTTGTGCGTGTGGCTTTTGCTTTACTTATTAAACTGTCCTTACCTCAACTAACAAGTTTTCTCATTTTCACCCTTCTGATTCTCTCCCCTGTCCTACCAGTTGTGTGGTGCTCAGTTGCTGGCTGGGGTTAAACCATGACAGTGGTGTTACAACAGCTACACTTTAAGCCAAAACCACAAAACAAATCTTCATTTATGACATTAAGCAGTCTTGAACTGCCCCCAAGATGAAATGCACTTTTCATTTTGGATGTATAGTTTCTTCCAAAGCATTAGTGCTTTTGGCTGGCTAACCACTACATTCCTCCTACCAAATTATTAATTACACAATCTATCAAAGCAAGTAGTCAGATAAATGGTTTGCCATGTCTTCTTCACCTTTTTGCTGTCTCAAATCATCTTCCCACTCACATGGAAGGATGAGCACCACAACATACCCTCCTTCACTCTTAACCTGAAAGAATTCAGGTTTTGGTATTTGTGACCTAAGGGTGGGAGGAAGGAGGGAGCTTTTGGGGCAGGCAAGAAGAGCATTGCTCTCCCCTGCAGTCCTGGTCTGACTCTAAGCCTTAGCATGGAAAGGTAATGCAGGCTACAATGCTGTTAACTATCCTAAACTTAAATTTTCTGATAGGAGGAAAGTCTGTCGGGAGTCTGGGAGGGAGGCACACTTCATTGCAATTTTTTCTGTACCATCGTGATACTAATTTCTCTAACATTGCCAAATATTTGACCCCACTGAATTGGTGGAATAAGTTTTTCAGTAATTAAGGTATTCACAATTTAAAAATAAAAATTGAAACTCCTGATAGACAGAAAATCATCCTTCTTCTAAAACAAAGGGACCTAGTGTCTGTCAATTCCCATTTCATACTTCTTGCTTTAATAGCAGCTCCTTGGCCCCTAGGACTCCGCAGAATTCCTTCCAGTCTCCAGTACTAACAACACTTTTCCATAATATGTTCTTTCTTAAATTGTTCTGTTATTTGTTCAAAATCATGCAAATCATAAACAATTCAAAAGTAAGTTTAAATCTTTGCCTGCCTTCTCATGTACAGCCACCAGCTACCAAATTTTATCGACTTGCACAGAGTAAATGAAGAACTATTAATTTTATTTGCTATTCTTATTTTCAGTATTCTCCTTAGAAAAATAATAATTCCCCTGTGGCCTCCAAGCAACTTCAGAAAATAGTTTAATTCCATGATTTCTGCAGAAATTCTACTCTTAATAGTTCCTTTTGGGCAAAGAATAAGTAATGAGTTTATTCCCGCTACACCTTTTCTTTAGTAAGAGTATGTTTTGAAAAGTGGAAAATATAGCCTGTCTTGCTTGAAATACTTTTCATTCTACAGCAGTTCCAGGTTTTAACTTTGATCTTCTGAATACTCTTTAAAAAAATGCATCTGAGTAAGTGAGGAATTTTCCAAGTACTTTCTCTTCTTACACTGGAACAAACCCAGAGTAACTCTTTTCCAGCCCTACATCCTGCTGTGCCTGAACCTCAGCCCTGAAGAGGTCACCACCTCCAGTGACCAAGCACATAGACTTCACCTAAGAAATCTGGCCACTCAGTCCTGACAATAAATCTGATATAACTGTATGCCTTGTCACTCCTTAACTCTTCTCTGTCAAATGATTTGGACTAGAAAAGACCTACTGGTGGAAGCGTCCAAGCTAGCCATGTCTCCTTTGCAGGCACCTGGCTGCTAACTTCTGCCGTTGAGCAGTACAGCTCCAGATTTTTATGTTTCTTTTGCTTTGATCCCCTTCTAGCACACAAGCTGGATCCATCTAGCATTGTCACTTCAAATTTCAGAAGTGAGAAAATAAAGCACTTGCTGTGTCTCCAAAAGCTGCAATTAGATGTGATAATGGTGTTTCTACATAACAGCTGATGATTTTTCCCTACTGCAGTGAAAATTGTCACAACGTATGAAACTATCTCTGCAGTTGACAGTTCAAAACACATCCAGAAATGTTAGTATGGACACAGATAGGTGCTCATCATGATCAAACACTTCTAGATGGAGAGTTTTCAGTGTAATTTTTCATGAAAAAAAATATTAAGGGGCAGCAAGAATCTAGAATGTGTTAAAAAAAATCTTACAGACTACTCAGGGTTTTGATATTATGTAACACTTTTTGATGAGCAAAATTTTATGAAAAGTTTTAATTAATATTATTGTATTTATTGCAGTGAGATGATACAGGTAGCTTCTATTTTACTTGCATACATTTTTTATCAGTTAACCCTGCATTAGGATGACATTTTTGGGTACTGATGACATTGAAGAGAAAAGAGACAAAAGGGAGCAAATTTAGGTTTCAAAGCCTTGAAAAGCTCTGTAAAACTGTCTCTACAGTTGAATGAAGTAGCATTTCAGTCACACTTCAACCCTCAGTGTTTTCTACTGGCTAATGGAAGCTGTTCAACATGCAAACTGATGTAAGTTTTTCTTCTGTGTAGAAGAATCCTATGCATTTTCTAGAGAAGCAGTGGATCTAACATAGGACAGTGGATTACAGTTCTGGCCATAGACATGTAAATGTAGGTGTGAGGACATTTGCTATACATCTCCAGATAAGCAGTACTCAAGGCTGCATAACCTTTTCTGAGCTATTTTATGAGGGAAGTGATGGCTTTCATGTGGAAGAGTTAGAGCCCATGTGATATCTTCTCTCTGTCTTCGGAGACAGCATGAGTGGGCAGACTCAGAAAAAAAGTATGCTCACATAACAATTTTGCCAGGTTAATTTGATTCCTAATTTCAGTTTAGATTCTATTATTTTGACAAAGATGCTGCACATGTAGGGCAAAAATAATAACTACATTATACTACTTGCCAGACCGAAATGGTGGAAGTGAAGGATTCTGAGACTTGTGAAGTTCTCTGACCTAGGAGGAAGATAAAGATTTGAGAGAAGTAAGGACCTACTCAGCAAACGCCTGTTTCCCATTACCCTGAGCTGCCAGCATCTGGCATTCTGGGATATGAAACCTCAGGGTTTCACAAAGAATCCTGAAACATGGGGCGCAGAAGGGGCCTCTCAAAAACTCCCATGCAACCACCTTGTCAATGGTTTTGTTCTCTGTGAAAACAGAACTACATTCCTCTACCACAAAGTGGTTTTAATTCCTTTCCTTCCTGAGTTTTTGAGATCTGCTTTTGTTGTGCTCACTTCCGTGTGCTTGCTTGCTTGATAGAGAAAGGTATTGGCCAACCAGGAAAAATGAAAGGATGAAATGAAATGAAAGAAAAAGTCCTAAATGTATATGCCTTGATTAACAGATGGCTGAGGAGAGTGGGATGGCAAAAGGATGGTGCTCTATAAATAGCTGAAGGATGGAGTTAAAAGACAGTGTTGGGGTAACGGAAGACATTCTTTATGAAATATCCAGAATTTATCATAAAAGTTACAAGATGTGTTATATAAATGTTTAGAAAGAATGGTCTATTGGAAGACTCTCTCTGTCTCTCCCCTTATCTTCAATAATTTCAAAATGACCCAAAAGGAATAACCCATCCTTTTCTGTGGATGATGGCTGTAGGTAGTTAAGGTCTGGCAGCCGGAAGATATCGCGATGTACGGAAAGAGAGAGCCCCTCCCCAGATACTCTCACAAGCCCCATAGCATGGAGAGGGGAATTGTGGGGCAAGGCTCGGCAATACCATAAAAGGTAAAAATTGTTAACCTGCCTTCTGATTGCGTCAGCACAGGTACTTCCGTGTGGCCGAAAGGCATATAATGCCTGCTGTTGTTTAATAAAACGCTATTTGGTCATCCTCCATATTGGTGTCTGTGATCTCTAGCCCTAAGCCAGGGGTTGGCTTAGTTCTGCAAGTCTTGGCTGAAGCAACGCAGCGACAAGTGGTGATCCCAACGTGACTCGTTCGGAGGGCAGAGGTGTAGCTCGCGAGCATGGATGTAACGATTAAGGTACTGAAAACATTGGCAAAGGACTTTAAGATTTGTATCAAATCTGGCAGCATTAAGGCGTGCCTGGAATCTTTGATTCACAGTGGGGTGCTTGGTCACCCTGCTCAGATATTTAATTCAAAAAATTGGCCACAACTTAAGCAGACACTGATTGAGCAGGCACTGGCGGGAAAGCCAGACGCCCTCATCACTCTGGGAAAGTTGTTGGCCTTATTGCAATTGGCTCGGCAAGATCGGGAGGCATGGGGGGCGGCGCAGTTATACTTACGGGGAGCCGCACTTGAAACTGCGCCTCACACTACGACAACAGCAGTGCAGACTGGCGAGCCTGGTGGGGAGGACAGGGTGGAGGACAAGTCTATGGAGGAGCAGCCTGAGACGCAGGCATTTCTTGTTACTGAGCCTGAAAAGGAGCCCCCTGTGACCGGTGCGCAGGGAGGGGCCGCGCGGACGGAGACCCCCGCGCCACCAGCATATCCGTGGGGGGAGTTAGAGGATGTTGTGGCCCATCTTAATGAGGAATGTCTTAAAGGGGACGCTGCAGACAGGGGCGGCAAGTCTGTAGCCCGTCTTAACAAGGAGTGTCTTAAAGGGGACGCCGCAGTTAGGGGCGGCGAGTCTGGGCCGAATGAACCAAAAAATCAGAATCTGGACCCCCTAGATGCGCTCCCAGGCATGGTACTGAGGCATCTAGACGACGATGAATTGTTAGACCTGGGATTGAGACGTGTGGGTGGCAGTGACGTAGGACCCTTTGGGGCGCGGAAGAAGGAGCGCAGTACCCCAAAGGAACAAACGGCGTGGCGGGAATGGCGGGGAGGTGGGCGTGAAATGCGTTCTGACTCTGAGTCAGAAAATGAGGAAGCTACGACGAGGGGCGCTGGACCTCCTCAGGGCTCGGGTGCTGGGGAAAAGAAGCATAAAACACCGGGGGACCTTATGGAGGAACTTGCCAAAGCGATGAATATGCTGAAGGCACAGACAAAGATACAGAGACGCACCTTGGAGCGGCTGGGCGAAACCCCGCCCCCTGTGGCGCAGCCAAATTGGAACTTGATTGCGAAAGACTGTGTGCTAAGTGGCGTAACCCTAGAAGCCCTACCTGCGGCCACGCCTCCACAGGCGTTCCTGTTCAGGTTGGGCCACAAGGAGGAGCTATGTGGACGCCCCTAGACGCTAAGTTGGTTCAGGCCCTTCACAAGGCAATAAAAGAGGAAGGTTTGTCGAGCGAAACCACAGCTATGCTGCTCGACTCTGCCCACGTCCAGCCACTAACCCCTGCCGACGCTAGGCAGCTGGCAAGGGCGGTGCTAATTGGCCTGCTATTCCTTCTTTTGAAGGAGGCGTGGTATCTCGACCTGCAAGCCCGCATACAAGCTGCAACGACAGATCCTACTCTAATATTTTAAATCGAGCCCTGTTAGCTTTAAATCACTATGTTAGAGGATACGAACAGTACTCGCCAATGGAAAAACAGTATCTAAAACAACAAGTAGCTACCTTTCCCCAGGTGCGTGTTAAATTTCCAGGGGAACTACAGTGGGAATCCAGGTGGAGGCTGCGTACAATTGGAAGAGGGTATGCAGCAGTAGAAAAAGAGGGATTGCTGAGATGGGTGCCTAGCAGATGTATTAGGGCGGAATTAAAGGAGACAGATAACTGATAATCATGCAATCAGAATAAAACTAATGAAAATTGTGAATTCTTGTCCGCAGGACTGGATTGTCGGACGCCCTCGCAACCCGTACGTCTCAGTGACGAATGAAGATGACAAGTAAGAGGATCAGACCTGATGTTTCTACAGCAAGGGGGAGTGTGCGCTGCACTAGAGGAAGAGTGTTGTGTATATGCAGACCACACCGGAATAGTAAGAGACACTATGGCTAAATTGCGGAAAGGTTTGGAAAAAACGAAAGAGGGAACGAGAGGCACAGCAAGGTTGGTTTACATCATGGTTTAACCATTCACCATGGCTGACCACCCTGATATCTACCTAATGGGACCAATCACAATGATTGTGATAGCAGTGATTTTTGGACCCTGTCAAGCTCGTTTCATTTGTTAAAAATCGACTAGAGAGTGTTAGCATTATGTTAATGGCACATTAGCGATTGCTCTAAGACTGTTTCCGTTTAAAACTCCCTTTAGCTATCCCTAGTTATACACCACTACTCTCAGTTGTCCCCCAGTTATCTTGTTCAGCGTGCCTTATATTCTCTGTTTAAACTTATGATGTATATTTCTAGATTGTTGTAAAAAATAACGTAGAAACAGCACACATTTACTAGGTTTGCACCCAAGTTTTATGATATGTATTTTTAGGATTGTTTTATCTTAATCACCTTATTTGTGCATAGGGAGGGGGATATGTAGGTAGTTAAGGTCTGGCGGCCGGAAGATATCGCGATGTACGGAAAGAGAGAGCCCCTCCCCGGATACTCTCACAAGCCCCATAGCATGGAGAGGGGAATTGTGGGGCAAGGCTCGGCAATACCATAAAAGGTAAAAATTGTTAACCTGCCTTCTGATTGGGTCAGCACAGGTACTTCCGTGTGGCCGAAAGGCATATAATGCCTGCTGTTGTTTAATAAAACGCTATTTGGTCATCCTCCATATTGGTGTCTGTGATCTCTAGCCCTAAGCCAGGGGTTGGCTTAGTTCTGCAAGTCTTGGCTGAAGCAACGCAGCAACAGATGGCATTACATGCTGAAGCAGCATTTGAAAATATTACCGTTAATACCCAAAGAAGCTGCTTTTAAACTAAAAATGTGTCCAGGTAATGAAGGTGATCAGTGGCCGAAGTCATCCTGCCATTTGATAACAAGATGTCTCAAAAATATCCAACAAAGAAACAAAAAAGTAAAACCAAAAGTAGTGCATTTAAGGGTTAAATGACTCTTTTTATTAATTGTGTTTGTTTCTGTTTGGGGTGTGTCTGATTAAACTTTGAGGCAGATCAGAACAAATTTCCACAATAAAATTTAATAAGGACTATGATTTACCTATTTTAGGTAAATGTCCAAAACAACATCATGAATTTACCATGGATTATGCAGACCATATTCTTCAAATATTAAATTCCATGCAGGATGCTAATCCTATGAGAAACAGTAATAGCCTGTTTTGATATGGGAAGATAATAAAATATGCTGCAGATTTGCCACATGCCCCTTTCCTTTTTTTTTTTCTCCTTTCTTTTCTGTTTTGCCTTAAATCCTTCTGATGTCATATGACTGAACACCATTTGTTGTAACCTGATGTCTCCTCAAAATTCTTCTGAAAGCTCACTATGGCCAAGTCTGTACTAAAGCTGTCACCTGTGTAAATTTGAAGGCAAGAACTAAAAAAGGACATAATTTGCACAAACTGTAAGTAAAATTCAGATGCATAATTCCAAAATTGCAATATGAACTAATTTGCTATTAATTTTAACACTCTCTCAATTTTCTTTACATCTCCCACATGAAGAAATTAGCTAAGCATCTTAACTTTTGCTACACTGAATAACTGCTGCAATTTTAACATCTTGGTGTTTAGCTTCTAGCTGACACTTGGGCCAATTTAGAAGCTAGCATGTCTATACTCAAGGTATCTTGACATTCACATATTAGTTCAGATCAAGAAAAGTGAATTTCCTGATGGTCTTCATCTACCAAAGTTTGGTCTGCCATGATAAAGCAGTTTCACAGCATGTGAACTGGGGGCTTTTTTTGGATGAAACTAAATTGGAATATGTGCCAACTAGTGGGCTTTCATCTCAAACTCTTAGAGAATTGAGACACGGCTTCTGTTAGTGGTTATAAAATTCATGCAGACCTGTATATTAAACATCCATCTCAGCAAGGGGTGGGACACAATCACTACTCCTTCTACAAGGGATGGCTCAAGGGGGATCATGGATCCATGAATTCACATCTAGGGTGCGCTCCTTGGAAGAAGTTCACAGAAGTTAGGTATGAGTTTTTAAATAATTTCTAGAAAAAAGGCCAGTATTGGCAGCTGCTCCCAGAACTACTGCTCATCTGCAACCAGTGCAGCCAAGCCTATCGACTGGGCTTGCACAGTCTATTCCTTCTTAAACTTTCAGATTTTAGTGCTGGGAATCTTTCATCATTTTCTGAATCTCTCATTGCTTTCTACACAATGTCATGGTCCCAGCAGGAGGCGCTGATAAGACCCACTACAACGCTTGTGACTTGGACTGAGAGCCTGATGGTGGTTACAGCACAGTCTGTAAACTCCTTAAAGATGTTCTCTCTTAATTTTATTAAGATTATAAATTTATAAAATTAATACATAGATTTATAAAATTAAGATGTTAATTTTGCCTAGAAGGACACCAGTTTGTGTGCTGTCAGGCTGTTCCACACTGCAAACCAAAGCATAGGAAAGGGTGATGAGGACATTGGCTTAAAGATGCACTCTTGGCCCAAATGAAGCCTTTAACAGAAATGTACCCTGTGGAAATCCTCTTTAAAATGGGATACATTGCTTGGGCACCCTGAGGTTGAAAATAATATCAAAATTCAGTCCCTAGCATCCTGCACAAATGTTCTAGCCACTGTGCTCTGGCATGAAAAAGGATACAATAATCACTTTTCCTCCCTCAGCCCGCTACTAGGTCACTGCAGGTTTGGGGTTGCTGCTCTGTCCATTGAGATAGCAGCTCTCAGGGCAGGAGTCACCTCTGAGTCTTGCAGTGCCTCTATGAATCTCTGAGCCAGGAAGATTTAATGTCTTTTCTGGATAGCTCTGCATGTTGCCTTGAAGAAAGTTTTTGAATTGGAGTTTGGCATTTTCATGGAGGCCAATGACCTGCTTTGGGGATTGGGTATCTGGAAGTTGGGTAATACAGCATCCAACAAATAGAGACAGAAAAAACAAACAAACAAACAGACAGAACCCCACCCCCCAAAAACAAACAAACCACCAACATACACACACACACACAAAACATTATGACTGTCTCCCAATTTCATAGAAGCTAACAGTTTCAGAATCAGAATACACAGATTTCATATTTCAGGTTCAGAAATATACAGACAGTACATTCTTAAAAGAAACATCATTTTCATGATGTTTCTTGCTGACTTACTGGGCACCACTGACTCCTGTCTACTGGTGGCAGGGCTTAATTGACCGCTTTTGCCTCTTGTGCCTGCTTTCCTTCTCTCATACAAACACAGAAAATTCCTAGCAGTGGCCTTTTATGGATAATTTCAACTGTTTATTCTTTTTGCCAAGAGCAGGTAAAATTTCCATATTCACTTCTTCAGTTTAGCTGGCTGTCATATATAAAAAAAAAAAATTTAAATAAACCAACACAAATTTAAGCACCAAAATGACATTTCTGAGATAAATAAGTACAATACACCCAACTCTGAAAAACTAAATAAAATTAAAACAGCTCACCATATGGGACTCTGTCAAGCTCTGTGCCTGTGAGTGTAGTCTAAACATCACAAAACACCTCTTTGTATCTGAATGTTTTTATTTTTAAAACATATAACGGCAAAGCAACAACAATAATGAAAGGAATATGCCAGTATTTTTCACATTTAGTGCTTCCTGTGCAGCAGATATATATGAACCCAGAGTAACAGAGGCAAGAGCGCATACACCCGCCTTCTCTCCACCCACATATACCACAGGACAATTATAATCCAAATGACAAGATGAGTTTAAAAGGTTTTTCTTACAGTTTTTGTGATCTTTATTGCACCCTTGGTCTGCATATTATGGCCAGAGAAGATCCCTGATATTTTAGATATATAGACCATAACTTCTGTTTAAGCTGCAGCATACCCTTCAGACAGACTTCCTTTTGGATAGAAAGCTTTAAAGGATGGAGAATCCTGTCTTTTTCTAGGTAAATTGGTACAGTGTTTTTTACTCTTGCTACTAAATTGCATATAATTTCTACTCTGAATTTGTCTAAATTCAATTTCCAGGCATTGGATTTCATTATCCTTATTATACTAAATTAAAGAAGTCATTATAGGAAGTCTTCTCTCCATAGAGGTACTTCTGAAGGTCATGATCACTTGTTAGATTGATTAACTATCCTGAGACTCTTAATTCTGTCTAGACCTGAAATCAAGTTTGTAGCTCTGTACTGAACTTTTCTAAGCTTTCAGCATATTTCCTGAAGCCTGAGTAGAATGCTTCTGCTCCGCAGGAACCTCAGTATGGTGATACAGGACTGTCAAGTCCCTATCCCTTCCAGAAATCCTCAGCTCAAACATCCAAGGACTGTATTCACCTTTGGGGCTTCAACACTGCGATGGGAATTTGTATGCAAATTATGTAGCTCCTATATGTCTGACTTTTTATTTACGTATGCCAAAAGGCCTTTCTCTCTGACGCATCTGTATAATTGTTTTGTCTTCAGCAACATGCAGCATTTTATCACCTTTTGTGTAATCTACTATTTTTTCTGATAAGGACATTTTATATTTTCTCCAGATCATACTTAGGGTTATTCAAAAGCACTAATCTCAGGAACTAAAGAAATATATATGCATAAAAAGGATCATACTATTTGAACATAATGAAACAAATTTTAAGTTGCACAACGAAGACTGTCAGCTTATTTGTTTCGTGAAACAAAATAACATACAAGACCAAACTATTTGAAGATGTTTAAAGTTGGTATGATACACTGTTATCCAACAAACTTCTGGTTTTAACTGAAAACAATCTAATATGTTTGGCAAGAATAAGTTCCTTACTCAAACCCATGTGAATTTGTATGAGCTGTACTTCCACTCATTGGAACCCTCAAGGAACACCGCTACACAGCATGTACCTCAGCTTGCACACCATGCTACAGAGTTAAGATTGAGTCCTTACTAGTTCTTTATTGTGAAATTTCTATCATTTTCTTGCAAATGTTTCTCCACCAAAGAGCCTGAAAAGTTTAAAACTTTCAGCTGCCTGCCTGTGCCTGGATTTCACTTGCAATGTTTATTTCACTGATATATTTTAACTTCCTGTACCTTTAAAACAAGGTATCCTGCAAACTTTATCAGGAAACCTAACTCCTGCACAAACAGCAGATGTGACGCTTGCAATGGACCCCACTTTACACCGCTTTTGACTCACTTTTCCAGTCCAAAGTACATTAAATGTTCACTCAAAAATGCCAACTTATGTGGATGAAAAGTCATTATTTAAAAATTGGTTTCATCTGAAAGTGTCCCTGTAAATTTGTTTGATTTCTGCTCAGAAGACCTAGTGCCTAAAGCAGTCAGTTAAATATCAGACACCTAACAGGACTGGGGTTTGGTTCTCCTTTTGGAAGTGCAGTGTACTAAAAGTGCCAGCAGACATATCCGGGTCTGAGCTGTATCTCAGTGGCCAAATCAGTCCTTCCTCCAGGGTCTCATTGCAGACATTGCAGAAGTCAGGGCTGAAGATCAGGAATCCAGAAAGAGCCCAGTCTGATTTCAGTATTCATCTGGGAGTTGTTGAACAGGACATTCAGAAAGAAGATTACTTCCTACTTGTAAATGGAACATGAATTTTATCAGCAAATCTCAAACAGAATATCATAGCAGAATCCTCAATGCCACTTCCACAGTCATTTCATGGCATACAGTTGTGCTTTAAGAGCATGTAAGAGGGTACCTTGACTGCTAGTTTGTGAATTCAAAATAGTTACTTCAACTATAAAGACAATGCATTTGAAAAATTCATGTGGCAGATTTTCTGTAGATTAATGAATATAATCACAAAGAACAAAATAAATGAAGACTTCCAAAGAGAGTAAATTCACTTAAAAATCTGGAGAAAGGGTAATTTATATCCAAATAAAGCTCTGCTAAGAACCCATGAGCCCAGAGCTTTTTTCATATTCTGGAAGCCAGTTTTCTCTCATTTAGATTTCTTTGTTTTTTGTTTTTTTTTCTTCACAGAATAGCAAACTGATCAAAAATACCAGAAAGGAGTTTTTAAGACTGTCAGGATGACAGGTTTCCTCCTTCAGTATAGTGACCTGATTCATTCCTGGCTGAGAAATGAGAACTCTCAATGACACTTCACAAGTTTCTGTGAGAGGGAAGGTACAATTGCTTTGTCCAATGTAATAAAAAGTAAATTGGGTCCTGGTCTCGGCTAATTAAGATTGTATATACTGAGGAAGCAGCTGAATGTTCTGTCAGGGCAAATAGATTGTTTTCCTATATTCACAGTGCATAACTGGAGGGACAACATGCTCAGACATTACTTTGTACACACATGTAGTGCAAATTTCAGGAGTGTTCTTTCAAATAGGCAAATGCTGTTGCTTCTTGATTCCTGACAAATCAAGTTGCAGGCTGAAAGATTTATGCAAAACCTTTTCTTTTGCAGGTTTTGTTTGGTTCTTTCTTTGGTTTTGCTTTTGGTTGGTTGGTTGTTAGGTTTTTAAAGAATTAAAAAAAAAAAAATCAAAGATTTCTTCTCAAGTAGACTAGAAAAAGTCTTAAGATCATTTGAAAATTTCCCAGGCTAGAGACAATCGCCTGTCCTAAGTCTTATTAGAAACATAAAGTCATCATTTCTTTCTACCTTGATGAAAGCAGTGTAGTTAAATCCAGTGTAATCATTTTATGACACAGAGCTACATCTCTCCAGCATACTTGCATAATAATCAACTGAAGCAAATTTTCAGTAACATCCAGGAAGCACAAGCAGAGCTGCAGAACATACCAAAGCCATAGCAGATTGGCTGGTACGCTTATTTGTCATGTTTGTTTATCTAACTAGCTCAATTGCTTCTACTGAAGATGTCTGAAACAGAGAAAAATCACTTGAGTTTTATAAAATAGTTATTCTTACATCTGTTACTTTAAGTACTGTTTGACTAATAATATATCAATATAATATGATAAATATGAACTTAGTCCTGCCACACTTACCAGGAAAGCGCTCCTTATTTACTCAGCTGTTAAAATAAATTCAGATACTCCCGTGATAATTATTACAAATATATGGCTATGTTAATGACATCTTTTGAGGATAAGCTACAGAAATGGAGCTTACTTGGGAATATTTCCAGCAACATATATAGTTGCAGATTTCCAAAAACATTTTCTTTGAAATACACACACTATTTCTATGATGCTATCATCAGTCTTGTACGTAATTTGCTTTTTAATAGTCCTCTTAGAAAGCTGATAGGTCTAAGCAAAGCTTGCATAATTTCTGTTTATCATTTAGGAAAGTTAGAAGGTCTTCACCAAAGGAAAACATCCCTGGCAAATAGTACACCTCAGCTCTTTACTGAAAGATGTGGGCTGGTTCTCTGATGCAATTGCTAACAATATTAGTAGTAACTACAAAGTTATTTGTATCCATAAACAACTATTAGAGGCCTTCAGGCTTATATTTATAGAAATTTCATCTGGTTTTATGGCAATAGTAACAGTACTATTACTAAAGTAATTGATTTATATATTACTGATTATTGCTTTATGAATTACTCAAGTAATTGAATTATGAATAAGACTAAATTTGACCATGGGAAGTTTGGAGATTTGTAAAATTCTTAAAGAAATATAAATATTCATATATATGAAATAAGCAGGGAACCAGTGACAGCAGGCAGATAGAATAATTTGTCTAACTGGCAAGAACATTGTGTAAAAATAAACAGCCTTTGCTTAACAGCTCCATCCTGCTGCCCTTCAGCTGGTGCGGGTCCAGAGGCAATCCTGCACAGGGACAGCCACAGACCTGTGCTCTTGTACCAAAACGTAGCTGGGCATTCAACATGCTGTAGCAGCAGCCTTCTGGTTTTGTCATTGTGAGTTTTACAGTATTACTGAGTTTTACAGTATTTTCTTACTGTTATGAAAATTACTCCTTAGCAATGCTTTTGTTACATTCAGCTGGCTCTGGTTTTATAGAGGCAAAAGAGACTTCTTCCATTACATGCCAAACCCCTCTTGTCCCATGTCTACTATTGCTCTCACTATAAAAATTTCTGATAAAATACAATATTCACGCTGTCTATGTTTTGACTAGATTTCTTTCCTGAATCTTATCACGCATAAGGAGGTAACCTAGCTCACTTGCATATGTGAATACAGATTATTTTATTATTTGTGCCTTCTTTAATGTATCAAAATGCTCTTACGACTAATACGCAGATGGATATTTACTGAACTTAGTTCCAGCATCTTGAACAAACACATGTTCTCAAGGAATTTTAGTGGGTGAAGGAGTATAATCAAACAAATGTTATGCGTGCAGTAGTGGGTGAGAGACTACTGCATGTGCACTCACTTTTTTTTTTTTTTTAATTCAAATTTCATTTGAAATGCTATCTGCATATGAGATTTTATTGCCAACTAGATTGCGCTGTGGAAAACAAGATTGAACAGTGAAGAAGCAAGGTACAGGACTACCCAACCCAACGGATGGGTGAGAGACTCAAAAGATGCATAACCTCAAGGCTTCCAATACAATGTCCTGGATTGCTAAATTGGCCTATAAGGAATTGATAGGTGTCTGCCTGAAACAAGGTGGTCAGCTTGGGCTTATAGATTCCCTTACAGCCCTCTACTTAATTTTTCTGAATATATGGCTTAATCATCAAGTCAAGGGACTGATTCCAGGTCTAAGCCAGACAAATGACCACCTAATTTTGTGATGTGGCTGCCTGGCTTGAACTTTAGGTTTTTCAATGATAGCTTTTGACCTGTAGTTAAGCAATACAGAGTAAGCAGCATAAATTGTTATGGCCAAGTATCATCCAGAGCTTCCCAGCCAGGGTTGCAAGGCCTCACAGTTCCCAAGGAAAGATTGCTTTTTGTTTCCTATTCTTTTTTTTCTTCAGGTGAAAAAAGTAATGGTACTGAAGAAGTAAGGAGCTAGCTTCTTATTACTCAGCAATTTTTAGAAGCTTTGCTGGAATAGGAAGGATACAAAATAGTCATTGGTCGAAACTAACATTTTTCTTCACTTGTGATCAAACAGTCAGACTGGGTGGTGAATAAATCCTGGACAGTGGCTTGGCTTTCCCCATGCTACCATCCCAGCAACTGTATTTCAGAACACTCTGTAAGACTGGGACAATTTCCCTATATGCTCTATTAAGTGCAGTGTTGCTAAAATACAATTGCAGCACTGGTATACTATAACTTCATATATGGTCTGCATATAACATACACAATATGCATGTGTTCGTGTGAGCTTGTGTGTCTGTGCGTGCACCTGTGAAGAGAAAAACTGTATATAACTACTGTCCTCTCCAGCACAATTTGTGTCACGAACACCATCTGTTCAGCTGTGTCTGTCCATACAACAGACACTCAGTCTGACCAAAGACACTCTATGAGCATCAATTAAGTTACCCTTAAGTTATGAAAAGCAATTTATTGATCCAGTCCCTGATAGATTTCCTTTTCATTCAATTTTTACCTACTTTTAGCAAACCATACAGTTTTAAAGGGAAAATTCAGTAACTGCTGTTCCTCTTGGGTACTGTGTATCTGGAAGACCTAGAGCTTTAAAAGCATCTGAACTTGTAAGAGGACTCCTATTCTGCAGCAGAAAAAAAATCAAACCAAAACAAAAAACAAACAAAGCGCAAAAGAAACAGAAAGCTGTCGTGTGCCTCTTCGGGAAGACCAGGAGAGCTAGACTTAAATACTTACTTTTTCTGAGCCAAACCAGGGAGATGAACTTAAGTATCATCCCAATT
The DNA here is from genome assembly GCF_004027225.2 of Strigops habroptila. Classification (NCBI taxonomy): domain Eukaryota; kingdom Metazoa; phylum Chordata; class Aves; order Psittaciformes; family Psittacidae; genus Strigops; species Strigops habroptila. The sequence goes on from NC_046359.1 coordinate 17,509,120, forward strand.
CTTCAACATCAGGCTGTAAGCTATTTATTTCCCACACTTCATAAAAAAAGGACCTGCTTCAGTCTCTGGACAAAACATAAAAAGAGCTGAAATCTCAGAAATATTTCCAGCTGTAATCCTTTGAGATTTACAGCTACTATGGGCATTTTTCTTTAGAAGAAGTATTCTTCAAAAGAACGATGTATTCTTCAGATGGACAATGGTCTGATTGACTATGACAACCTGTTTATGGATTTTTCGTTACACCAGGAAGATTCCTGTTTTTTCTGTTTGCTTTTAAAATGAAGCTAATACACTTTTGAAAGCTTTTGTGTTATCCTGGTGAGGCGTATTAGTCGGGGTTTGGGAGGAGTCTCGCTTTTTCTGTATGTAACTTCCTTTTTCCTCCTCTCCTTCATGCCTGAGTGTAATTTTTTTCAGCATTGCTTATTTTTTTTTTTTCCTGCTCTTCCTTGATCTTTATTCTAACATGGGCAAGTCAGACAAGCGGTTAGAACTCCTAATCTTTACCTAATGTTAGACTTGGGTCCTGGCTTTGCAATTGGATCTGACAGTGTGCATGAGCCTCTGCGGTGACTTGCTTTGGCATGGTACTATCTGTGTTACCTGCTGTATTACTTGCGAGTAAACATTTGCCCCTCCTCTGTGTAGCTTTCTTTGCTCTCATGTCAATAAATCAAACAATAACAACTTTTTTTTCCCTTCTTCTTTATTGCTTTATTGTATTATGGCTGCCTTAGTAGTATCAGGTGAGTGACATTGGCAGCTGTCTTCCCACAAATGCCAAAATACTAATTGCTTGCTGCCACAGGAGAGTATCGTGTTCAAATTCCCAGGACTCATTGCTCTCACACCATATATGAGGACCTCTGTTAAGACCGATACAACTTATTAATAAAAAAGAGCAGTCATTAACGATAAATGGCTCGTAGTGTACATTAAGCATTGTATAACCACACAGAGAGATATGCAGGGTTTTGTGATCTTAAATACTCAGATGCACTTGATATTTGCAATGAATTACATTCTTCCACAATAGCAATATTACAAGGAAGTTTATTTTGTCATGCTCCGATTTCATAAAATAACATCTTCGAGTATAGCTTCCCTATCCTCAGTAAAACAAGCAAGCTTTTGTGTGTTCCAGTACTAACAGAGAACGCAGATCCTGAAGAGCATCTTCAATATATTGAGAGGAATAAAGGATTGTATGATTTTAATATGATTGAATACAGGATACAGCAAAAGATATAAGGCAGCATTTCCCAGAATTTCTTCAATGAAGTCAGAGTCACCACAGGAGGCACTTACGATGAAAATCGTACTATAGCCTTTGGCAAATGGTGAAGACAAATTACGTGAGTTAACAAAAAACTGGGAACAGAGTGTGTTTGATGGATTCAGAACAGGAGTTGAAGTTAAAGAATGACACATAGACAGAAAGAAAGATGTCAGAGTACCTGGAAATGAAAAGCTCACATTTAAATGAATAGACTGATAGGTATTTTATTTCCTTTTCTGCCCTTGACTTGCCACATAACCTTGAGTTAGTCTTTTGACTTCTCTGTTGGGTTTGGCATAATGGTGTGCTGGTTTTCTTGCATAAAATGTCCATAAAAAAGATTCCTTCCATTTTTACTTTTTTTTTGTCTAGTGGGTTTGGTTTTTTTGTTTGTTTGGGTTTGAGGGGAGGAGGGAGGAGAGGGGGAGTGTTTGTCTGTTTGTGGGTTTTTTGAGGTTTTTTTCCCCATTGGAAACAAATACTGAAGCACCAAAAATTTTAAGTAAAAAAATACTGAAAACTTCTAAAAATTTACAAAATCCAAAAGGAATTCTTCATTTGCATTTCCCATCATTCCCATTCCCATATGCATCCCATATTTTCAAGGGATATTTTCAAGAAATGCAAGCACCTTCTGCAACAATGTTTGTCAAGAAACACATTTTCCCATCAAAGTTAAGTTTCAGCAGAAAATCACAGAGCAAATTTGGCCAACCAACAGCATTACATGCCTACTTATCTATGTATTATGAAACAAGAGTTTTCCGTGCCCAAACGGATGTGGCTTTCAGCTGACCAGGTGGGCCGAATGACACAGACCTAGCAGTTTTGGAGTATGTGACATGATCCCTGCTAAGGGTGCCTTCCATTTCTGCAGTCTCTTCTCAGAAGCATGCCATACCCTTGGATGCATCTGTGGCATGCCTTCCAAGAATATATAGTGGTAAAATAATTTCCTCTTAGCAAAAAGTTAACCCATGATTTCTTCAATAACATTCATCTTAATCCTCTTGCTTTTAATTAGCCCAAATGAGTTTTCATTGCTTTCTCACACAGCTCCCACTATCTTATGTATAAACTGGCAAGGCAGTGACAAAGTGTGTCTGCTCAGCTGACAAGATGGAATTATTTCTGGATTTGTTCAGACTGTAGCACGTAGAATGACCTATATCTGATAGAGGTGTGCTGAACCACAGTATCCATAGGGTTAATTGGCACAGCTTGGAAAGTCCTTTACCATCAAGAACATAAAACTGTCAAAGATGTCATAGTCATAGAGTAAGCAAGGAGGAAACACTGAAGGCTAGTGAACAGAATTAGCTTTGCCAAACACATAATTCACAGGATCTCCAGAGTCTCTCTGAAATGCCTTTCTTACTCCCTCACTTCCTGACGAAGCCAGTTAAACGTCACCAACTTCTCAGTTTCATCACACATTTGTTTCCCCTTCAAAGTTAAGTCCTTGGTTATTTTCGTTTCCACTTTCCTGGAAGTTCACATGGCAATGGGTTAGATTCATCTTATTAACACAGGACGGGTTTTTGGTGCTAGTTGTTCACACGTCCCTCCTGAGGACACCTGCAGTTTTCAAGCAGCTTTGACTGAGCCAAAACTGTGGTTGCCTTAATATTTCCCTGGCTTCACTGAGACTGAGGTTAGGTTTTGAGGAAGAGAAGACAGATAGGGAGTGCTCCCATATTTCACTCTTCTTTTACGATCTTGGTACATAAATAAAACATGGGCAACAATTTATAAGAGCTCTAAAGTAATTCTGCTTGTCCTCTTATTGTGCTTGTTATTGCTTCTACTGGCTCCAGCCTAGACAAACTCTTTTTCATGGACACAACTACGCAGTTACACCTTTCTCATATAGAGAAAATCCCAGAAGATAGTGTGCTTGATTCCTGCATGCCTTTTGTAGTCATGTACAGGAAGATGGATATGAATTGTTGCTTTGCTGAGGTAATATTTTGCACTTGGGAAGACAAACAGGAGAAAGCCCAAAGCAGTGGAGAAAAATTAGATCAGTGGAGAAAAGGATCAATCTTTAATAGCTCTATGTAAACCATGTAAATTAACTAACCTAGAGCAATTATGGTTATTAAAAAAGCATGGGTTTGTGTGGATAGCTTTTTTAATATTTTTTCTTTATGTGTCATCAAATGTTATCTTTCATTACTGGATAATAAACATTTAAAACAATTACTGAAAGGGTGAAAGCCCAGTCAAGCATCCGTGACACCACCAATAAGCTTTGCTAATTGAAATAGCATGTATCTATCTTCCCCAAGTTGCTCCTTTAAAAACCCTGCATGACAAATAGATCAAGAGCTCCATATTCTGTACTGTATAAACAAAATGAATAATGAATTCTTTAAAAGATTTTTATAAAGATTACTAGCCTTTCAGTTAAGCTTTTTCTGAAGAATCTTGACTGTTTCAGAATATTACAATATCACTTGACATTTCTATGTGCAATAGATTAAGGCTTGACAGTTTAGATGATCCCTGGCGGTGTTCAAGGCCAGGTTGGACAGAGCCTTGGGCCACATGGTTTAGTGCGAGGTGTCCCTGCCCATGGCAGGGGGGTTGGAACTAGATGATCTTAAGGTCCTTTCCAACCCTTACTATTCTATGATTCTATGAAACAATATTAATGTTAATATCATGGTAGTTATGATGATGCATAGTATTTAAGTCATTATATAGATGATAGAAAGAAAACAGACTTTTTAGCTAAAGGCATTGTTTAAAAGAGAAAAGAGGGACTTTTCAATAAGTGCAATTGGATACTCAAGTTATTTGAAAACACAAGAATTTTTCAGCATGAGGAGTCTAGCTCTGAAATGAATGATACTGAACTTTCAAAAGTAGCCCTTCCTAACACTTATTAGCAAAACTGAACACCTCATTTCAACACTGGATGCTTTCCTTAGGAGTTGTAAACTGATGTCCATGGAAAGAGCTGTTTGAAGGCTTTCTTAGTATCTATTTACAGGTAGTCATGTAATGGCTGTTCAAGAATCTTAAATGCTGCCATGAAATCTCTGAACTTGCTTGACTGCTTGCTAACCATCAAATGTGCTCCAGCATCACCTCCTTGATCCCAGCACTACAGGACTGAGAGACAACACGTGAATTCTTGGCTACACCAGCTCTTGAACTTGTAACCATTCCTTGAAATATATAGATACTGAAAAATTCTGGTATTTTTGAAGGCCAGACTCAAGTAGATTCTGAGGTTGATTAGTTGGGGTTGGGTTTGGTTTGGGCTTTTCTACATCTGTCTGTCTACGTATCCATCCATCCATTTTGGAATACTATAAAGTTAAAAAATTGAAGACAAGCAAAACTACCTTTCTGAGCTTTTATTTCTGACCTAAGTGCAGAGCTTAATCCTAAGATTCAGTCCATCACTACTGATATATATCTTTAATTTCAGTAAGAGACTGTAAAGTAGCATTTCTGAAAAAAGTAAAGAACTGCTTTATAATACACTATTTGTCCCATATTAGACACTCTTGACCCATTTTAAAATGGTTAATTCATGCAATATGGCTTCTACCGGGTCCTTGGATACAAGTCAAGAGCAAAACCCAACAATATTTTCTCAATAAAGTCAGAGAAATCTCTGCTTTTACAATGTGATGGGTAGTGCTGAACATCAGCTGGACACACGACAACATTATTACATGACTTGACTTAAAAATATAATATAGTAAATGAAGAACATAACAAGGAAAGACATGATATAGGCAATTTATGAGTATGCAAATCACAGATGAGAAAGAAAATGCAAGTAAAAAACTTTTACATTTAAAATTAGAATTGTTCTCCAAAGAATATAAAAAAAATATTACTAACCTGTGAAGGAAGAAAACTTTACCTAAGTTCAGAGGCTAGATTTCAAAGGTTTGGGGGTATGTGCAGATGGAAAAACCTCCATTCCAACACAGCTTCAAGGCCAGACAGACACCATTAGCAGAATAAACCTGCTGTTGCTACTAACATAAAATTAATTCTTTTAGAGTAAATAAATCCCTATCTTTAATATAAAAAAGATAACCATATGTATATATAGATAAGATCCTTAAACTACCTTTGTGGTTCCTATCTGTCCTGGTTTCAGCTGGGATACTTTTCCTCCTAGTAGCTGGTACAGTGCAGTGCTTTGGCTTTAGTCTATGAATAAAGTTGATTGATAACAGACCAATGTTTTAGTGTACTTAGTTCTTGCTAAGTAGTACTTACCCTGATCAAGGACTTTTCAGTCTCTCATACTCTGACAGCAACAAGGGACACAAGAAGTTTGGAGAGAGCACAGCCAGGACAGCTAACCTAAACTAACCAAAAAAGTATTCCCTACCATAGAACATCATGCTCAGTACTTAAACTAGGCGGAGGTCAATAACTGCTCAGGAATGGGCAGGGCATTGGTCAGCAGGTGGTGATCAATTCTATTGTGCATCACCTGGATTTGGGTTTTTGTTTGTTGGTTTGTTTGATTCCTCTCTCTCTCCCACATCCACCCCCTCCCCCCCTTTTATTATTATTATTGTTGTTGTTTGTTATATTGTTATTATTATATTTTACTTTATTTCAATTATTAAACTGTTCTTATCTCAACCCACAGGTTTTAACTTTCTTTTCCAATTCTCCTTCTCATCCCACCAGGGACGGGGGAGTGAGTGAGAGCAGCTGTGTGGTACTTAGTTGCCAGCTAGGCATAAACCACAATGCTACTTTGGCTCATTTCTTACTTCTGAAATATTTTATGTTTGATGTTTCCATACCATGTAATCTCCTATTACCATAACTAAAGTGAAGTCAAATGTATACTGCCTATAATGGTTTCTCATGTTTGTTAAGTTTTACTTATTTTATATTCTCACTGAAGGATATTTTATACCATTTTTATATAGTCTTATGCCATTTAACAGCTATCAGCTGACCCAATGAACGAACATTAAATAATAGGGTAGTAGCAGAAGTATAGCAGAAACAAATGCCGCAAGCACAGCCTGCTCTGAATGTCTGTCCAGGAAGCTCTGCATTAAGGCAGTTGATATAAAAATTATTCCCTTCATAGGCTCATGCTTTTATAGTTGCTTCCTTTATAATTTCTATGGTATTCACACCTTAATCTCTAGCAGGCTTACAGTTTTTCAGAAGTACTTTCATAGGCCTATGGAACCTCACAGTGTGCAATGTTCAGCGCTAATATACTGCTCTCAAACCATATTGATTTGGGTGTGTTTGCATAGTATAACTTGTAATGACAGAATTTGTTTGGATGTGCTACAAAGACAGAGGTTTTCCAGCAATTTTTCACTGTGAATTTAGTGAATACACTAAATTATTGCTGTGCCAAAAGATAACAGACTTTATTACACTAAATCATGTTTGCATTTACAGTTAAGGCCATAATATTGCAGTGGCACAACTAAAGGCTTCTAGGTATGGAGTTGTCAAAAAAATATTTCTACAGACTGTAAAATTTTGTTACCCCTGCTACTACCTCAGGATCCAGGAGTTGTGGTCAATGGCTCAATGTCCAAGTGGAGACTGATAACGAGTGGTGTCCCTCAGGGATCGGTGTTGGGACCAGTCCTGTTCAACATCTTTGTTGGCGACATGGACACTGGGATTGAGTGCGCCCTCAGCAAGTTTGCCGACAATACCAAGCTGTGTGGTCCGGTTGATATGCTGGAGGGAAGGGATGCCATCCAGGGGGACCTTGACACGCTTGAGAGGTGGGCCAGTGCCAACCTCATGAAGTTCAACCAAGCCAAGTGCAAGGTCCTACACCTGGGTTGGGGCAACCCCAGGCACAGCTACAGGTTGGGTGTAGAAGTGATTCAGAGCAGCCCTGTGGAGAAGGACTTGGGGGCGTTGGTTGATGAGAAACTAAACGTGAGCCAGCAGCGTGCACTTGCAGCACAGAAAGCCAACCATGTGCTGGGCTGCACCAAAAGAAGCGTGACCAGCAGGTCGAAGGAGGTGATCCTGCCCCTCTACTCTGCTCTCGTGAGACCCCACTTGGAGTATTGTGTACAGTTGTGGTGTCCTCAATATAAAAAGGACATGGAGCTGTTGGAGCAAGTCCAGAGGAGGGCCATGAGGATGATAAGGGGGCTGGAGCACCTCCCGTATGAATACAGGCTGAGAAAGTTGGGGCTGTTCAGCCTGGAGAAGAGAAGGCTGCGTGGAGACCTCATAGCAGCCTTCCAGTATCTGAAGGGGGCCTACAAGGATGCCTGAGAGGGACTCTTCATCAGGGACTGTAGTGATAGGACAAGGGGTAATGGCTTCAAACTTGAACAGAGAAAGTTTAGGTTAGATACAAGAAAAAAGTTCTTTACTGTGAGGGTGGTGAGGCACTGGAATGGGTTGCCCAAAGAAGTAGTTGGAACTAGATGATCTTAAGGTCCTTTCCAGCCCTAACCATTCTATTATTCTATGATTCTATGATTTCCTTTCCTGAGGACTACCTCAAATGCTTCTGAAAGGGTGAACGTATCCTTTTACATAAATTTCTGAACACAATACAGAAGGAAGTTAATCAGAGCAGTTAATCCAATAACTTCAAGTCTTGACTTTTTCTATCAGCATTCCGTATCTAGCAGTCACTGTCTACCAATACGTAAATCTGGTATAGTTAATTTCCTACTCTTTAACTGACCATGATCTCTATGAACATATGCATGCTTATCAGTATAAATATGTACATTTAGGCCTTGGCTTCACGCAACAATGAAACCAAATATTTGCAAAATATACTCAATAGAATCCTCCATTTGTTAGTGTGATTCATGTTCAACACCAGTGTTTAATAAATCCATGTCAGTGTTGGCATAACCATTTGCTTGCACTCTTAGAATGCTCAGGATTTACAAAATAAAAAGAAAAAAAAGAAAAAAAAGGAAAACCACCACTCTTCTCTCATAGATGTTTTACCTTGCTAATAAATCATCTCCAGAAAAAGCTGTATACCCAACTTTGCGAAGAGGTCACCATGAGCAAAAGTGAAACGTTGGGAAGCTGGAAGGTAGGATCAGTCACAATCATAACATGCAGAGAAAACTACAAAAACAATTGTGAGAAAATTCCAGCTTCATTTGATATAAACTGTGCCACACGCTCTAAATGATCCTTATTTTCTGTTAGTGAAAAGTGCTTTTCAAACATGTGAGTTTGTTGATCAATTATCTTAACTGATTAAAATATCTGCTGGAATGCCCCAGAAGAATGTATTATTTTGTGGGCATGACTTTTTCATACGGATATGAATATGAACATAGAAAAAGTATGAAAAATCCACCACTGACTTTGAAACAGATAATTAGCCTCATATTGAAAGCTATTAAACAAACAAACAACTTGATTTGTAAACCTTTTGACTACATAATTCCCATAAAATTAATTATACTGCAAATTCAGAAGAGTGGAACCTCAGCACTTGTAAGTTGTTCACATTGCCTTTTTATTCAGAGCCCTCGAAAGAGATCATAAATATTAATTTATTACAACCCAGAATCTCATGAAAAAAAATGGTCTCCCTGCCCCTGCCTTTTTCCATCTTTCCTTTCAGGACACCACTGTTTCCCACAGTGGCCCCAACCCAGGAGGGAGCATTTTACAGGGGCCCTTGGAAACAACTTCAGGCATACAGATCAACCTTTCCCTATGGATAATTTTCACTTGAATGTGAGGACCTTAGGGAAGCTGCCAAATCCTTTTCCTACACTGCTGAACTGCAGGGATTTTGCAGCAGAGATGGCACCTAACAATACCTCACGGGACTTCTATAAGAATTTATTAAGCCTCCTGATGATGAAGGCCAACCGTATTGTCTTTATTTTTTTTCAGATCTCAACAGGACTTCACTTACTGCTCTCTAGTCTGCAGCATGACGTGCTCTATTGAAGTGATATGGCACAGAAATACACATTTTCCTGTATCAAGTGAATTGGAAAAATATGTGCTTTTAATTAGCTGTAAAAGGACACTACAGCAGCTGGTACTACAAAGCATATGAAAAGATTTGCCTTGCTTTGGCTTTGCACTTAGAGAATCAAACAGTTAAGTGCCCGCTTTTCTATAGTGAGTGATGAATGTGAATTATGTGGATTGGAGAAGGCGTGGGGTTTTAAACACAGGCTCTTCCCATTTCACTTCAGTGCTGCCGGGTGGCTGCTAATTTACTCCTGCTCTACTGCCTGTTTCTGGATCATTACTGAAACTGTTAGTCATAGACTCCCTGAGATGTTTTACAACATTCCGTGAATAAAAGACAAACGGTGTACAGTGAGAGCACACCATACAGGCTCTAGTCCTCCTTATGCTCACTTGTACGCTCCTGGGCAGTGGAGGACAAAACCAGAAACCTGCAGAAAATCGGGGGGGGGGTGGGGGGGGTGGGTGTTGCGGAGAGAAGAAGCAGGCATCCTCAGACTGGGATTTCCACCTCCCTGTTGTTCTGTAAATGGCTCTGCTCCAAAATAAAGAGAACAGGAATTGCAGATGTCCAGGTGACAGGTTTCGCTCACCTGAATATCTGCTTTGGCTTCTGTGATGGAGAAGCTAAGCAGCAGTGCCAAATGTGCTCAGTTAGTATTTCTTGAAGCAGTATGAATTTGTCTCACATGTTCTGTGATACTCATTTTAGGAGGGCACAAGCTTCCACTCAGGCTGCAGCTCCCCAGCCATCAGCAATAGCCTCTCTGAGATGAAAGGGATAATGCACAGGAGTGTTAAAGATTGGGATAGGCAAGCAATGAACATTAACAGACAATCAATATTTTCTGTGTTTTGGCACAGTTTGGTCTCAGCCTTTGGAAGTATATATACAAGCAACTTTCCCATCACCCTCTATTGAATTCATGGATACACGAACTAAACCAGGTTTGAGCTTTCACATATTTTTTATCCCTTCCTCACTACCACTCTCAGATTCTCATCTATTCAAAACCACTAGCATTTTCTAAAGCTTGTCAGACTTGAGTTCCCTCCAGCGTCCAGAATACTATTATGATACCGTGGAAATGGAAGATATATATGAGCGCTAAATAGCCAGTATTATTTATCGTTATCAAAATTATATACCCTTCAAGATCTGTGCATATCAACCTTAAGGCTCTAGAAATTGGTCACATTCTTTATCATATTTATGTAGTTTCATGTGCCATGTTCAGGCTAGTTATATGAAGTTTCCATGTCTTCATAACTAACCTGATGTTATAACAGAACACTTTGCTGAAGTGCTGAATTCTTGGCTAACATTGTAGCCACATAATCACAGACTTGCTATGCATATACTTACTTTGGTACACCTTCCAGAATGAGTCCTCTAAAGCCTTTTCTCTTCCTGCCAATTTCTGTGCAAGTTACCACACTTTCAAAACACTCTTATAGGTTTTTTTCATAATTTCTAACAAAAGTGAAAAGTGAATTATTTAATATAAGGAGTAGCAAACACATACTTTTTGAAAAATTTCCAGGTCAATGATCAAAAAAATATTACTTGCATTCTAAAGGCAGACTTGCATGAATTGGCACAGTGCTGATTTGTTTCTATTGCAATGTGAAGAAGTATCTCCAGCTCATTTGATAAGCTGCTGAAGAATTTCCGAAGTGTGTTCTCTATATCAGAACTGGACTCAATCAATTTCCATTAGCGAGAAAGATATCTCTGGGAAACAAACAAAAAAAGGTTTTAACTCAACATAGCAGAAATGACATTTCATTTTTTTAAAACTTGTCAAAAATGAAATTCATGTTGCCTTAAGCAGAATAAGTAACTCAGGTGTGGAGATACTAAAGATAGGTGAATGGGTATTTGTCTTCACTCAGACTATTCCAAAATTAGATTTGACTTTTCGTCCCCCAAAACTATTGAACTTCATTCTTGCATGGTATTTTCCAAAACAGCATCAAATGAGCCAGTAGATGTGCTGGCTTTTCCCTATATAGTACATACACAACACCGTAGGTGGCTGCTCACATAGATCCCGCAGCAGCACCTGCAAAGCTTGTAGGTCAGGACAGAGAGATGTCTCACCAAAAAGAGGCAAAAGAGGCCTGACTTGGAGAAAATGAATTTAATTTATTGCCAATTAGTAACAGATTTGGATGATGAGAAATAAAGACAAAACCTAAAGCAACATTCCCTCACCCCTCACTCTTTTTCCTAGGCTCAACTTTAGTCCATCATTTCCAGCTCCTCCTTCCCCTTAACCTTGAGCAGCAAAGGGGGGCAGCGACAGGGATTATGGTCACTCCATGGCAGCTCCTTCCTGCTGCTCCTTCCTCCTCCCGCTGCTCCCTGCTCTACCATGGGGCTTTCATGGGCTGCCATCTTTCAGGATGAACCTGGTCCAGCCTGGGCTCTCCATGGGCTGCAGTTTCTTTAGGACACAACCATCTGCTGCAAGAGCTGCAGGCAAAACCCTGCTCCGGCACCTGTAGCACCTCCTCCCTCTCCTTCTGCTCTCACCTTGCTGTCCACCCCGTTTGTTTCTCACAATTTAAGAAATTAAAGCGCTTTGACCTTTCTGAAACATGCTTTTGCCACGCAGGCATCACCAGCATGGTGGTGGGGCTCAGCCGTGCCCTGTGGTGGGGCGGCTGGAGCCAGCTGGAACTGGCTGTGCCCGGCATGGGGCAGCCCCTGCCTCCCCTCACAGAGGCCGCCCTGCAGCACCCACCACCAGCACCTCGCCACTGACACCTGGCACAAGAGGTAAACAGAGTTCTAAACGCATAGTTTGACACATCTTACAAGTGCTTGATCCATTCTTAAAAGCATTTAAAGTACATTAAATGGATTTTGAAGGGATGCGGCCATTCAGATCCTCTGAGGTAATGGAGCTTGGCCTTCACTTTTCTTGATGTGCACTGGATGCTCATACAATGAGCTGGAATAATACTCGCCTAATGGTTATTTTTACACAACTTAGAATCAATTAAAATATGTGCTTCAAGACCTGAACCTTACCCACTTGAATAATCTGAAATATTTTTATCAGTTTCAAGTATTCAGTCATAAATGCCGAGAAATTTATGCCAAGCAACACAAACTGCCTCTGATTCCCACCCAGCCGACGCTCTCCTGATTTCTCCTTTACTCTGTCACCTTCTACATCTGATTGATGGTGCTTCAGTACTTCAAAGTCTGAGATTAATGATCAAGTTCCCACATCTTGGCCACCTAAGTTTGAAGGAAAGACTGGGATTTGAATTGTGGAGGTTAAAAAAGGAAAATATTTTTCTTGTCTTGCCATGGCTAAAAGGTCATTCTTGAGCACAAGTGGTTTAAATAATTAATCATGCGCTACTAAGTCATAACAGTTACTGATCTGTCTTTTACTACAGTGACATTCTATTTTTTCAACTCCTTATTTTTTTATTCTGCAGTAGGATTAAATAGCTCTCAATCTGCAGTAACCAGAATTGTTTAAGCACGCTGCAACTGCATAATGATGCATCAGATCAGTGCCTTTTATAATCTGACTATCAGAGAAGTGCCTTAATGGGGCTACATGCTACAAAGAAAGTGTTTTGCTTGGGAAGAGCATGCCTCTATCAGCTTTGAACACATCATCTGTTTTCTAAGTAGACTGTGCATACTCACTTTGCAACAGGAGATGATTTGAGACTCCAGTGCTGATCTACAGAAAATCTGGTTTTCAAAGGGAAGAGCTGCTGTTACAGATTTGAACATTCAATTTATACTTCTGCTGGGCATTAACAGGTGCTGGAGGAGAAAGGAGATGTATATATATTTTTGTTGTATTACATTAAGAAAGACAACTTCATTTCTACTTACCTCATTGTTAGATCTGCTATTGCTGTTGCATCCATATAGAAATTTGGGAATAATGATATTAAGCTTACAAAGATCTTGGAAGGATTAATTAATTGTTTTGGAAGTGTTCCCCATTATGTGAAATCAAACTGTTATAAAAATCAAGTTATTATGTTACCAAATAATAGGCCTAGAACTTGAATTTCAGTCTTGACTAGACCGGTTCTATGTAGATAAGGCTCCAACTGAACACTCTTTCCTGCTTGCATATGTTTTTCTCACAAATAGTCAGATATTATATACAATGATGTATCAATTTGGAAAATTACGAACCACTCTCATCCTTGTTGGACATTCTCTGAAATCGTCACGAAACATGAATGAAACTGCATCGTTTAGATGTATTAAACAGTAGAAACCTCCACAAGTTGTGTCTTATTTTTTCAGATGTGCTTGGTGGTTGGCTTTAGTGCGACCTTGATCATGAGCCATTAACATGATTTTGATTTTGCTTGTGCTACAAGGATCACCTGACTCTCTGGAGTGGTGTGTGGTTTGCACTGATTTACACGACGGAAAATCAGACAGAATGCAGTAGGTTATGCCAGACTAATTTGATCATTTTTTTAGACAAGATAAATAATTTTCTTGACAAGGGTAATTCTGCAGACTTGTTCTTTTTGGAGCTCAGTAAAGCTTTTGGCACTGTAACACATGGGAATTGTTAGTTAAGCTGAAGAGGATGAGGATTAGTACAAGAAGGTCAATACAGTAAGGCATGGGCCAAAGGGGAGACAATGAGGTGTGTTGTGCTGACAAACCATCAGGCTCGATGCATACTGCTGGTGAAATTCCTCAGGGAGCAGCAGTTGCTCAACCTTGGCCAAAGGGAAGGAGGATCTGCCAGCTGAGGCTATTGGTGAGATGATGTTCAGAGGCGCTGCCAGTGCTGACTGACAAGTATCTGTTTATCAGACATAAAAACCCAGGAGTGACCATAAGGTCACAGTAAAGTATAAAGCGAGAAGCGCAGCGAGGCAAAATAGGAAAAGACACGTAGGACCTAAATACAGGAATGTCTGCCATGAGCTGGCAGTTATCACTTGGAAACAAATGAAGCAGAAAAAATACTTGTTGGTACTATTTGGCCAGAGGGTAGCTACTAGCCAGCAGTGTGATGAGGCAGTGAAAACAGCAAGGTGAACACCAGCATACAGTCCAGGGCACGCTCACCACTTCCGAGTCCTTTCTAACTGGCCGTATCAAGCACCTTGTCTAGAACTGGTATATAATTTCACCCATATTGAAGGAAACTCAACTCAAAAGTAAACATGATACACAAATGTAGCTTGGATAAAAGAAGAGAGGAAGACCTATGTTACAAAACAAGACTAGGAAAGCACAGGTTTAGCCCAACAAAACTATGGAGGGAGCATTACAAAGATCTTAAACCACAGGTGAATGGTGAGCTAGCTCAAGTCAAGGCCAGTATTGTCAGGCAAGACAAATGGGTATAAAGTATTCAGAAATAAATTGAGACTTAAAATTAGAAGTTCCTAAGTATTACAGACATGAGGTTCTGCTGTTCCAAAGGAAAAAAAAAGAAGGGAGCAAAAAGTGAAATCTTAATCATCTGAACTTCTGAATGAAATTGTGTGATTCCTGATTCCATGTGATGAATGAAGCCACAGATGAGGAAGTGCCCAAGAAGGTACTTCAAGGGTAACTTCAAGGAGTGCTCAACAAAGATAACTGAGTTGATTTCTTAATGAGATTGTTCAGATCTTACCTGTGAATACACAACCACAGAGCATCAAGAGGATGACCGCACAGGCTCTGGGAACAGTAGTGGTGTGCACACAGGCACAAAAAGCACAGGAGGCCAAGGATTCAGGATTAGCATTAACAAAGACGAGGCTGCAAACTCAAGCGGCCCTCAACAAAAAGTGTGTTGTCCAATCCTCCAACTGTATGATGCTCACTTGCATGGCCCCACCTTTCTGCACCACTGTTCTCTGCGAGGGCCAGCATGTTCATGGAGACTTGTTCTTGGTCATCCAGGGCATTCCACATGGCAGTTAGGTTTTATGTTGTTCAGTGAGAGGATAAATAAATCAAGGCATTGAGAAATGCGTAACTTCTTATGCCAAATTTGCTTCATATTCCCTAGATACCTCTTGCAAGATAGTGAATTACTATTTCCTAGTAAAAAAACCCAAAGCAGAAAACCCAAAACAACACAACACAAAACAACAAAGTAATCTTCACCTCTTTCCCTTCTTAAAAATATATTGTAAAGACCTGTATTACATGTAGGAGCTGTGCTGTGCAGGTTGAACCTTTGGTCTCTGCTCAGCTAAAGATCTTGTCAAAGTCAATGAATGTTTTCCGTAAAGGGTATTATTTAGCAGTGTCACTGCCAAATTTATTCCCCTACCTCAGGCATCCCTAAATAGCTCCTTGACTGTCTTGACACTTACTTCTTTATACAAGACATTATCCAATATGTGTTTTCTAGGATCATTGATTTTAACGTGCACTTGCTTGCTTTAAAGGCTCGTTTCGCATGACTCAAGGTTAAATATATTTATGGTGCACAATTGTACCAGGCAACTGATTTATAAAGTATTGATATGTGTCTGAAAGCAAGGCAAATTCAAAGCCAAGCTGATCTCAGCTTGTTTTGAATCTTAAAAAAAATGTATGTTCTAGAGGACATTCTTCATTATATACATTGATGCTTTTTGCCACAACCTCAGAAATCAATGAGATTACAGTAGATACAAAGCTATGGACTTTTTGACCCTGGTCTAATTATACTGTGATTTACCATTTGGGATTTTTTTGCCCCCCCATATGGATGGTCTATGTGTTAATATATTATCCACCTCAGTGTGAGATCATCTTAGCTATATTTTGTGTGCTCACAAGTGGGAAGCCCTTAAGCAAATGTAACAGCTAATAGAAGAGTTAAAAGGGAAGGGACGGTCAAATTATCTACAGCTTCACTGGCATAAAAAGACATACACTGTTTGTAATATAATCTTAAAAAACAGGGGTGCATCTGGTGACTTCATCTCCACCACGCAGGGGTGCTGAGGTGCAGAAACTCGAAGGGCAACTGTGCCCTGAAGGGTGACCCGAGATGACTCCATCACGTAATGGGGGCTCTGAGCTGCTCTGAAACCCCAGCCTAGTGCTACAGGGTACGGAGCGATTTCTGGTGCTATTTTTAGGTGCAAGGTAAAAGGAAAAACAAAGATGGGCAGTAAAGCAAACGTATGCAGAGCTCAAGAACAGAAGAATCTTTGCACACCAAAGTCTTGATTTTTTCATGCGCAAGAACTTTTTTTTTCTTTCTCATCCCATGGGTATTTTTTAGAGCGTGATAAATTGCTCATTGAATTCATTGAAAACCATCAGATTCATAATTTATCTTTTTAAGAATGGAAACTTTAGTACCGCAAATTGTATATGTTCTTTCACAGGCTCTGGTCATGCCCACTTGCCACCGAGGATCCTCAGGCTTGTTCTGTGAAAATCCCAGTGCCAGCCAGGGTGCAGGACCCGGCCCCAGCAGGAGTGGCCGTGGCACCTGGTGAGCCCGGGGTCGATGCAGGGGATTGAGGCCACTCAACAGCCAGGGCTGGCTGCACTGCCGCAGCAGAAGGGAAAAGAACCGCTGGCCAGCAGGTAACCCTTCCTCACCATGAGGGTGAGGTGCAGGACACACCACAGGCTTTTAAATTTTCTTTCTGAGAGTAGTAGGCAATGAAAATAGTATTATTTAGAAAACTTATAGAGAATTAGAACCCTCTGAAGTACACACTGCCATTTTGTTTATATTTTCCAGAGCACCAGTTTGTGAACTTTTCTCTTCTGTGTAACCAAGAAATATACTAGCAGGCAAACAGAACACACCCAGCTCTATTATGCCACAGAATCATAGAACGGTTTGGGTTGGAAAGGACCTTAA
Organism: Strigops habroptila; assembly: GCF_004027225.2. Classification (NCBI taxonomy): domain Eukaryota; kingdom Metazoa; phylum Chordata; class Aves; order Psittaciformes; family Psittacidae; genus Strigops; species Strigops habroptila. Next base: position 17,526,184 of record NC_046359.1, read on the forward strand.
ATTTCTAGTTCCAACTCCCTGCCATGGGCAGGGACACCTTCCACTAGTTCATGTTGCTCAGAGCCCAGTCCAACTTGGCCTTGAACACTGCCAGGGATGGGGCAGCCACAGCTTCTCTGGACAACCTGTTCCAGTGCCTCACCACCCTCACAGTAAAGAATTTCTTCCCAATACCTAATCTAAATCTCCCTTCTGTCATCTTAAAGCCACTACCCCTTGTCCTATCACTACATGGCCTTGTAAAAAGTCCTTTTCCAGATTTCTTGTAGGCTCCCTTTTGGTACTGGAAGGCTGCTATAAGGTCTCCCCAGAGCCTTCTCTTCTCCAGGCCGAAAAAGCCCAACTCTCTCATCCTGTCTTCATAGCAACTTTAGGGCAAGGAATGCAGACCACAAAAACAAGTGCAAAACTGTTAACTTTTCTTTGTGCCAAACAATTTCAAGTTAAATTTCATCTTTAATGACAGAAAAAACATGGAAGCGAGACACCTCAGTTTGATTTATCATGTACATTTACAGGATCTTCTAAAATGTGAAAGATTTCCTATGTTCTTCTGGTTCCACATGTTTTAATTGTGCATTAACACTTTATTTGGCCTTCTGCGAGTTCATAGTATACCCTGATTAACTCAAAGGGGAGAATATTTAAAGCAGGTCTTTTGAAAGACTCCTAGTAATGAAGCCCTACCATATTAACATACATTACAGAGCTCTATGATGATATGTGACTTGGTTGATGTTATATGCCCCATTAAGTGGCATATTTAATACGTAAAGGAAAATTATTTACTTTCCACAAACAGGACCACAATCTTCAAGCACCAGCTGCTCATATATCTCAATTAACCACAATAAAAATAGATATGAGGGAAAAAAAGAAAAAGAAGAAACCATTGCAGACTAATGGAAGACTTCCCTTCCCCGCACAATCTCATTTCGATGAGTCCTTTCTGCCCCGCAGGCAGTTTGCAACGGCAGGGGATGGTTTCTGTAAACCTTTGGTTTGAACCCCCTGCACCCGGCGCGCGGGGGGCGCGGGCAGAACCCCGCCGCACCACTCCCCGCAGTGTCCCACCGCCTCGGGGCCGCTGCGGGCCGCCGGGACACCCGGCATCGCGCCTCGGAGGTGCCGCCCGATGGCCGCAATCCGCCCGCCCGGTACTGCCACCGCCCCCGGGCTCCCGATGTGGTGGCTCCGGGACACCCACACGGACCGGGCCCGGCCAGAGAGGCGGGGCTCGGCCCTGTGAGGTCAGCGGCGGGCGGGCCAATGAGCGGCGCGGTGGAATCAGGGAGCCCCTCGTGCGGCGGTTGCACGGGGAGGGCGGCGGCGGCCGGCGCGGGGCGAGGGGTCCCGGTGCGCCCCCGCCCATCCCGCAGGCGAGACTGAGGGAGGCGGTGCCGCTGCCCCTGCCTCTGCCCGGGCGCGCACAGGTGCGTCGGCAGCGGCGGGAGCGCAGCGCCCTCCTCCCGGCGGCACCCGGCGGGGGATGTGCCGGCCGCCGGGGGCGCGCCGCCCGTGGGAAGCGCGCTCCTAACGCCACCTGGGCGCCGCGGGGAGCGCCCGGCTCAGCTCAGCTCGGCGCGGCGCGGGCGGCGCAGGGTCACCAGGAACCGGGCAGGTAAGAAAAGAAACGTCGGTTCGGGAGGGTCTGAGGGGTTTTTGTTTGTGTTTCTTCTCTTGTGCCGGGGGGTGCCGGTGGCGGGGAGCGGCGTGCGGGGCCGCCCGGGCCGGCAGCACAGCGGGGCTCCCCGCGGGGAAAGTTGCGGGGATGGTCCTTGCGGCGGGGCGGCTTGGGGAACCGCAGTACCCCCCTGCTGCTCCCTCTCCACCCGGGTGGGGGGCTGCACTTGGGGCTGCGGAAGCGGCGGCAGCCGCCGGGGGCTCCGCGGACCGCGGCGGGGCTGCCCTCCCTGCGGAGGCTCGGGGGAGCGGCCGCTCCCGGCGAGTGCTGCGCCCTTTGCTCAGCGGGGCGAGCTGCCGGCGGCCCCGCCGTGTTCGCCTGTGGGCTCGCCCCGCCGGTGAGGTCAGGGACCGCGGCCGCACAGCACGGCTGTCCCGTCTTGTGGCGGCTCGCACCGGGAGCCCCGGAGTTCGGTTCGACGTGCTGCTGACTGCTGCGCTTGCTCTGCAGGGCAGCGCGGCGGTGCGCGGGCCACCCGGCTGGTCGGTGCCCCGCAGCGGCTCCGCGCGCTGTGCGCTATGCCTTCTCTGGATCAGACGCGGTTCCTCGGGGCTGTGTCCCGGGGTGCGGGCTGCCATGCAGCGGGAGTTAAGGAAGCTATTGGCAGGCAGGGTGTGCGCTGCCAGCGCACCCACAGGAGCGTCTGAGGCAGAGCACAAGTATTTACTGAAAACCAGATCTACCCTTCGCTGTGGAAGTCTCAGGGCTCATGTGTGCAGGGCTGTGGATCTGCTCCTGTGGGTTTTATTGCTGATTAACGGCCTTCTGATTGTCTGGACTACTTTTGGAAAAATGCAAATCCCAGCAAATATCTGTGCTTACCATATATAGCAGTAGTCACAGACAGAACTATAATTTCAATATTGCTGACACACGTTGAGAAACTTTAAAAAATAGCAAACAAAAGCCAGGGGTATATCCTGAGGATGTTTTTGCCCAAGTAATAAATTGTCATGTGTTTACACCCTACATTGACTGAAATGTTAATACTTTTTATTTGCATGCCTATATGCCTCAAAGCTAGTGAATGATGTATTGATTTTATTTCATCTGCTTCTGTATATTTAATCTGACAGTGTTTGGTTTTCTTACTTGTATTGGACCAGGACTGCAGCAGGTAATGCTGCTTTTTCCAGAATGGAAGCCCGGTTTGGTGGCTTTCAGAAACATGTCTCAGCATTGAAACAAGCTGGTCACTCGTACCGTAGCAATTCTCCATGGCATGAAGAAGTATTGCAGGCTTTATCTGATGCTGTGTGTCCTAAAAAGTTTTCATGTTTTTCTCTCCCTTTATTTTTTAATTTTCTTTTATTTTTTAATAGTTCTGTTATTTCCAGAAGTTTTTACGTGTACATTGTTGCTCTGTAGAGCAATATGAAGATTGCATTTTCCAGTGCTGAATCTCATTCAAAGTGATGTGTTTTTACTTTAGTGCTGTTTGCATGCTAAGGGGGTAACTTCAGCTTTAGGGAACAAGAATGGTTGACTTGAACTGAAACACTGAAAACCATTCTCTCAGACTGTACTGGATGTAGCAGTTTTGTTGGATTTTAGTAACAAAGCAATGAAATACTCCAGCGATAATCCAGTATGAAAATCATTTGACTTGTTGCCAGCTGTATCAAAACAGGTTGCAAGTTTTCTTCTGCCAGCTGCACTCTTACACCTAACCCAGAAATTCAGTTTTGTAACCTTTCATGTTTCATTCAGAAGAAATAGAACCTAATTTATTGCAGAAACTGTTGTGAGGTGCAGATTCATGTCACTTTTAGAGTAGATGAATAGTGACGTTCAGGAGGGAACCAGTTGCCTACCTTATATCATGCATCTGTATATTGTCAAATGCAGTCCATTTGTATTTCTGTTACTGAAAGAAGGCTAAATTTCATCTCATTCATAGTAACATAGTCTGCATCCAACAACTTATCAATGTATTTTAGAGTAGCAGTCTCAGAAGTAGGATTTTGTGGTGAAAACCAAATATGACAATATGAAGTATCACAAACATAGTGCTCAATGGGTGTCTTAAATTACAGTTTGAAGTATTAGTGTTAAGAATTAAAATGTGTTGGTTAATTTGTAAGCTGGTCTAAAAAATTGTCACACTTATGATGCTTCATTCTAAAACTATAGTCGCTGCGTTAAAACTATCCAACCTCCCTTTCTTGCATTAATGTTTGGATTTTAGTCTTAGTGTTATGAATGTTTTCAGGATCAAATCCTGAAATGCTAAAGAAAAAATCTTGTGAGGGCTAAGGTAGAAATTTCTTCTACATAAATATTACAACATTATAGTTCTTACGTTCATACCTTCCCTTCTCCTCCAGTCTCAATTTTAGCAAACAGAAAGCCTAAATGCATACTTTGTGCTGGCAGTTACTGTGCTTAGACAGTGTTATGTGACTCAAAAAGGAAGGGGAAGTGGTGCAAAAGGTGCTTGACATTAGAAGAAAGTTTGAAGTGATCTGGATGACCTTAAGTAATTTTGTCTGTTATCGTATTACAGCTTCTTTGCCCTTAAGAAGAGGTAGTGCTCTGAAGATGAGATAAAGTGTCTGTGAGATACTTGAGGGCAATGAAAGCTCTGCTCACTGCATGTAAATGCATGGTTGCTGAGTTTAGTACATAATAGGATAGAACAGTTTACTAATATTATTAGTATCCCTTACCGTAGTGGCAGCATTTCATTTAGTGAAGACATAATTAGGCTTTAAAATAAGGAGCAGTATGGATAAGAATATGTGGGAGAGGATACGCAATGCTATCTCAGTATCCTCAGCTGTAGTTAAGTACCTTAGTTTCTGAATATGTAATAGATGTTTAAATGGATCTGTAAGTTTGGAATGAGAGGAAAAAGCCTGGTTAACACTAAAAGTAGTTTGATTTGCAAATTCATTCAACAGTATTGCTATGTTCTCTGTGACTTCATTCTATGTCTTTCTTCAGTAGAAGAACATCAATTCTTCTAGGCTGCACGGCTGCTGTAACACATGAAACTGTCAGAGATGCCAGGAGGGTGTATATCAGCTATACCTCTAGACGCACAAACTGTGCCCCTCAGTCCATCTAACAGAGAGTGTTGTAGAATATATCATGGGGTATGTTCCCGATGGTGTTGGGGTGCAAAACAGAATAAATGAATTTACTATAAGCATGGCATGCCATATTTAGAATGGGATTTCATGCTTTGGAGTTGTTTGTCTTAAGAGAGGATAAGAGCATGCTGCAACACTCTACTCCTTGTGCCTTGGTTCAGTGCCATCAGAACACAACTTTCTGCATTCAGGCTGGGCTAGGAGATTGAGTGAGGGCAGGGAAAAGCCATTTTCCTAAATATAAATTGTTGAAATTACTGTGTGTAAAATAGGAGAGGATGGAAGATTAACCCTCTCATCTATTCCAAGTATGTGGTTTCATGGTGGAGGCATCAATTAGGGTAGAGGAAGGTAAGCTTAAGTGAATTTGTTTATTGAATATTTGCAAACTAAAGGCAAGGTCTTCTCTATGGTTGGAAATTTTTTTAAAAAACAAAACCAAAAGATGTAATTTATATTACGAATGATAAATATTCAGTTGCTGAAATGAGAGCTAGAGGCAGTTTGATACTTCTGTAAATCAATCTTGATGGAGATAGTTACAGAGACATATTTAATAATATGGCTACAGTATGGATTATGGGAAAATGTTTTCCTGGATATGATTCAAAAAATGTGGCCACTTGTCAATGCCATTACCTTTCCTTTTCTGTTTTCTGTGCTTTAGTTCTGAAGTTGGAGCAAACAAAACCCTAACTGTTTAAATCAGAAAACTTTCCTGCAAGCAAATTGAAGGTTGTTTTTTTTTCATTTCACCAGATGCAATACAGCAGCATAGCCACAGTACTGCAGAGCTCCACGCAAACCAACCTTCTGATAACTTGCCCGCTCTCTGTTGCAAACACTACGCCTGGTATTGATCTCCAGGAGGTAGTGGATGCTCTGCTAGTTTGTAGCAAGTTCTTGTCAGGGTAGCGAATGTGGTTGGAGGATAAGGATTGTCCAGTTGCATCCAACAGTTGATGAAATTGTGCTCTATAATGAGTATTTCTGAATTTTTTTTTTTTTTTCCTCCTCTGAATGACAAGGCAGTGTGTGATGACGTGTAAGGATAATCTCTCACCATGTGTGGATGATAACCTGTCCTTCTGCATTCCCAGTATATCCCCATGGGAAAACATTAACTGTGATATGCAAAAGGTTGTGATACAAAAAGTCAGAGGTTTCTCTCTTACTTATAAATTCATAGAAGTTTGAAAAATATGGGGGGAGGGGCTTAGAAAAAAAAAAAAGGCAACTTGGAGTTTCTAGCACATGCCTCTGTTGATGTGCCTCACTTCTGTTAAAGAAAATTATCTAATCCCAATGCCTGTGGTTGGCTAAGATGTATTGTGCAATGTTGTATGCCTCCTTAGCTCTAGCTGTGTTCACATATACTGTTCTGTCTCTTACTGTCTTACTTAACAGAGTTAGGTGTACTGGAGCCAGATGCCATGAAGGCGCTTCATGGGCCTTAGAGCTCCATGTGAGATGTACAGGGACCTCTTTCCAGGTCAAGTCTATAGTCCCCTTGTAGTAATGTCCCTGTCTCACAGGGTGCCATTAATTGTGAAAGGAGCCTCATCCCTGTGCTCTCTTAGGATTTCCTGAAACACCACAGAGGCTGGGTCTGTCGCAGGGTGTTAAGGCAGCAATGTTCATGCTGCACATACTGGAGAATGAAATATCCATTATGCTTAGTTTTACAGCTGCAAGCTCTATATTGATCACTTATGCAAAATCTTACTGCCGCCTTTTTTTTTTTTGGCCAGAAGCCTTTTAGCACTCTACCATGTTTCTCTAGTAAAAATTAATAGTACTAATTGCCACTTCTTCTATCATTAATTTCTAAATCAACACAAAGTATTGCTATAGCAACTAATCCTTTCGAACTACACTGCAGACAATTAGTAGGAAAATTCAATTTCTATGTAATAAGCACAATAGTAAGAACTATTCAAAGGATAAAGAAACTTTGTTTTTGAAAGAGAGTAATGCAGATACTCAAAACTGTCATGGAAGAACAGAACTTGAAAATTTTCAGAATTATCTTTTTATTAATCATCTCCAATTGCTGTACAAAGGTGCATACTTGCTTCTAACAAAATAATTACAGCACATTGTGTCTCCTCAGAAATAAAATACATCACCCTGTGGAATACTGCAGATTTTTATCTCTGATAATGATGTTTCACCACAAACTGCTGCATCTTCTCTCAAAGGATGTCTGTTCTTCACTCCTGACAGTGGATGTGCGGGAAAACCCTAAGTAGGTTTCAGAATTGGTTGGACATCAAGCAGTCCAAATTTATGAAGTCAGGATTAGATAGTGCTTTATCTCTACTTTTTTTGCCAGCTGAAGTATCCTTGTGTCTTTCATTGGAATAGGTTGCTATTTGCATTTTACCTTGTCATCTCTGTTGATAACAGGCAGACAAGAGAAGTTATCTATACACACACAAACACACAAATCAGGAGGCATAAGCGGCATGGAAGTGCCAAGTACCTGAGGAACAGTGAAATAAAATGGAACTGTCTTGGACTGTGAGTCTGTGATTGGTGTTTTTGTCTGTGATAGATTGAGGTAGTGAAGGATTATAAATTTTTAGAAGGAGCTAAATTTCTGAGGATGTCAGTTTCAGTGGAAGAAGGGAACATATGCTGCCTTCCATATGTGAAGGGAGCATAAGGACAGGTGAAGGGAAAGAACAAGAAAACTGTAAATTAGGGAAACTAAGAGCATAGGCAAAGGAAGAAGAGTGCTTGTAGGAGGCAAGTCTGAGGGGAGTATCCCAGGAGCCTGTGACTCTTGCATATATACAGGGCAAAGAAAAGAAGGGGAGGGTAAAAGACCCATAAAAATGGAACAACATAACTCCAGGTGCTGAGGGAAGAACGTGGCAGTGGCAGAGATTGTGGATGTGGCAGGTTCCTGGGGAGGACGGGTTGATGTGTGGACTCTTGCTTCATCTCATGCAGTGGGTGGCTTCATTGTGATGGTGCTACACTGGATGTCAAGGCTGGTTATTCTGTGTATTATTAAAGTATGTTTCCATATATGTAGTGCCCCCGACACCCACCAGACTTCCTCTGTAACCTTGTAAGTAATAACTGTAAAAGGTAAATATTGAAAATGCAGTTACATGCAAAGCCACAGCTCCTCAGCTTTGTCTCATCAGAACAACTCTCTTTGGAGAGCCCTCTGGAGCCCTTTGCGCAGCCAAGTTACCATTTCAAGCAGTCAAAGCTTGAAATCTCTCTTCAGGTTGTATTTCTTGGTTGTTCCTTTTATTAGCATAGCAGTCTGGCTTTAACTGGGAAACCTTAAAGAAAATTCTGTAATAAAAGCTAAAAGGGCATTACAAAAGCCTATAGTGAAGAAATGCTGAGTGTGTTTTACTTCCAGGATTCTTGAAAGAAACCATCCCTGGAGTATTTATGTATGTAAATATCTTTCTAAAATACTATAGAAAGCATCTCCCATTAAATAGAGAATGAGCAAAGTCACTTTAACAGAGTGTCTCTTACGGAGGATTGGGGAAAAAAGAAAGTTAAAAAGAATTGGAGTCTCATATTGGGTCTGGAGCTGCTAAGGTAAATTCGGAAAGATTTAAATCTAGTAAAGAGGCTTGATGGGGGATAGAGTTGTTTATTTCGAATGTCTTTGTATTCTTTTTCTAGTTATGTTTTGTATAAAATTATCTTGGGTTTTCTGTGGAAAAAGATGGAAAAGTTCACTCTTAAGAGAAAGGACATAGATTTTTTTTTTCCAGAAGACAGAAAAACATGGTTTCTGGTGCCTGGATGCAGTATAAAAAAAACCTAACAAAAAAAGGCCTACATTGAAGCAGACGATTGGATGGGCTAACCTTCAAATGTGTGTGGAAGAGAAGCTTATAGGACTACTACACAGGGGTACAGGGTTGTGATGTAGAAAATAGTTGCTAAAAATAATGCTGTACAATGCAAAGAGAACTAATATAAATAGAAAAGCAAAGAGAATTAATTTGTAGCTCCGTTCCTGGAAACTGCAGTTCAGTAGCTACTGGCTAATGATGACGTGGTAGGCAGATGTATTGGTTCTCCTTTCCCTTGGTCTTAAACTGCACTGTGATAAGGGAATATATCAACAAAACTGAAGACAGTGTTTGACTTTCCTGTTGATAGACAGTCGCAGGTATGTGCTTTGGATCGTCAAATTTTTCTTTTTCAGTCATAATATCTATGAAGACCTACAATAAAAATACTAGTGACTATTACTTTTCCTCCTGTTCCATATCTCCATTCAAAAAATTGAGGAGTTTTGTGAAAGCAAGTACATGGAAGGTGAAGGTGAACTGTACTTTTCAGAAGCAGCAGACAGTGTTTATACTTTTCACCATGGAGTCAGTAGTCTCAGGCTCATTCAACTCGATGAAAGCTGGTTTTTTTGCCAAAGGGAGTACTAGAGGCAAAAATGTGCAAGCAAGATTGAAAAAAGGTGTATTGGGCTTGAGTGGCAAGGTTTTGGTAGCGGGGGCTACAGGAACGACTTTTGTGCGAAGCTCCTAGAAGCTTCCCCTGTGTGTGATAGAGCCAGTGCCAGCTGGCTCCAAGAGGGACCTGCCACCGGCCAAGGCTGAGGCCATCAGTGACAGTGGTAATTCCGCTGGGATAACATATTTAAGAAGGAGAAAAAAAAAGCTGCACAGGAGCAGTTGCAGTCATAAGAGAGGAGCGAGAATATGTGAGAGAAACAGCTCTGCGGACACCAAGGTCAGTGAAGGAGGGGAGGAGGTGCTCCAGGTGCTGGAGTAGAGATTTCCCTGCAGCCTGTGGTGCGGACTATGGTAAGGCAGCTGTCCCGCTGCAGCCCATGGAGGTCCATGGTGGAGCAGAAATCCACCTGCAGCCCATGGAGGACCCCGTGCTGCAGCAGGGGGTTGCCCGAAGGAGGCTGTGACCCTGTGGAAGGCCTGTGCTGGAGTAGGCTCCTGGCAGGACCTGTAAAGAGAGGACCCCACACAGAGCAGGTTTGCTGAAGGACTTGTGACCCCAAGGGGGACTGCAGCACATGGGAAGGACTCACGCTGGAGAAGTTCATGGAGGACTGTCTCCCATGGGAGGGACTCCATGCTGGAGCAGGAGAAGAGTGTGAGGAGTCCTCCCTATGAGGAGGAAGGAGCAGCAGAAACAAGGTGTGATGAACTGACCATTCCCCATCCCTCTGTGCTTCTGGAGGGGAGGAGGTAGAGAATTTGGGAGTGAAGTTGAGCTGGGGAAGAAGGGAGGGGTGGGGGGAAGGTGTTTTTGAGATTGGGTTTTTTTTTTTTTTATGTTCTCATTCTCCTATTCTGATTTGTTTGGTAATAAATTCGATTAAATTTTCCCCAAGTGGAGTCTGCTTTGCCCATGACAGTAATGGGTGAGTGAACTGTCTCTGTCCTTATCTTGACCCATGAGCCTTTCATTGTGTTTTGTTTCTTCCTGTCCAGTGGAGGAGGGGGGATTGATAGAGCAGCTTGGTGGGCACCTGGTGTCAGGCATGGTTAACCCACCACAAAAGGTTTATAAAAATAGCAGTAGGTTTGTACAACCTTGGAAAATGGTAGGAGATTAAAAAAAAAAAAAAAAAAAGCCAAGTGGATTTAATACATAGAAAACTTTCAGTTAATCTTTAAAGACTTTCTGCTGCCGTTTGTCTAGAAATCTCTGAATTTATTCTACAATTATGATAGCTTGAACTGGATCTTATGGACGGAACTTGAACTCAGCTACAATTTTTTTATGAATTTGGATGCAAACCTCTTATGATTCTTTTTATTTAATGTCCAAATTCTTTGGAAACTGTTGATTTTTATTTTTTTTTTGGTTCCGGTGTCAAAGTTTTAGATCCATACAGAGTGATCAAAGATATTAGATATTTATTTTACTGGCAAAAATTTCATAGAAGTAATCATTCAAGTAATTTCATTACTATGATTCTGAAGATCATATTTTATATGAGCTATGTTTCTTGTAAGCACAATCAAGTGATTCATTGTTAAAAGCACATTCTTATGAGCTGCAGAGTTTAAGCTATTTACCTTTCCATCCAGTTTGGGGAAGAAAAATGTCATTTGTCATATTCAGTTCTGCATTCAGCATGATGTATTGCCATCCATGAATAAAATATTGAAGCTGAATAGGTAGCATGATTCTCCCTAGAGTGTGGTAGTCTGTTCCCATGCCTCCTCCCCAAATAACAGTGGTAAGTTGTAAAACGAAAATGATGGTTCTAGAAATACTTTCATTCCTGAAGAATGCTAAGCAAGCATGGATTTAGTTTTATAGGCTTGTACTGAACATTTTCTTGGATTAGGTTGAACACCTACCCCTCCCCCTTTTCCCCTTTCCCCTAAAAATGTAGGACTTGAAGCCACTCATTTAAGTAAGTGTATGTTGAGTCCACCATCCAGAAATGTGGTTCAGTAAGTAGGTATTTGCAGTGCAGAACTGTTGCGAAGCACCACATGCTGAAGCTTTTCAGGGCACTTGTGAGCAAATCTGCTGCTGCTAGGAGCAGCTCTTGAATTATGGATATAGTAAAAGAAAACTTTTAAATGCTTGAAATAGAAGAATGAGGATTATGCGACTTGTTGACTGACAGCAACAATCAGGAGATCCATTAAAATCTAGGGTATAGCTGAAGATGTTGAGGACTAAAAAGCAGATATGATCTCAACTGAACTTATTTGAAAGAAAACAATACACAAAAAACTCCACATCTCACCTACTCTGTTTTCCACAGCATTAGCACACATACAGAATTCTAACTTCCTGTCATATTCACAAGCTAAGAAAATTAAGGTTCAAAGGTAAATGTGGTCAGGTATGTTGTTATCAAGAAGAAAATACTGATATTGAAACAATTTGTAAGGTACTGATTAATTTTTAACGAAGCTGAATGTCTGATATCTAACAACTTGCCAGTATTAGCATGCAGAGGTGTTATCCTTTTTATATCAGTTTGAATTTTTCCATGGTACAGCAAGTCATACAGGTGACCAATATCTTTCTCTGTGTCAGATCTCATCAACTTATTTCACTTGATATATTAGTTGCTTGGTTTGTTTATTTCTAGGAATAATGCATTCATTTTACAACAGCTATACAGTTTTGCTTCTGCTTCTCTTAAATTTCATTGTTGTTACTGTTTATATAGCTGTTATGGAGATCAAAGGTTCCTTTAAAAAACCCTAAGCCTCATCCTTTTGTTTTTATAAGGTGGGAACATTTCCTTGATATGGCTTATGTAATGGGATGGGTAAGAATTTATTTGCATTGTGTGTTGATTTATACGACAAGAACAGTTGAATACTGAGAGTTCTTGTGTGGTTGTGTGACTTGCATGACTTTGATCCTGCTTTCCATATTGTAGTTGGAATCAGGCGTTGCAATGCCATAAGGAGAGTGTTTCCGAATCTTAATGTTGACATAAAACCATAAAATTTCAAGATTGTTTCTTTCAATTACTCAGAATTTCTTTATTGATCATGTGTTTGAAACCGTGGTGGTGTTTGTTTTTTGGTATAGCAGCTATTTTCCTTTATTATGTATTTGTTTTTCACTGTATGAAAATGACTTCTGATGGCCTTTCACAGGGTTTTTCAATTGGTAATGCTGCTGCTCCTGATCTCAGTTGAAACAAATGCAACGCCTTTAGTGCCAACACCTCTTCCCCTGCCCCCCAAGCTTGGATGCTGAATGTCTTGGATTATTAATGATTAAGAGCAATGAATAGATGCAGAAAAGGTTCACTCATCATGCTTGGCTAACTCATGCCAAGACGATTGTATCTAAAAGGAAAAACGTTCAGAAGAAGCACTATAGAAGTGTTCATACATTTGATGGTTGTATGAATACATTATCTGGCTGTGTTTCTGCCTTACTTTAAGATGTGGTAAGACACCTAGCACTGTTAAGCCAGGGGCTCGGTTTTTGTGAGGGTTTTTGCATTCCCCCCCCCCCTTTTTTTTTCCTTTTTTTTGGACAAACAGAGATTTTACTTCAGCCTGTATTTCACTTTTCTTTCCTTTTTTAAAGCTTCTTCGACAATGAAAAGTATACTCTTTTCTGCATGGGTTTACTTGTGTATGTTCTTTATAATGTTTTTTTGTTTGGTGTGGTTTTTTTTGTTTTTTTTTTTTTTTGAGTTTTCCAGTAGCTGTGGTTCAGAAATTCTCCATTTTTTTTTTTTTTTCTACCAAAGATATTACCCTGTCCTAGTTAAAGTGAAGAAGAAATGCACATTCTAGAAATAAGTGGCCAGTCAGTCTTGTTTTGGCCAACGATATGTGGCATGTACGTGTGCAAAACATACTTCAAGGCCTGCCCTAATCAACTTAAGCAAAATAAATGGAAATAAATATCCCCAAACTACTTGCAGCAGTTCATTTAATTTAAATAAGATTAAAGCTATAATATGCACAGCTATTTTCTTGTGAAGATAAGCTTAAACAAAGTTCTATCTCTGATCCTAGTTCAAAGTAACAACCAGGCCAGAACCCTTCATTTGAGGATTATGATTTCCCTTCTGAGTTTCTAGTCTCCTCTGTTCTTACCCCTACACCCCCTTCTTCTTGTTACCTCTATAATTTTTCCAAACACTCTTGTTTGTATGTTATTTTGTCATTTGCAAGTTTGGTCTTGATGCAGTGAACCATGCGTTATAGTAAGACTTAGTTGCAAGAATCATGGAACTGGAACAAATATTCTAAATAGCTAATTAAGTACAAAATCATAAGAATAGAGGTTGTTATCTACAGCCTCAGGTAGGAATTTTTGGTTTTGATTGTGCTTGTTAATAGATCTCAAGTGTGGGAAAAACATGAGCCATTGAGGAAATGGCACTCGTGGAATAGAGTTGAAGCTCTACAGATTAAACCCCAATTGTACTGTGTATGTGAAGGTAAGAAAGTCATATTCCGTATCAGCCTGTAAGAGTGAAAGGTTGTTGAAACAGTATTGCTGTAATAGGAATAGGATTAATTATGGAGATGTGATGTTTCAGTATTTTATCTTTTAAGCAAAATTTGGACAGAAAGAATGTTGACTGAGTGCTGAATAATATATAGAACAAAAAGCTGAGCATCTGGTGGCTTTTATTAGTTAAGCAGTTTTCAACAGCTTTAACGCAGTGTTTCAATGATATTAATACATTACTAGACTGCATCCTTACTATCTGGATTCAGTGAAATGTTACATCCACTTGAGCTGTTATCATGGATGTCACTCAGATATCATGTAAATATGTGAAAATGGCTTCAGCAGTACAGAATTCTTTAAAATGGATAAATGACTATGTTACAGCACAGTCGGCTGTATGTAGCAAAATAGTTAGTATTTGCCAATCTTCTGAACTTTACCTAAATTGTTGGCTATATGAAGTTAACTAAAATTTCTGATTTGGGCAAAGAAGAAGTCATAAAATGTGAGTTTTATGATTTCTGTGCTGTCATACAGAGTACGAGTCTGTACTGTCACCAGAGATACAGTTGAATGTGCACAGTATGTTTGACTGAAAGGCTAGTTTTGCTTTTGTAATTGCAAATATGGTGTGCAAACAGCTGTAGAAGTGATAAATTGCAACCTTTTATCCCCAAGAGCTTAATGTAAAGAAATGCAGGCTAGCATCTGGGTGGGTATCAGTTAGCCACATGTGAGCTAATGCTCACGTTTACTGATGTCAATTTTTAGCTCCTCTAAAGTCTTCATCTTTGCACAGAGCACCTGTTGTGTACACCCAGGTTCTGCCAGCCCTGAGAATTTTAAATACCTGTAGCTGAAGCTTTTTAGGCTTACGGGGAGGAGGAGTATAAAATAAGAAGGCAATATGTAGCCAGGCTGTGTACCAGCTGCTTTTTCCTTCTGCACGCCCTTGTTGTCCTGCACTTCTGTGTTCCTTCTGTATTGTGTGTTGATTTTTCTGAGATGAAAATTACTGAAAATGTCACCTGAGTGTTGCAGTTTCCGTATTACAAAAAACAAATGTATAAGTATTGAGTTGTGAATTCCTGTGTTGATAGTTAGAAACTTTGTCTGCCAATCCTATATTTCAGGAATTCATTGAAATTGTTGTAATGAGAGTTGAGCTTAAATATGCAAAACTTCATATGCTATAAAGCAACTTTATCGCATAATAAATTCAGTACTGAAACATGAGAGAAATAACTCTGGACTGAGGAATTTTACTCTTCTGACAAAGCCTGTAAAAATTAGTCAACTAGCTCCAGTCAAGGGAACTTACCTGATTTTTCAGGCATGACTGATGGATCTCTGCAGTTCCAGAACAGCTATATTACCACCTCAGAAAACTTTTAAGTTCTGTAGCTTAGACAGCAGATGATGGACACAATATTGTCTAATTTTCACTGAGTTAGTGCTATGGGATTTCCCCTTTGCTGTTCCTGTTAATCCTCTTTGTTTAGTTAAAATTCAGATGAAGGAGATGAAGGCAGTTATCTGACCACAGAGACAGGCTGGCCACGCAAGAGAGTTTAAAGCTTATAACTCCAGTCAATGGGGAGGAATTGGAAAAGTTTAAGTTTCTGTCATCCATGGGTTTGAAGTGGCAGTGCTTTAAATCTTCAGCACTGCCATTATGCTGTGAAAATCTAGATAGATATTTTCAGTTTACACAAGACAGTAGAAGTTGCCTGATAGTGAGGGGCTGGGAGCCTGGAGGCAATGTCAGACATGAGATAGTGGGAGGTGGTGTTAAAATGGTTCACTAGCATGTATTCCTGACTTGGACATATGTAAGCATTCACACAGGCAGCACCTCTCAGTGAGGGAGAAATGTCAAGATTTGGCTTCTGGAAGCGTTTGTGTATAGCCTTAACATGACTCCATGGCAGGACACATCTGTATCTCAATACACTCGTGAGTTTGTAAACTGCTGGTTACTCAATCCCTCATGCAACTGTTTCATTTTTGTGCCCTCTGAAAAATGGAGGTGCTAATCTGCTTCAACAAAAAACACTTCCTTGCCCAAAATTTTGCTTTATTCTGTGGCAGTTAATTCCATGAGACATTGACCATGAGGCAGGTCAAGTGATGATGTTTTTTCCAGGTGTACAGCTAGAGGAAGTAGTTTGGAAGTGGTTTTTCAGTTTTCCAGCCATCTGTTAAAGCTTTTTTCTTGAAGCTGTTTGTTATTTCTGAGGCTGCGGTGAATTTCTCAGTGAACTATAGGGCTGTAGTAGTCAAAGATTTCTCCAACCTAGGCTGCTGAACAATCGTTCAATGACAAAGTCAGTACTGCTGTGGGTCAGTATAGCAGGTGTTTCACCATTAATGTGAACTGAAATCAGAACCATAAGTATGTCACAGGAGAGAAGTGAATCATGTATGTTGGAGAAAAAATGAGAAAGGGTGGACTAAGGCATTTGGGAGCTCTTGGGCCAGGGAAGAAAGGCAGAATTGGAGTCGATACTGGAAGATTATAGGCCTTTGTATGAAGACATGGTATTTTGAATCGCATAACAGATCAGAAGTGAAGTGTTTTCTCCATTAAAGTCAGGGATAGTACGTTAGGAGGCAATTTGCTAGCTCATGTTGATCGCGGTGACAGAGCAGTTTTGAATTACATAAATTTGCCAGTGCTCTTCTGCCCATATCTGTTGCTGTAATCAGGGTGGAAAGAATTCTTCCGTATGCTCACACAAATTAAGTCTTTTTTTTTTTTTTATGTCTTTTGTCTGTTTATGAGTCTATTCTGTGCAAAAGGGATTCCTGTGCTCAGCCTCAGTTGCAGACCACTTCTCCACCAGAAGTGCAGCAGTCTGGCAAGCCAGCAGAAAGGGTGAGAACATGGACAGCAATTGCCAGACCATTGCAGTCCATTAATTTTGCCTTAATTATACTTTGGTTCATGATTAATGCAGGTTATTGTTGCCTGGTCACGTTGTAGATCATGCTGAATATTGTACAATGACAAGTACAACTCCTCTGAGTCATTTTGACACCGTGGCTTAAACAATCATTGTTTAAACAGGGTAAGGAAACTGTTTATTTTAAAAATGTTTCCAAGAAGTCCTAATCCCCTTTTGGGGTAAGTGGAAGAGTTTCTGCTATGAGATTGCTTTTAACTGGAGAAAGAAATCAGGTTGAATACTGACAAGGAAACTGAAAAGGTGCTTTCTCAGCAGGTAAAGTGACAAAGTTTCTTTAGATGGGGTGGATTTGCCCTTTTTGCCCAAGGGCTGGGTGGAATGTCTTTGCTGGTCAGGAGATGAGTTGATCAGACAAAAATGTGTTATCAGAAGAATTTGGACTAGGAGTGCTTAGAAGCAACCTAGCTCAAAGCCTGCACATCCTACTGTGGTAGGAGCATCACAGAGTAAGAAGGAAGAAATCATTAGCTTATGATAGAGCATTCATTCACCATACAAGGTAGCATCACATGCTTTGTTCTAAGGAGTTTTGAACGTCGTTGTGGTCAAGACTACCCCAAACATCCAGCTCTTCTGGTTTGCATTGTTTGTAGGTCATGGTTACACCTTGTGCAGCCAGCTAGCATCTACCTGAGCAAGAACTGCAGCCTTGCTTTCACATCCCTCTTCCTTCCTTCGCAAGCATCCCTCTTTCTGTCCTCCTTGCAGGTCAGATGTTTTCTTCGTATGTTTCCTATCACACGGCTTAGCTTCAGTGGGAGGTCCAGTGCCAGTCTCCCAAGAAGGCAAGAGCTGAAGTGGCTTGGCAGATGGCTGTCTTGTATTTGTGCCCCCTGCTGTCACCACGCAGACCACTGAGCAGCCCTCAAGTGTCACACTTTGGCCTGGGGTTTTCAGGGGAACTGAGGCTACCAGTCCTTTGCCTGGAGGCATTTGATTATAAAATGCAGAAATCCTGGAGCTACCTCACAAGTAGCAGGGTTGTCTGCAGCAAGGGCTGGAGCATAGCTGGGACCGATAGTCTTTGTATGCCTTGTTCCTTTGCATCATCCAAAGCCTTTGGATAAAAGCCTTGCTGAGAAAACCATACAGTCTCAAACTTGAATGTTCTTGGGAAGTCAAAAATGAATGCTTGAATGCACAGGTTCACTTCCCTGCTGCCTCTGAGGATACTGTTCATCCTGAGTGATAATTGTAAACCCTGTGCATGGGCCTTTCTTTCAAACCTAAGTCTGTATTTACATGCCTTTTCCTAGCTGGGTGAGTATAACATACTCGTTTGACAGAAAGTGATTCAGTTCGGTCTTTGTTTTGCCAGAAAAAAAAGTCTTGAGCAACAGTAATTCAGGTTGAAACTCCCCAAATTAATTAAATCTGTTGGCATCATGATTTAATTTAAGACAAAAAGATTTATACTTCTTGTGTGTTTATGTAAGAAACAATGCGAGAGAATTAAAAATTGAGTCACTTCAAGACCTGAAGCAAATTAAATTATTTGCTGATAAAATCACAGGGGAAAAATATATATAAAAAACCTCAAACCCAACCCAACCCACTTCACGTGTAATCTTAGTGGAGGTTAGATTCTGGGGAATTGTTTGTTTACTGGCACCTTGTTTCAGGAGCAATGACTAAATACATAATCATATGCATATGTAAGCACCATTCTGCAACCCCTACTTCTTGTTCCAGGAGCGCAGGACTCTGGCAGGAGCTTCCATAAATGGTGAGTGCTCTCCTCTTCAGATTTAATTACATGTGCATAGAGGTAGTATGTCTTTAGAAGCTCAAAATTCCCTTCTTGTCGTCATGTACAGTTATGTGAGAGGATTTTTGCTCATAGGACCAAATGATAGCTTTCTTGCAGTGATGAGCACATGGGAGTAGGAGGAGAAGAGTTCTTTTCACTGTGCATCCTACGTAATTACATTTAAAATGATGAAATGAGTCAAGGCTAAGTTGTCTGGGCGTATATCCATACTTACAGGTTAATATAGGTACAGTAGTTTCATTTCGTAGATAATTTCCTAATTCTTTTAATGTGTTTGCAAGAATATGAAAATTGTGATCATTAATCTGACAATAATTGCTTTCTATCAGTAGTCAAAAAAGTAACAACAGAAAGCTCTCCCCACTCTACCTGATTCCGTATACAAAGTACTTGAATAATTTGACCACAGAAGCTGTTCCACTCTCTCATGTACATATATTCTTCTTTGCCATCAAGGGATATCTCAGGGAATTTTGTTCTTGTGTGGAAGTAAACAAAAATGTTCCGCCTTTGCTATTTTAAGCAACAAGTGGAAACTTTCATAGGTGAAACAAAGAGTTGAAATGTAAACTGAAACAGCTTTCAAGTTGAAGTTCAATTTTGGGGTTATAAACTGCTTTTGTAAGACTTAACTGTAGCTTCATTTCTTCTTTTGGATATGATTGCAAAGAACTGTTAGTTATTTCCTTGAAGTGACAGGAGGAGGTGAATGCCTGTCTGAGAAGACTGGGGAGCTTGAAATCTTCATTTTTTCATTCAAAATCTCTGTTGGCTTCTGTGGTGGGAACCAAATAATGAGAAAACCATTTGACTAAAAACTGCAACTGCCTACTGTGTTTTGCCTTATCTTTCCTTCATCTGTTTTTTGGTCTCTTCTAAATGCTTTGTACATCTAGAGTCTAGAAAAAACTGTAGTCTCTCTCAAACCTGTCTTTAGGTGCTATTATGTGTTAAATGTATCCTTTGGTTTATGTGTTCTTTTTTTTTTTTTTTTTTTTTTTTTCCCCCAGGATGTTGGCTTTTTACCCACTGTCAAATTATAAATTGTAATGACTGGTATGCCTCTTCTCAACTGCTATTTTCGATTTGCTTTTAACTGAAGATGAGGTGCCTGTAATTGCATGTCAGGCTTGGTATGCTGCTCTGCTACAGAGATAACCAACTAGAGATACTGATCAGTGACAGGGAGAGTCGTAAAACAATCAATCCGAAGCTCGTAATGATCCCAATTTGTCACTTCGGATACTGAATCGCCAGGTTTACTGGGGTGCGAGTGTAGATCCGTGAGAAAAGAGTTGAACAGCCTTTTGATCATCAGGTGCTTAACAGAGATGAATGAAGCTGGAATTGATTCAGATATTGTGCCCAGTCCTTTCCTGGCGTCATGCTTGAGGAAAATTTGTACTGAATTCTTCCTCTGTAAGAGCCAGTAGAAGTTGATGAATTCACCTCTGCAGAAACAGGGTCCAATTAAATTTAATATGTCGGACTGAATTTTTTTTTTTTCTGATACCTCTGTAAAAAACTTAAGAGGAAAAGCTAGTGGTTCTTAATATCCAAGTATGTGGGCACTGTTAGTGCAGCTCCAATTGCTTTTATCTTTCATGTTTGCAGCATCTGCACAAGAACTGAGATGCAATGGTGGGTGTTTAGGTTTTTGTTTTTTCCAAGTTCATTCTTAGCATCATGTTAAGTTAGCCTTTATTAGTGTTTATCTTTTCCAAAGTCATCTTTTTACTTTGCTGTTTTTAACTCTAAAGCCACAATGGACTACAAGGCAAGAATACTTGGGTTAAAGTTCAGTTTGTTTTGAGCCTAGAGTTACAGTACTGGTACTAGAGCAGCTGATTCAAAACATTCAATTTTTGGAAAACACTCCCACTTTAACATGGTTTGAATTTTCTGTGGCATGGACCTTTCTCTCTAATTCTCTTGTGGCTTCAAGTTCTATTTTATTTAATTACCATTCAGAAAAGTGAAAAGCTGCACAAGGTGAGCGAAAGATTTATAGTCTTTAATTTCATGAACAGTGGAATGATTCTCTTGTTTTACATAGCTGGTTTAAACAATATTTATTTTTATTACTAGCAGAAACTATTTTGGGTCAGAGCAAATATAAATTACTATGTAATCTTGAGCAATATACTTACTGTACAGAGTGTCTTCAATACCAACAAATGTGTTTTAATAATCCATTCTGATATGTACTTGAGAAATTATTGATACTATTATCACTGCAGTAAGTTTTTTCTGTGAAACATGTGATATGGGTAATTCTTTGTTTCCATACCTCATTCTAGTTCCTAAACTGGGCCAAATTATACTATAAGCATGTTTATGCTAGTCTAGTAATATCCATGTATGTTGAGATGAAATGGTAGCAGGCAGGAGGAATGTTGTTGCTGTAAGCACACTGGGTATGGTTGAAGCATAAAGCTTTCTACTATAGCTGAACCTTTACAGACTATAAGGATCATCTCACCTTCTCCTGAAGCGTAGCAGTCTCTGAGGCAATACATAGGACATGTAGAATGTCCTATGACAGTTTAGGATATGAGGTGATGCATATAAACTGCAGGCATGATACAGTTGTCTAAGATGAAATTTTGCTGCTAGTTCAGGTTAAGGCTCATCTCTATGAATGACATCAGATGTCTGGTTACGAATAACTGTTTTTGAAAGTATAACTCAAAGTTTCCACCTATGTAATGGTTCTCGCTAGCAGACTCATGGGGTTTTGATGCACTGTTGACACCCGTGAATGGTCACTTCCCATAAAGATAGCATTCAATATGCAGTGCTCTGTTCTCGTCCATTCAAATACCTATCTAATGCAAACTGTGTTTTCTTGTTCCCCTACCAAAGTTTGACTATGACATCTGAGAATTTGTTGCACCTTTTTGCATGGTGTGGAGCAACTAGCTTATTTTTACTGTACAATGTTTTGCGTAATTATGCTTCATCAATGTATGAATTTGTTAAACACTTTAGAATGCTATGAAAGCATTTAAGCTTTCACGTCTTAAAAAATCCTGATCTTAAAGTAATTCACCGGTGAGAGATTGTGAAGTCAATGAGATACTTCTGTCCAATTTATGTATGCTGTTCTCTTTCTTCTTAAGACTAGATGAAACTGGCTTCAGTATCATTTGTTAATGCACATTAGAAAAGAGCTTGAGACTTTTCCTCAACATTTCCTCACCAGTATACATCTCTGTTATTACTATATAGTTATATTGGTAGTTGTTTTGCTAGAAAATATTTTTACTTGAGTACCATTTTACATGAGTACCATTGTTTTTCCTTCTTGAATATGGTAGACTGTTTTTGCTTATACTACTAAAATATAAACAAAGGTTACATCCCTGTATAGTAATCTCACATGTACACATATCTATCTTAAAAATAGGGTGTACTTTGCCCTTAATTTTCAATGTTTTTTCTTGAAAAGCTGGTTAGTTTCAAACTACATATTTCCCTTGAAATATATGTACTTATTAAAAGAAAACAGGAACCTAATTTTTGAGAATTAGAATACAGTAAGTTGAAAAGGCAGATTTTCGTTTTTTTTTTTTTTTTTTTTTTTTCCTTTTCATATTTTGGAAAAATAAATCAGAAAAAATAATTTAAGATTTCTTCTCCAGAAATTTATGCTTCTAGCTTATTGGACTAGTTTCCTGTGAAATAATAAATAATTACTCCAGTTTCAGATGTTCATGGGAAAACTTGAAAATACTGATTACAATCTAAGCCTTCAACTAAGGTTATGGCCAACATCTAGAATGTCTTCTGAAGGTGCCTGTATCAAAAAATAGCAAGTTTCTTTAGTTAGCTTGAAATTATATTGAAATTTAGTGCTCTTGAAAGTAATTTTAAAGTGATACTTTCAATTTATGGATGGTCTTTAAAGGATTTGTTTAGGAGATGTTTCATTTATTGGATAGAAGGGAAAGGAGATATTTGTAGTTTTTGTTTTTTTCTTTAGTGCCTCGTATTGTGTTCGTGGTCTATATAGGTCTAGTCAACTTTCTTGGCCTGAAATACTTCTGAAATAAATGAAATTTATAACTTATTCTTATATTTTGCAAAGGAAGAAATAGGCATGTTTAATCAGGAAAAATTGAAATGAATGAGGTCAGTTTAGTTGAGATTAACATTTTAATCTCTGAGTAATTGTGGTTTTTATTTATGAAATACATGGCAATCTCTGCCTTTTTTTTGGTGGTTTTTTTTTTTTTTTTTGGTTTTTTTTTTTTTTGTCATTCATCCTGGAGGTGAATTCAACTACAAGAAGTTCCATTAGTTCACTGTGTGCCTATGTGTGCCTTAAGTGTAAGGCACACTTAAGGATCCACTAATGGAAAGCCTGCAAGATAAGGGGCTTAGCTTTCAGACATGGTGGGGTGCAGACCCCTACTCCCTTCCAATGTATTTTAATGTTACTATTCCTTTGAAATTTGCTGTATGCCACTTTTTTCAGTCTCTAGTGAAAGACTGTATGCAACAGAAGAAATGAGCACCTAAAGTATAGTTCAGGCAGAATTCAGAAATCTCTGTTGGAAGAAATTTATATTTTGCTTGTGAAGTGATGGAGACCAAAAATGTCTTGATACGCTAATATTTTCACCTTATATAGGGAAAAGTGAAATAGCATGTGGAAGGCTGTATACCCAGTAATACTCAGTGGTTTGGGAAGGGAGGAATAAAAACCCCAACATTGTCTGCAGTGAATGAGTATGAACTGGAGAGAAAATGAAAGCATTAGGAAGCTTTCTGATTTTTGGCTTTTCTCTGAGTTGAAGGAGAGCATTTCTTCCCTTGATTCCTTCAGACTTAACAAAATTTTAGGTGGCCCCAGTCATCTGTCCCAGAGATTTCTGACTGCCCTGACAAAGACTTGAAAAGAGCTGACTGAGACTGGAGCTGGGAGGCCAGCCCAGGCTATGCATCCAAGAAGGGAAGGAAGGTCATGCAAGGGGAAACTGCGAGGAGCCTGAGGGTCACATCACCTGCTTGAGGAAGAAAGATATAAGATCAGTCTCCTGTAACAGCTTGAAATGCTGAAAGATGTTTCTTTGCTGGGAGATACCTTTACCTGTAGTGACTGGAAGGCAGCAGAAGTGGCACGGCTTTTGCAGTCTCTGGGCCCTGGGAAGGAAGGGAGCAGCTTCTGTTCCTTGCTTCCAGGCCAGGTTGTACATTATTTCTAGTAAGTCCTAATATAAAATGCGTAAGCAGTCCTGGAAACAAAGAATGCAAGTTGGGAATGTGCTCATCACTTTATTGCACTAACTACATTACCAATAAGGCATATGCTAAATAGATTAAGAATAGGCTGCCATCTCAACAGTGGCTCTTCAAAAAGAAGCCTGTCCATCTCTTCAGAGCTTAAAATAATTTTTGTTAATGATCTAGAAATAAAGATGAAATCATTGACAATTATGCTGTCTACATGTTTTTTCAAAACAGTAAACAACTATGACAATGAAATCAAAGGAGTTACGTAGTTGAAGCAGCTGATTTCTAAAATCGAGGAGGTCAGACCCCAGCCATAGGTCTGGCAGTCACAGTCTGAAACACTTGGACTTTGAAAGGGCCAGTAACTGAGTTCATGTCCCCTAGGCAGTCCTGTAGAAGAAAATGCTAGTCATATTCATATATTCATTATACATGTATGTGAGAACATACAAATATATATAGGAATATATATATATATCTCTGTGATACATACATGTATATAGATATAAAATGTTGGAGATTGGTGAGGCTAACCCTAGACAGTGTACCCATTTGGTATTCATATGGAAAAGAAGTGTTAGGGAAGGAGGAAGAAATGATCGAAAAGAACTCATGAACCAGTTAGAAGAAATGCCTCTGAAAAAAAAACTTCCAGGCTCAGTTAACTTCCAATCTTTGATTTGCTAGCAAACACAAGAATAGTGCAGAGGAATTTTGAGGACGGGAAGCCAAGAATTACAGCATTCTCCATTCTAGTGCTGCAGACAGATGAAGGATCACTGAGAGTGAGGTCCAGGTTTTAGCGTCAGCTGGGACAAGTTACCAGAGTCTATGAAGGTTCTTCAGCCTCCAGCACTCCATCATACCTCTGTGCTGTGCTGGCAGGTCTGCTCTGGCAAGCTAGCACTAGCAGAATTCAGTACAGCAGAATAAATTATTAAAATGAGATTTGCAACATTCAGGAGATCAGACAAAATCTTTGTGTAAAGATATAGTATTTTCTGACCTGAAGTTAGATTGAATGTTCTTATACCTCAAAGGAGTATTCATGAGGTTTTACAGTTAAATTGACTTGACTACTGTTGCAATAGGACAAGGGGTAATGATTTTAAACTAAAAGAGCGTAGATTCAGACTGGATTTAAAGAAGACATTTTTTACAATGAGGGTGGTGAAACACTGCAACAGGTTGCCCAGAGAGGTGGTAGATAGCCTATCCCTGGACACATTCAAGGTCAGGTTAGATCAGGTTGCTCAGAGACCTGTCCAGTTGAAGATGTCCCTGCTCATTACATAGGAGGGTTCACTTAGATGGCTTTAAAGGTCCCTTCCAACTGAAACCATGCTATGATTAATTTGTCTGTACAGGAATTGGATGATGGCCTTACTAACAAGGTGGTTTTTGTTAAAATGTAGTTGAGTTGCACCGCCTTGGTTAGCATCACTATTGGGCACACTCTTTTAGTGCCTCCAGTATCTCTGATCACAGACCATTTACTTTCTGATTATTATTGAATCTATCGTATGAAACAACTGCTACTATTACCACAAAAAAAAACAACCAACATCCTCTTCTGGAAAACTTTGAACCAGCTTAAGTCTACATCTCTTTTTTTGCCTTGGTTTTATATCTTGAAAATGATACTAAAAATCCTCCTATCTGAACATTAAAAAAAAGGTAACAATTTGCATTTTTGTCTCTGCACAGTCTATATTTCTAAAAAGTATTACTGGCATTATTTTTTATAAGCCTTTGAGTACTGCTTGTTACAGGGGATTACTCAGAGTATTTCTTTTAAAGTAATATCTTCTTGAGGAAATTAAGCTTACTGTGTAGTGTATTTTGGTTTTGTGCTGAAGCTTTAACTTGAACTATTTGAGCAGAAATCTGGAAGGCACTATTTAAAGTGGGGAAACATTTTTTGATTAAATATAAAACCAATAAAATGCATCTTCCCAAATTTGTGTGCCCCTTCCCTCCTACTTTTACAGACTGTGTAACAGAAATACCTCTCCATAACGTTTGGTTTCTCATTAAATGGTAATGCAGAGGAGGACCTAATGAAGACCCCAGTCTAAACCCTTACACATTAACCTCAGTGTGCTAGTTCTTTTGGAGAACTCTAGGGAATCATTCTTTCACCTTGCACGAATAATCTGAAGATGTTTAATTTAAAGTTTCCTTCCAAGAAACTATGAATAATTTGTACATTAGTGCTGAAGTAAGGATTCAGATTGTGTAAGGCTTAAATAATTTCTATTCAGTTAAAATTCAGTCAAGAAAGATCCCCTGTGCTTAAAGACCACAAAAAATTTTAAAAATTTAATGAGATTTAATTAAAAATGCTGATGTTTCAGTAGCTACTAGTATTACCCTAGCAGTAAACTACTTGCCTAAAGAATCTTTCAATAATGTTAGTTATTAGTGGTAGGTGTGTGCGGGTTAGACTTCCCAAGCTGCTGCTGCTGCTCCTCCTCATCAGCCTAAATGCAACCCTAATGCTCCTCCTCATCAGCCTAAATGCAGCCTCAGCAGAGCAGAGGAGGATCTGTCTTAGTCTCTATCCACAGGCAATACCTTTATTCCCCACTGCATGTGCACAAATGCTGCCAGGCACTCTTCGTTCAACCCTGAGTAGCTGTGGATGGCCACTTCCTTACAATTTGTCTGATGGAAGAGATGGAGTTCTTCAAGAAGAAACCTCTGTTTGCTTTACATTTATCAGTTCTCATTCAGCATCTTCGGAGAGATAGGTGGCCTCTGGACGATTGAAAAGAAAATGTCAAAATGCAGCTGTCTGTCAGTTTTGTCTCTATCACTCAAGTAACTTTTTTTTTTAACTTTACATAAGGAATCAGAAATTAATTCAGGTAACATTAATTCAGTAGCTGTTTTGAGTACTTTCGTACAATAGAAATCCTGTTACATTGAAAGAGGATTGAAGCTGTTAACTTTCAGCACTGATCACACAGCAGTGTGTTTAGTACTCTTTAAGTTTTATTTAATACTTTTCCACCCTGTGGAAGGGAGAAAGGCTTGTGTGCTGGTGTGTGCCTCATGGCTTGCTCTGTTGCTATGCTATTAAATCTCTCTCCCTCACACCGTAGGGTGTGTCCCCCCCGTCGTCGTTGTCCCGTCCCCTCCCCCTCCCGAAACAGTGTTTCTGTTGAAATATCTACTGAAAGCAGAAGTCGGTAAGATTCCAACATTTACTCCCCCCACCCCCCCAACCCCCCCCACTTCTACGTCACATGCTCTGCATTTCCTGAGGTCAATATATGTGTGTGGACATAACTTATTTTTGCGTTATTTTCTGTTCAGCGGTTAAATATTTTTGTACTAATCATTGCCTTAGCTCTTTTATGTGCTTTTTTCCTGACTGCACCATGAATTTCTTAAAGTTTTTGTGTGGTGAAATGCTGAGAAGAGTCTTAGAGTATGATGAATTTGAATGGGAGTAAGACAGAATACCAAAATCTCAGAATTTTCTCTCAAGTACTCTGCATTGCTTCTAGGAAAAACAGCTCTCAAACTAAAAGTTTCCATTTGAGTTCTGTGAAGGGGCTTTGAACTGCAGTGATGCTGCCATCTCCCAAACATTTGCTTCTCCAATAAACTTCTTAGAACCCAATTGACCTGTATTGACACTCTCTGCAATTCTCCGAAGTATTTGTGGCTTCAAAATCTTTATGTCTATGGCGCTGCTGCAGCTCCTATCAACACTTTTTCCCCTGTTTTGTTGCTTGCCTGCAGTTGGCTATCTCGGCTGTTGCTTTCTCACTTCTTACATAGTTGGTTCAAAAAAAAAGAAAAAAAAATAGGAACAAAATATTTTGGCCTGGTTATGTGAAGTGTCACTTACCTATGGTGATACAGCACCATCTTAAAAAGGAAAAAAAAAAAGGCAATTCACTCCTTCCTTAGCATAAAAGCTTTTAGTAAATGGAAGGTGGGATGGACTGGGAGACCGGAGCCTGGGTACTTTTGTCTCTCCTCTGCAAACTGAGGTTGGTTATTCTGGGCAATTCCCAATCCCCATTGACCCAAGCCTCTGGTCTCATTTTTAATGATGATTTAAGTAGCATTTTGTATATATTTAACTGATGCTATACTTAATCATTTTAGTGAGTGTTTGAAACAAGGTTCAAACCTCAGCTGTTTATCATGCTTTGATCTCAGTACTTCTGACATGAATGTGCAAAATACATAGTCAGTGGTATTTGTTAACATCTGACTTCCTTAGTAGGGCACAGCTTTGCTTCAGAGACGAGCAAGTAACTCGGGAACCATCAGACTGGACCTGCCATTGTCCTGTGGCAATACAAACAATGTTCTGACTAGCAGCTCAGAAAAGCGTGGGCAGAAAAGGAAAAAAAAAAAAGAAAAATCCTATGCCAATTGTTAGCTGTGTCCATCATCTTCAGGAGTCCATGGTGAAAGCAGCTACATTGTCTATTTCTCTTGTAGCTTCTCCATAACCATGGGAGGCAGAGAGAGATCTAAAAGATCATGTGTTCATATCATCCTGATCCACTATATGAAAGGAGTAGTGTAGGGCAGGCATTTATTATGACAACTGTAATAGCATGTGCGGTATTCCTGCCCCAGTGCATATTGCACTTTCCTGTTGGAACTTTGTGAGCATGTTTCCCCTCTCTTCCTCATGCAACTTGCTATATTAAAGATTTCATAGTATTACAGGTGCCAAAGAAATAGAAAGCTGTATCTATAAACAAACTAGCAATGGATTTTAGTAAAAAAAAAAAATAAAAAAAATTCCTTTTTTTTTTTTTTTTTTTAAGTTTAGTTCTACTCCTTCATTACTTTGTGCTTTCTGCCATATGCTGCTATGTGAAAACAAGAATTCCTCTGAAAGGGGAGATCTTCAGGACGGTGGTACCTATTTGTGTTTTCCTAAGCTAATAGCTGTTTGCTAGTGTGCAATTAAGGAAAGAACAACAAATCAGATGTCAGTTTATTACAGAAATGAGTAATATAGCACTCAATCTTTGTGCTATTAGCTTTATTTAAAAGCTCAAAGATCTACTTGATTTTATTTGCATATTTAAGACTGATGAAAAATGGGATTGCAAAGCATGCAAGCATACAGACTACAACTTCTGTAGTGATGTCTGAACATGGTGTCTGAGAACCAGTCTGAAAATAGGAAATCCCAGTTTCAGGGGGGGGTGGAGGGAGGTGGCTGGGTGGGAAATACAGTGAGAATGTTATAGATTTCTGGCATAATGGCATTATCTAACTTTCAATCCAAAACATGCATAGGGTCTAACCCAAAGACACAAACAGAAGCAAGGCAAAGGAAAACGTCTTCTGAGGAATCTCTGAAATACAGCTTGCTTGAAAGGGGGAGTGTAGAGCATGGGGCAGAGAGGCATGCTCTGGCATAAGCAGTATTTTCTCTTTGGACAGAGAGACTGGATTTGTAGGATGGTTATGCTCCTCACAAAACTTAACACAAAAGAACATAATGTATCTAAAAAAAGAAACAGAAGTATACATATCCTGCAACATGATTTGTTTAATAAACCACTACATCCCCTAGTTGGAATAATTTCTTTGAACATGATGGGACATGGGTGTTGCTTGAGTATTTGACACTGAAACATGAATTGCTAGAGAGCTGAAGTTCAAGTAGTTGAAGGTAAAATCTACTCATATGCAAGTATAAGTTAGGTGGTATAGTAGCTAAATCGAATTTGTAGTTGACAGAGAAAGCAGTACACTTGATGGCTGACAGCAGGTGGAAACTACAACAGTGTGAGTATGTACTGCAATTTGTGTATTGCTGGAGAGGACATCAAGAGCCTCCTTACTCACTCTGATTTCAGGTGACATCTGATTCTGTAAGTAGGGATGTTTTATATAAATGCAAATTGAAAAACAACAAACAAACCAAAAATGAATGAATGCAAGGGCATTGCACCACAGAGAAAAATTCAGTCACAGTACATTTACTGTTTTAGATGACATCAGTTAAACCTTCATAGCTATAAATGATATGCACATAATGGTGAAAGAGGGCCATTTCAAAAGCCTGCAGTTTTAGACCTTAAGAAGGGGCTGGGGGATGAAAGGGTAGGCAAGCAGAAAAAGTGTTAAATATCTTCAGCTTCACTATAGAGGTAAATGTGGATGCTTTAGGTTGGTGCCCTGATCAGAAGAGTTACTCAAGGTCACATTTTTTTTGTGACCAAAGGTTTTCCAGACTTGGTCCCCTCTGTGCTGCTGTTGTGAGGCTGTCTGGAGGCTGGGTTGTCAGCAGTGCACACAGACCTTTTCCCTCCTTTCTGAGGTCAGTCTTCTCATGTGTTCGTTTGACAGTTGCAGTTTCGTTACAGGGAGTGTATCTCTATCTCAGTGTTGCTCACTGTCACGACTTATTAAAAATACTGTCTGAAACTTGTGGCTATGAATACCACTGCAGAGTTGTAAACAATGTGTATATAAACTATCTGGTAAAGGTCGACATATAGCTCCATTGGCCTGATTCACAAAAGCACCAGTTATGTCAAATTGAGAATACTTTTTCTTCTACTGGTGAGCTGGAAACTTAGCCTCCTCATTAGACTTCCACAAGTTTGCCTGTGTGTTGTCTGGGGAAGGGGTGAGAGGCAAACTCCAAGTTCCATGTGCTCTCCTAAATTAGCGGGTAAGATATTAGCTGCATTGGCTGTGTTCCAAAAAACACTGGCAGAAGTCAGCAGAAAAATGAAGTATCAATAAATTTTATCACTACTTATTTACTGAAATTCCACCCTAGGTTATTTAGGGTATGAGGAATGGAGGATGCACTAACTATTTGTTTTCTAGAAAAAGCCAAACCAAAGCAATAGTGAGAATGTCTGTCTCATATGGACTGCAGCAGGCAAACAGGGTGGGAAATGGTAGTGCTATGTGCCAGAACTCTGCAGTTCTATGCATAGAATAGTATGAATAGTCATGCTATGTGCGCAAGAGAACTCTGCAGTTTATCTGTGCTTCTTGACATAAAAAGAATATGTAAAAATAATAATTCAGTGTAGTTTTCTCTTGGCTGCTTACTGAGTTTTGTGAAGTGGGGTTCTGATCTACGTTTACATTATATATTAGCTGGTATTTCAAAATTATTTCCCAATTGTAGAAATTGAAATTTATTAAAAAATCTGGATGTTTTATATTATGGTTTAATAGTTTGTTATTTCTTACTAATGATAAGTCAGAATTCTTAACATGGATCTTATTTTAGCCTTGTTAAAGGAAAGGGAAATAAAATCTTTTGACCTCAGCATGGTAGCTTTTGGGGCTTCTGAGAAGGTTCCTAGCTTTTGGATGTGTGTACATGACCTGCTTCCTGGAGGATCACAAAACCAAGCAGTTGCTCAAGAGAAAGACTCTTAATTGTGTATTTCTGTTGGGTGAGAGAAGTCCGGTGTTCATCTGTTGGTGTTTGGTAGAAGGATCCACACTTCCTCTCCAGGAATATGCTAGCAAGGTTTATTTGGATGAGTGTTTTTTGTGGTTGGGTGTTTTTTTGTTGTTGTTGTTATTGTTTTTTTGGTTTTTGTGGTTTTTTTAACCCAAAACCACCTTTGGGTTGTTGTGTTAAAAACATGACGTATGTGTTTAATATTGATTTTTAAAATAACTTGAAAGATATGGATGGGTAAGTTAGTATTGGTGATTACATTTCCCTGAATCTTATCGGCCAGTCATACTTCCTGGTTAGAGTGAAGAACTTTATTTTCTTGTTTATCTTCTGATATAATGGAGCAGATGGCAAAATAACAATGTTATTTAAGTAAACAATTCAGTGTTTATAAACTAGGCTTTGCTACACTTTCTTTGTAGGACCCAAACATTTGGCCAAAGTGCTATGCTTTAATGAGTTACTTCAGTTCAGCTGAGCTGTGTTTTTTCTTGAATTTGCAAGGAGTTGAAAATGTAAACCTGGCTGTGGGTTACCTGATCTGCAGCATCTGAGTAAGCCATGAGAAGGCAAATGTATGCCAGTGGTCTTTTGGAATCACTATCCAACCACATCTGACTGCAAATTGTTTTTTTTCAGCTCTGTCATACAGAGTGTTTTTACCCTGGAGAGTGTGTTGATCCCCTGAGTCACCGATCTTGAATAATTAGAAAGTAAAGCTTTGTGTTCTTGATTTAAATAGTTGGAATGGCCTATGTCTATCAGAAAACTCAAGATTAAATTTTTAAATCTTTAAAATGTATTTTTGTGTAGCTTACAGTTCATCTTGTTAGATTCAGTATAATCTTAAACTGGAGGCAGATGTGTCTATGCAGGTGATCCCACAAATTTAATTCAAACCAGTTTTAATTTATGTTTTCAGTAAAAAGGATTTGACTGTTTTATTGGTAAATCCGATGTGTTTATAGCATGCAGGCAGCAGTCAGGCTGTTGGGAATAAGTGGGTAGTTCCTGTATTATGTTACAAGCAAAGATTGGATCTTTTTGCATTCTTCAAACTGGTGGCTAAAATTAAAAACAAAAGACCCTCGAACCTTCCCATTCAACACGGGAATGGAAGCAGCAGCTGTAGAAATGTTGAGAGTAATGCTGCTGTAATCAGGAATAGGAAAGGATTGAGTCCCAGAGTGCCTATGTGTGGGAGAAGGGGAAATCTTGGTACCCATCCTTGCCTGAGGGACCTTAATGTAACATCAAGCAATTCCTCTACCCAGGAAGCTATTGCGTGGGGAGCAGTGGATGGGGTATCATCATTCCACCTCTCTTCTCTGCCCCTGGCCCCCACACAGGAGACTTGTTTTGACATTGTTGGGCAACTAAGGCATGTACAGAATCAGAGGTTGGACATTTCAGAACATAGGGCTCAAGGACTAGGCTGCTTCTTTCAACCTGTGGACCAGAATTTCTTCTAGTACATTTGTTGGTCTGGGCCTAACTACCCCATACAACCGAGCGCAAAAATGTTTCCTAAATGATAGGAAATAGATTGATTTAAGAATCTTGCTTAAGACAGGTATCCCCTGTGGAGGAGCTCTAATGCAAACCAGTGTATCCTGATGCTTAACTGTGCTTCAGGGTGCAATGATCGTGCTTATTTAATGAAAAAAAAATATGGTGGGTTGCAGAAGTCTGAGATAATAACTCAGTGTAACTTGCTAAGGACTTCTTAGGCCTGCGCTGTCTGTCCGCCTTGCCCCCAGGTCAATTTGTAACCTGCAGATGAAATTAACTGGGCAGTGTGAATTCAGGTTATGTAGCATTTTTAGAACAAATGTAAAATAAAAAAAACACTCTTTAACCTGGGGAGTAGGGTTTAATTCGCCGTAGAGTTCTTTGGGTTAATCGGTGTGTTTAACTATTAATTTTGTAAATATAAACCAATTACATTATTTATTTCAAAACCTAGTAAGAATAATATTAATTAAATGTACAGATACAGACTGACTTTACAAGAGTCATATCAAGGTGTGGCAGCATGTAATTGAAAATTTTGTTGTTTACACTGAAATTGAGATTGTTATTCAGATTACAAAGAACTTTATTCAAAAGTCAATTTGGAAGAGAATAAAATGTTTTATAGCAAAGTTAAAGTTTTTGACTTAAAATTTCAAAAGTATATAATGCATACCAGTGTTTTAAAAATAAACGTATTGAGACTAAATGCCACTTTATAGAGCACTTTAAAATGTTAGTGTGGGGTTTTTTTTTTTTCCATTCTGATTACAAATGAACCCCACACACACTTCAAAAACTGTCAAAAAAAGAGATCTTTTGAAATTAAATGCCATCACAGTGAATGTGATTTTTGTGAAGCATTTTGATTTCAATAAAGCAGCATTCTCTGGTGGGTAATTGTTCGATTGTAGTTTTTTCCAACTAGCTCTAGTATAAAGTGGCTTATTTATGCACTTTTTATTTGTGCACGTTTTGTTTTTTATGGCACACTTCCATTTCATCTTAGGAGCTTTATAAAGATTAAGCTTTATAGAGCCCTTTTCTGCAGATATTATCCCCATTACACAGGAAGGTAAGCAAATACAGAGGAAGGTTAATTGAATTGCCCTGCTGCAGTATGTGAGTGTTGGAGCTGGAACTACAATTTGGGAATGATTGTTCCCAAGTCAGTACTTTAATCTAATATAGCATAGGAGTATATCCTCTGGTATTATAAAGGGGGGGTGGTGGTGGAAGGAGGAATGGGGGGTGAGGGGGAATGGTGCAGAAAACACAAAATTAATAGGATCTTAGCATTAAGCTCTAAGGTGTTGCGTTTCATCTTGCTAAGACTGTTTTCCTTTTTATATGTTATTTCCAATAACAGCCACTTCTCGTGCCATAGCAGGTAAGATAAATGGGACCAACTGTGGCTAATAGGAACCTTGCTGTTCATTTTAGGGATCAGAGTTTTAGCTCATCATACATCTTGTTTATGTTTTTCTATGTATTTGAATAAGTGGTAAGGCACAGATTTTTAAGGACTCTCAGAATCTCAGCCTCACAATGAAGACCACTTTAAAACTATTTGTGGGACTAACAGAGGAGATTGCCTTGTACTCATTGCAATGACTTTGTGGTATTGACCATTTAAGCAAAGTATGTATGGTCACTATCCTGCTAGAAGTAAATCCTTGACACTCTTAAAAGCTGTACAAGAGATTTGTGGTATGTATGGGTGGTTGACTTTCTACCCAAGCTAGTGTATGCATTTATATGCTTTAATTCCTGGTCTGTGTTCTTGTTTCAGCTAAATCACAACTGAAAGTTGAGATCTGGTCATGAAGTATATTGCATGATTTTCTGATTTTGGAAGAATTATTTAGTTAAAGGCTTTGCTTTCTTACTCTAACTTGAGTTTCTGTGAATCACTTAGCTTGGTGATACTGTTGGACTTGTAGTGGAAGTTGAGGTAAACAATGCTGGCATAGGCTTATTTAGTGCCAAACCCCTCAAACGCAGGGTTGTGCAAGGAGAAAGGGGGACCACAGCAGAGAAGGGGTCTTTGACCCTTCCGTAGAAGGGATCCTCATGTGTGCACTATAGCAGCACCAGCCACAGCTACAGTCGTCTCTTTCATGGAGCCTGTATAAGGGCATCCTTTGGGCATCAGCGAGGGAGGGAAAAGCTTGTTAGAGTTTGAGAAAAGGATGTTCTAAAGATCAGCTTTCTCCCTTTGCTCTCGTGTGCTGTGCAGCTCCTCACTGCTGATGAAAAACAAGGCTGTGGATACATTGCACCCTTTACAGGAGTGATGGCTTTGTAATTCTGTGTTTCAGCTGCTCATTATCCCAATTGTTTAGCGCAAATGTGTTTATGGAAAATTTGAGTATTCTATGTGGGTAGTGGAGGGGCAACAATCTCTCTTCCTTCAGGAGGGGGTCTTAAGAATAATTTTTTTTCTTCTCAAATGAAATGACCAGCTCCTTTATTACTTTTCTGGAACTGTTTTTCAGTTAGTGTACCTTGGTTTTAAACTGCATGTCAAAAAATTATTCACCACATCATCTGTAAAATGTTCTGGGAACCCTGGCAAATACCTGGTAGTTTAGCTTGATGTCTAGATACTGGGTCCTATCCCAAAAATAGTTCTGTGGTAAATGGATGAAAACTGCTAGGAGGTGAGCATGAAAAGAAAAAAGAACTCAAGATAACTGAATTTGTTTTTATTTTTCAGAAATATCTGTTCAGTAGACTTTTCAGTAGATGTTGCCAGAACTCCTGTTGCAGGTAAACTTGCTTACTTGGGACTACAGTTTTAATACAGGAGCAAAATTTATGTGCTTCCTTTTTCTTGCTGAAACTTTTAGAAATATTACAAAGCTTATGTTATAGAAATATAACAAAGTTTTGTCCTTTCTCTAAAAAGCTGAAGAGACCAGAGTCCAAATGCATTTGGTTATTGTAGGAGTAAAGTAGGCTAACATGTCTCCACGAGAGGGAGGTGTCCAAGGCTTCTTGCCCTGCCTCCTAGGAAAAATAAGGAATGTGCTTTGCCATTGCCAAGCTGCAAGTTCAGGATCCGATTTAGCCTATGGTGAGGTGTTTGTATCTGTAATTACCCTCTAGTCCCAGTGTCTCTTGAAAGTTTTACTTTTTTTTCTTTGGAGGGGGGAAGGCCACAAATATTAGCAATGTCTACAACTACGAGCAGTTCTCTTACTCCCTGTAACAGGAATACTAGACCTCCATGAACTTTCTTCTAGTTTTGCGAGCCTCTGTGGCAATGATGCAGAATACCAGTTGAATGTTCATTGCTAACGATACAGAAAAAGTGTATTGAGATACCATGAAACACTCTGGGAAGTATTAACTTTAAAAATCAGTTTACTGCAACTTCACAGATTTTTCCTCTGAGTGGTGGTGAGCTGTTTTGAGGGCTGTGGTAGACCTGGGCCACCACATGAGACCACAGCTATTAGGCCCTTCTTTTACCTTGTAACAGTGTTAACTTTTTCTGCTCCGTGAAAGCCACTTCTATTTTTAGCTGTACTTCTCTGGTTTTTGAGAAGGTTCAGTTAAAGGATTGTTGTGACAATTCTCTACTCTCCAGCAGTATGAGTGTTACTGATCGACACTGAAGGATGTGAGGTAAGCAACCTGGTTATTCCTTAAAACCATTTCTGGAGTAAAGGCAAGCACTAGCACTGGTTGCCCTGGGCACTTGAAGCTGAAGTCGTACCACAGCACCTGCTGTACATTGTTCTCTCTGTAGCAGTTGAACTTTTCTGGTTCAAAGTTACAGAGAAGAATTCAGAGATTTACAAATTATTTTTACCATTAAGCTCACTAAGGCATAGCCAATTTTCTAAAAGTCCAATGCCTGCATTCATGATTGAGGTTAACTCTTACCTTGTCTCTGCTTTTTCCCCCTCAGTGATTGCAGTGGCTGGTGTAAATGCCTTCAAAGGAGTGCTGCACTGAGAAATGTAGGGACCATCTTTGTCCATGGGCATGGACAGGCACACTTCACTAGACCATGTTGCCCAAGGCCCTGTCTAACCTGGCCTTGAGTTTGGGCATTTTCATTCAAACCAGGGTCTGCTGGACTGCAGCAGTCACTCGGGTTCTTGGAGTAAACTCCCTTTTGGCTGAGGCTGTCTGTAAAGACTGACCCATTGCCTTTGTCGACGGATGGCTGGGTGGGGTGCCTGCAGGAGCAGAGCTGTACTGTTCAGTGAGCTCACCTGAGATGTGTTTACAAAGCAGGCTGGGCATGGCAGGTGGTTAGTGGTTCCTGTCCTGCTCAGGACACCCAGCAGCAGATGGGAGGATAGCTGGTTCAACACCTTGGGGTGCCCGGCTCTGACCCCTCCCCATCAACTCAAGCCCCCATGGTGGCTGCCACCTTTCTTGGTGTGGTGGCCAACACTGCTGTTTGTTTCTTTGCTTTTCCTGCCCACCCTAGATTAATCTAGCTGATCTGAGCCAAGGCCTCAGCGCCCTGAACAGGGGCTGGCTTGAAGGTGGGCTGTGCTCTGAGGCGTGCAGAGGAAAGTCCTCTGACTTGCAGGTTCTCCCAGGAGGAGGGAGAAGGAAAAGAAACCCCAGCAGTTTTGGATCCTCTTTGTACTGGATAGCATTCTTCCTCTCATCCCCATTGTTTTGTGTCTTCAGGTCACTGTATGTCTGGCAGCTTTCCCTTGGTGTCAGAGCAGAGGCCACAGGGCATGAGCTCCCTTTTACAATCAGCAGAGCCAACCCAGACCAAGCTCTGCAGCTCTTCTGTTTGAGTCTGATGTATCTGAATAATAAATCCCAAGAAGAGTCTCATATACTTGAATGGAAAACAGCTGGACATCTCTCCCTCCTCCCTCCTCCCTCCTCCCCTCACATTATAATCTCTTTGGCCATATGCTTTTTCTTTTTCCCTCTGTTGTAATTTTTCCTCTCTGTCTCTTTTTCTCTTTCCTGCTTTTTCTTTTGCATACTGGCAAGAAAACTACTTAAAATAAATAAATTTTTAAATGACTCGTTGCAGCGGCTGTGCAAGCGCACAGGCCAGCGGGGAGCCCTTCAGAGGAGCCCAGACCCATTGGCTTAAGCTGGGAGGAGATGCCTGCCCCCAGTGTGGAGGTAGAGCCTTCTGTAGCGGGCTCCCTCAGCTTCAGCCACCTTGGAGGTGTCTCCCTCAGGCAGAAGCTGTGGATGACGTAGGAGGAAGTGGGTTGAGGTCTCTTCAGCACCTGTGGGTGAGGTGACATGTCCCACGGCTCACCAAGGGATGGTGCCTTGGCCTTCCTTTACTTGTTCTGCCCTGGGAAGCGAGGAACAAGCAGCAGTGTCTTCCTACCTATAGCCTTTTTTCTCCTTCCTTTCCTCAGCAGTTTAATCTGCACCTGTAGGGTGTTTCCAAGACTTGCGATAATATACTTGTTTTGAGAGAAGAAAGAAATATTTTCTTCAGTTATCTATAGAGATCCTAAGCAGAAATACATGCTAATTTGAGTCCCAAACTCCAGAAATCAGGGGTTCGGGGTGTCTAGGGGGTTGTCAACTACAATTGAGGCTATGCACTATTGTACCAGCTGCTCCAGCATCCTGAATTCCTGGAGCTAGTCTAACATCAGCTAGTATTATCAACTCTCTCACAGTTCTTACCCCAGAATTTAGTTAGTTTTATTTTCTACTTTTTTTCAGAGGGATCTCAGACTGACTTTCTGCAGGCTGGTGGGTTTCTTTAGTGGCTCTTTCCATTGTTTCAGTTTTACAAATGACGTCCTAAAGCACAAAATGGAAAACATCCACAATTTTGAAGTTCAGATGTATAGGTACCTTGGTGCTTCAAGTGCTCAGTGCTCTACGTGGCCTTTATTTCAAGGGCTTATTTTACCTACTGTCGAGTGTTGCATGTGTCTGGAAAGCCAACAACATAAGGCTTTCAGGGATTATTGTTCCCCTTCTAACTTGTAGAATACAACAGTATCAGAATCAAACTTAACTTTAGAATACCTGAACATACTGAGCATTATTGTTTTCTAGGTTTTGGATGTAAATATAACTGGTTTTCAAATATTTTTGTATAGTTTCGCAACCTGTAGACATGGCCAAATTTAACTAAATTTACAGCTAATCAATGTTCAAGAGTAAGAAATAAATTGACGTTTTGGATTACTGTTGTTTGGGGTTTTTTTAATAATTAAACTAGACTATTAGTATAGGTAAATTAAACTATTATTTTCAGTAACTGAACTAATTCTAATCTTAGTAACTAAAACTACAAAGTGAAGAGTAAAGAGCTAAACAGTATGTATGGTTTGAAAAAGATCAGTGTTGCTACTTAGTATTGGATTTTTAACACAGGGGTTCTGTTTATTGTAACAGTTTGTTACCATAGAAGTATAAACTGAAAGGTAGCAATGATGACTTAGTGTAATATGTTATGTTAAATAAACTTGTCCTGTTAGGGCTGCATGCAAGGCTTTATTTACATTACAGTAAGCTGTTTTCTGCTCCCCTTTACAATTCAGCTATACAAATAAATTAGGGGATCTCATGATAGTATGATTTACTTTCTACTTGCAAACCAAAAAACATTAATATTTTTAAGCGTATTTGCTTGAAGTGGATACATGACATTTTCTGTTGGAGCACCATCAAACTTACCATCTAAGAAAGGAAGTAAATGTCAGTCTTCATGTTTCTATACTTAAAGGATGCACAAATATTGAATACTGTGTTTAGGCTTGGTGCTATTGCAAACAATATTGAATAACCATTTACGATATATTTCTGTCCTGCACTAACAGATGAACAGCCACAAAATGAAATAAATCAAAAGAGTCAGTACAATCACAAATAAAGTTTTGATTTTAATCTACGTTGTATAAATGTACTCTTCTGGAAATCACTGAATTTGATTCAGCTTTGGTCAAGCCAAACATGTACAGCTGAGTGAATGGCTTGGTCTGTAATACTGGTGGTGGGTGGTGGTAATAGATAAGCTGTAAAGGAAAAACTGAGTTTGGGCTTCTAGTCCCAGGTTAATTTGCAGGGCTAATAAGTTGGGGGGTGAGGGCAGGGAAGAAGTATTTCTGTTTAGATAAAGGAGCAGATGTTGTCTGCACTCCAGGTACAAAGGCCGTGGAACATCACAGTCCGCTCTGTTCTTAAATAATATTTTAATTAAGATACATACTTCCGACATGATACAGGTATTACTCCTTCTGTGAACATCTGTTCCTTTAAAAAAAAAAAAAAAGTGTCCAGTGTAATTTCATTTAAGAATAGAGCTGGTAGAATTAATTTGAAATATCTTGATGTAAGTATTTGGAGGTAAGCTCTTCCTCTTTCTATCTTTTTCACTAAAAGCTGTTTGACAAAACGCAGGGTAACTTACTCTTCTTGTAAACATTGCCTCCTTTGGTTGCTCAGCTTGATGCAGTTCCCATTCATTAGGAGCTGTCAACCCTGGTCCAGGGAGGAGAGGGATGCTACTTTTGCACACAGCTAGATGACTCCCTTCTTGTGCAGGGCACCATATGGCAAATTCTCCCTCATAGAAAATGGTACATACCTGGCTTCCACAATGGTATTAAATAGCCATACTTTTATTTCCAGTATACATGGGAGCACAACAGAAATGCCATCTCTGCTGTGCTTAGCTGCTTCTGCTGCGATCCACACTTGGCTTTTTGTGTTCTTCCCAGGTGGATGTGTTTCTCAGCTACAGCTTTGCATTTTGTGCATCTATGGTGTGATGCTGTTGGTTTCGGGGTCCTTTGTGCTTTTCAATCTGGTTTCACAGAATTTTGTCCAGTGTTCAGGTTTGGTTTAATGTTTGTAGAAGGCAGCAAAATGGGTGGGACTAATACCCATGGCAACTAGATATTACTGTAGTTCTACATAACTGGGAGAGTGGGAGCAGGAGGGGGCACTACTTTTATGCCCTTTAGTAAATCACTGTGAAAATGTTACTCTTGCTCATATTAACTATTTGGTTACATTTTTCCTTCTCTTATTTTTCCTCTTTTTCCTGTTCTGTTCCTGGAGCAGTGGGGTGCAATTCTGTAAACTGTTTTTCTCAGCTGTAAACCCTATTTAATACTTAAATGCTGATCCTATGTTTTCTCTTTTTCCAGCCTCCCGTTATGGTTCAATGGAATAAAAACTTGCAAAGAATACTGATAAATAAAAATAAATAAATCTCACAGGAAGACTTAGAAATGTGCTTTAAACTTTTCTAACCTAGTGGATCTGCTTTGTCTGAAAGCATGTTAGAAGTATGATATCATTTTCATTTCTGTAGCAAAGCTATAGAACTGTGAGGTGGTTTTAAAAGAAATATTTTCTAGTTTATATAAAGCTCTTATGTAATTAAAATTGGACTATTTGGCTATGGTAAAACATTGTGTGATTTGATACATTGATTTGGTAGTCATCATTAATAGTACATCGAATATTTTTTTTTTTTCTTTTTTTTTTTTTTTTTTTTTTTTTTTTTTTGAAATAAATCATGCAAAATCCCTAGGGCTGAATACCAGGCAATGATCAGGTAAACCAACCCACCAGAACCCAACCAACCAACCACAGAAAAAGTAAGCAATGATGTGTAATGGAGAAGCTACTTTCTAGCATTCTGAGCTGGACACAATGATGACT
This sequence comes from Strigops habroptila, assembly GCF_004027225.2. NCBI lineage: Eukaryota > Metazoa > Chordata > Aves > Psittaciformes > Psittacidae > Strigops > Strigops habroptila. The sequence goes on from NC_046359.1 coordinate 17,567,447, forward strand.
TATCTGGAAAATTACAAGTTATCTGAGAGCAATTGCTACTGAATTGAAGTTTCATTAGAAAATACTATTATTTTGCCATTTCTGATGAAGGTAAGCTGTAATGGTTTGTGTAATGTGTCTTCAGCTCTGTAAGCTGTAATTCGAATATAAATTGATACTACCTGACCTCTCTTCATAGTTTCTCTGTGAGTAGAAAATCCAGCTGAAAGCAGAACTTGATACTTCATTGCTATTTAGTGAAAGGCAAATGGTACTTTACTGCTATTTGGCAAAATATTAATGTACCTTGTAGGAAGGCTTCATGCATTTATCAGATAATGCTTACGGAAAGCTCTGAAGCTGTCAAACATAGAAGAGTAGAAGACTTTGAAAGAATAATGTAGAGAAATTGGCTTGCTGGTATGGAGTCTGTCTATGTGTCCATAGAGTCATAGCTCATGTTCCAGCCCATCTCCAAAAGCCTGAGATGGGTGTTATTTGCCTTAGGATGTCTAAGATAACACCAGGTACCTGTGGTTAGGCAACAGAAATAGCTCTTAAATGTCAGACTTATTTAACAGACCTACAGACATCTAAATACAGGTGTGGAAGTCTCAAAATGGACCTTGTACTAGGAGCTTGAAATTTTTGCTTACAGCATAAAGCAAGAATATTTTGCATTTTCTTTTTAAAAACCATTGCACAAGGTCAAATTTGCTGTCAGTGTTTCTGAACGTGAATATATTTTGTAGATTTATCACTAACATTTTTTCTTGATATTTACCTTTTTCTTGATGTCATGACAAAAATTTGGACTGCAGTTTGTGTCATCAATGTGAAAACATTGAGAAACTGAGCCAGGGCATCTCCCACCTAGTTCAGAATCCCCCTTGCATACTTCACTTTGTCACATACATGTGTAAAGCTTTTTCTTTTGCCGTTTAGCTAACAAGGTTATCCATTCAGAAGAATTAAAGGGAAAAAAAACCCATCATTTCTCATTACTTCATTCAGTTTCATGATTATCAGTATTAAACTGTCAGTACTTGCATGACCATGTATCTCCACTGTCAACATGAGGCTAGACAGTTCACCTGGATTTTTTTACTTATAAAGTCACCTTCCTGTTTCTCCTCAACTGATCATGTGAAACAGTTTTCAGGATGGTTCTGTATGTGGGTGCAATCACCCAAAAAGTGCTAGGAGGAACTGTGGGTGGCTGCACTGCCAGCATCCTGCTTCTCACCACCTTTGAGGCCATGAGGTTGCTGGCTTCCCTGCTGTTGCAGTTGGGATGCTTCAGAGTTAAGTGGCAAACGTCTGTAAATTTTAATGGGATTTGGCTGCCAGAATCTATTAGGCCACTTTTAAATATTTAAGCTATGATTGAATGTTTCTTAGAGGGGCGCTTCCTCATGATATTGATTTCTTATCGGCTGGAAGAAAATGGGTTTTCATTGCACTGGTTTTTGAAGCTGAAAGAATCAGGCTTGACTGGAAGTATTTGTTCTACATAAAATATAAAATCATATAATTCTGAAGGCTGATTCTCTCCGTGTGCTGTATAGCAGTCTTTTCAAAATTGTTTCTGTTGACATATCTGGTCTGTTCATAATGCCTTTATTTTTTAATCATATCAGGTGCCCCGGCATATTATTTTTATACCTCATATTTCATGTAATAGTAGGCTGAAGCATTGGCTGAAGCATTTACCATAAATTTCTGATCTGATACAAGAACATATAGTCCTGTTATTTTCTGTATGGGTTTTTTTTTTTTTCCTTTAAATTTACATTCTAGGAAATTGCAGGTTGCATGCAAGAAAGCTCTTCTGTTCATCCCCATGACCTGCGTAAACAGCTAGAAGATAGACTTTAATATGTGGGTACGAGTCTAACCTTGCAGTAACAGCAGGACCAATCAGCCTTAATCCAATGGTTTGGGAAGGATGGGGAGGCACTGCAGTGGTAAACTATTAGCTCAGTGATGAGGGTGGTCATGGTAGATGTAATAAACTCAGATTCAACTTTTTTTTCCTAAGGACACTTAAACGTAAAACTTCCCGGTCTGAAGAAAGTGCCCTGTTAACCAGGCTAGAAATAACTGAGAAATAAGCTCTGTTGTGCTGCCTTGTATACAAAGTGAAACACTCGATGGAGCAGGGACTGGAACCAGATGTCTCATTTCCCAAGTGGCTAATCTAGCCACAAGGCTAGAGAGTTGTGTTTTCTCATTACCCCTCCCTTCTTTCATTTACGTACAGTCTGTACACAGGGGAGGGTTCTAGTTGGCATGTAGCATTAGGAATTATCACACTGGCATATAATTTTCTAGAGGGTATAGTTATACCATGCTTAATTCAAGTGCAGGAGGAAGTGATTAGCCAAAAGATGTTTTGATAGGTCAAGCACAAAACCTGCATGGTTCATCATAAGAGACAAAGTGTTACTATTTTTATTTGCTTAATCTCAGGAATTCTTGTGCTCTTGGGGTTGCCTAAAGGAAACAAGAGACCTTCAATTCCAATCTGAACTGAACAGAATATGAGGAAATGACCTCCTGAGCAGGAGCGTTGCCTGTGGGTTAAGGGAGATGATCTTTCCTTTGTACTTGGCACTAGTGAGATCACATCAGCAGCTCTAGGTTCAGTTCTGGGCCTCCCAATACAAGAGAGACATGGACATACTGGAGCAAGTCCAGCACAGGGCCACAAGGATGATTAGGGGACTAGTGCATATCTTCTGTGACAAGAGGCTGGGAGATCTGGGGCTTTTCAGCCTGGAGAAGGGTCAGGGGAATCTAATCAGTGTATGCAAATTGATGCCTTAGAGGCCTCTTCTGACTTCAGTTTTCCTGTAAAAAATATGTAGTTCTGTTACCTTCTTTCACTCACAGATACTCATTGACCATATCATGTACCTAGGTTTCTTATTCTGCCAGATTAAGATATGAAATCTTTTTTTTTTTTTAAAGACAAACTCAAAGTAACAAAACAAAAGCCTGAAGAAAGTTAAAACAATAATGAAGTCTTCCCTTACATTTGTAGGTGACAGAATCCAAACAGACTGATGATATTAGTATGATTACATAAAGCACAAGAAACTTTCAGAGTTTATCTAAACTCTGAGGAGTTGTTTGAAATGAAGTTTCCTTAACAAATGCTTATTTTACCTTGTGTTTTCTTATACTTGCTTTTGGGATAGGGGTTTAGATGGCAGAACAATCTAGCCGTTGATTCTGAAAACCATATACGTGTGACTTGAAACATTATTTTCCTTATCTAGACAGAATAAATCTTGGGGAGGGGGGAAATAAAAAGAAAGGAAATCTTTGTGAGAAAAGGTAGAAAAAAAAGTGAAAGCAGTAGGCTCATTTCAGTGTTAATCTGATGACTTTTGGGTCCCAGAAATCTGCAGCAGTAAGGTGCAGCACGGGCAGATGTGGTCCTTGCTCCTGGCACATGATCACTGGGAATTTTGGTATGTAATTTGAAGAGGGAAAGCAGTAGTGACTTTTCCTTATTCCTGAATCCACTTATCTCCCTGTTGTTAGGTGTCAGTAAAGTTGCAAGTATAAACAAGTCTTCAACAGAGAAAAATGTAAATTAGTTTTCATTAATACATTCAAGGAAAGATTCTCTTTGAAAATTCAAATGTAAATCACATCTTGCTAAAATTCAGAGCCTCCTTATTCCAGTGTGATGTTGAGAATGCACTTCTGCTCTTGGCAAAAGTTTTTTGGTCTTTGGCATGTTCAGGTCTCCATGGTCTGGTCTTCTGTGGCTCACTTAAAATGCAACTGGTATCAATGGAGAGGTTCTTGTTTACTTTCAGCTGATGCTGGATAGTGTCTCTAACGATTATAGGCTTTGCCTGGAAAGTGATAGTTTATGTATTTCCATGTGCTTTGATCTGGTTGAAGTGGCTTGACCCCTCTGACACCGCAGGTTTTGTTGCTGTTCAAAACCAGGCAGGCAGGGGCTGTGCATGTGTTAAAGATCTGGGGATCATTCTTCTTGTGGTTTCTTGATGGTTCACCTGGCATTTAACACATAGTGCTTGTCCCCGTGCATGGTCACTTCAGTCGTGATGCAGAATGGCTTGCACAACTGTGCAAGTGGACTATAATAAGGCATGGCTGGAGGCTAAGAATAGACATTTTTATATAGGAATTTCCAGCCTCCATCACTTCCCTGCCCTGGATCGCTGCCTGTCCCCCTGGCCCCTGACACTTGGATGGGTGTGAGTGCTGTGGCAGCTGAGCGGCAGGCAGGTTAGATCATCTTGTGCCTGGTATGCTGCTGGGGGAAAGGGCTCTGCAGCCCGCACATGGAAACACAGACACTAGGCGTTGTGTGCCATAGGGAATCGAGCAAAGAAATACTATTGTATTTCTGAATGCAGTTTGCAAGCTGTGTGTATATATTAACTCTGTATGATCAACAACTGTATTTTTAAAACTTGTCATTTTAGTCATTTGTACAAAATTGAAATGTCACGGTGTGGAGCCTTGGGTTTTCTGTGACTCTGAATATGTTCCAACACCATCCCATGTAACTGAGCAATTATTTTTGCCTTTCACAATTGTATTTTCCATTCTTTCAGAAGATTTCTGTACTTCATAAAACAGCAGGCCATGGGAGTCAGACCAACAACAGAGCAAGGTGTGAGTCCCAGACATCATCTTCCAAATTAGTTTTAAAATCTCCTCCTTCTCCTCTTCCTGCTTTATTGAACTGAAACCTTTGCAATTATTAGGAAACACAGCCTGGGTAAACTTGGCATCATAACTTGCACACTGAGAAGTCAGTCATGAAGACATACTTTGAAGGGGGTTGGTTAATCTTTGATTATGGTAGACAATGCTTTTAAATTTATTGATTCAATCTGTTAGCCAAATTACTAGTAAATAAGATAGCACATACTGAAATCAGAGTGGCAAGTTTTGTCACTTTAAAGTTTTTGATGACATTTAATATTAATTGCAAAAAGAAAAAGCTAAATCCTCACTTGTACTACCTTCTAAAGGAGGAACATCCTTATGGCTTTTTTTTTTTACCTTTTTTCAATGAATCTGTTCATTTATTGACTGAACGAAAACCAATTGTGTAATAGCTGTTGACAAGCAGCCTGGGACAGCATAGCTGCTGCTTATTTATACTTGGTGCTTTCATTTCAGTCCTCTATGGTAATGTTCCCCCTCCCCCCCCAAATTAATTAATGATAAACCTAATGAAAAGTTGGTTTGTTGTTTTTTGGTTTTTAGTTTTTTGGTTTTTTTTAAAAGATGAACTGAGGGAAAGATTACGCGTTGTGTGTTTTATCACACGAAGTTTAGAGATGGGCAGAATAGTGCTTGTGTATATGGGGAAGAAAAGGAGCACAGGTACTAAATTGAAGAAAATTAGTGTTTTCACCTATTAATTTTGGACTACTACTTAGGCTACCCAGAAGCTGGGTACTAAGGGACTCTTATGCTTTTATCAGAGTAAGCAATTTTGATTGCCAGCAAAGGTATTCTTCTTAATCTTTTTTAATACCTGTATAAATCTAACAATTAAAAAAAGGGTACACTAAAGAGCTGCAATATATTAGATAAGTTAGTTAATTTACATTGCCTCAATACGATCAAAGTTTTACTTTGTAGTAATAGAAGATAGTGGGCAATCGGCTGAACAAGCAGCCTAAGCAGAAAGGAGAGCTTCTCTATGCTTATGTTATCTGTTAGTTTCTAATTATAATAAAACTAACAAAATCAGTAATATAGCAACATTTGAATTACTGAATTTTCTCTTTGTTGATTAAGAGAATTGAAAGTGATGGCCCTGTTTGACATCAGTTTGAGTCAATTTCAGCTAATTTCATTTCAGTGGTTGAAAATAGTTTAAGACGATCCCATGTTTTCCTTGAAGTATTTTTTTTTTCTTGTTGATTTTCCTGCCTCCACGCTCTTGAGAGCTGTTAAATTATTTCCACTGCAGAAATTATGCCTGAACATTTCTGCCACTTTTTTTATTGATAAATTTCAACTTTGCTAGAATGTGTAGATTCAAAAATAAAAATCAGTTTCAGCCTAACCTAATTAAAGATAGTTCCTTCTTTGAATATGTCCAGAGAACTTTATTACAGTTCAACAAAATGTTTGATTATGGTTTCCTGAGATTCATTTCAACTTCCTTGAGCTGCATTTTCCATAAAAGAATGTTGCTTGATTTCAGTTAATTTTCAACAGCAGCTACTTCTGAACTTCATTTTCAGTTAGTTTAACAAATGGAAATGAAACAATTTATCTGAAATGTCAAGGAATATTTATTACTTTAATCAGAGAATTCAGGTTATTTAAATATTTCTAAACACCTCTTACTTCTGTTGTACAATTTTATGGGGTTTATTTTTCAACATACAAAAATGTTACCACATTAGAAACAGGAACAGTAATGATTTATTCTGCAACCTTGAAAAATTTTACGGTGGCATTTTGGCTAATTTCCTTTCTAACATTTGTTTTCCTGGTAAGCTGTTTTTAACATGTTTTAACTGTTTCTTCAGTGATTTTAGTCTTCCCTTAGCAATTGGTAATACCTTAGTTCTTAAAGTTGTTCACATGTATGTTTTACTGTCCCTAAGGAGAAAAAGTGTGCAAGAAGTATCCATTGTTAGTAAATCTTGGCTTTGCTATATCCTGAAAACTACAAAAAAAATTAGTGTCTGCAACTCATTGGTCCTCTCAAGGAAAGGAGTCTTGGAGTTGCTTAACAGGTCTGTCCAGCTGTTGCTTTTCAAACCTCTGCTGCTGTTTATCCTTCAGCAAGGCTACTTGGACTGTTTGTTAGGTGATACTGGAAGTGGTCATTGCACCAGTGGGGTTCATTGTTTATCTGAAAACAGGGAAGCCAGGCAGGAGCAAACTTCTTAAATCCATTTCCTTTTCTGGAACAGGGGGCTTATGAAGCTTCTCCTCAAAGCGTGGTGCAGCCGGACCCCTGAAATGCTTTGCCTTTTCTTTACCTTCTCCCTGAAGTCACTTTCAGTTTCTCCTTTGGCATCATTTATGAGCATACAGATAATTTTTAAGTGGGTAATTCCATTAGCTTTGGTAGGATAACATGAATATGTAAAGCTAGACATACTTGAATACTTCATTGAATCAGGGACCAGATTTTTCATAATCTTCTCTTTATTTTTAATCTGAACGAGTGGGTCAGTCTCAGGAACCAGATGTCTTACTTTCAGAGCTCTGCACTTTGTCAGTTGTGGTCAGCCCATACTTTTTTTTTTTAAAACCAACATTTATTTGATGTTCTTTCTTCCAGTCCACAGAAAATAATGAGATTCTTACTGTGTTAACAGCTCTTTTAAAGAAGGCATAAGTAATAAACCTGCCGAATGAACAATAGCTGTGTCTCAGCAGTACAGCTTTGGGAAGTTGCAAAGCAATTTTAAATCTCCTGTGAGATAAAGACAACTACTTGTGAGGCTCTTCTTTGTAGGTGCACCTTGCATAGTCTTAAATTACAATAAGTGAGCAAGGTATTTAACATCTCTATGTTGTGCATGCTAGGGCTCTTGGCATTGCTGGAAAATGACATTAGGCTGAGTTAAGTGTTATATAAAGTATTGAAGAAACTTTTAAGCTTGGAGAGTGGAAAATTTTTAGTGTGCGTATTTCCTTGACCAAAGAGATGTGTAAACTGTAAATACGGAGAAATGTCTTATAAGTGGCATTATTTCCAATCATATGCAAATTATATGCTTCCTTTCATACTTTTCCAGTAATTTTCACATTTTCTGTTCACTTGTTATTGTTTTGAGGAGGCATAAGTGTATCCTGGAATGAAGTACATTTTTTCATTTGCTAGGTGTTAAATGAGGCCTATACAATGGTAACATGCAGGATACAATCAATCATTTAAAATTATTCTTAATATTTACAGCTTTATGTGTCAGGTTGGTTATAAGCTGTTAAGAGTGAATTAATTGCCTGACTTGTAGAACATTAGGTTGCATTAAGGCTGCCACAGGAAGCATAGCAATGATATTTGTATTTAGAAAAGGAAACATTTACTTTTTTGTGAATGTTTTTTCTGAAGTGAGAACTTTTTTTGAAGTGAGTACGAAGCTTGATGAATCTACAGTGGTGCAGTAGCCAGTGGTCCACTTTTAGTTTTTAATGTGTTTATTTTTGCAGTGCTATTGGGAGATCACAAATCTCAGTAGGGCTCCAGCTGTAACAGATTTGAGTTGCAGAGAACGTGGCAAAAATTTAAAGATTCATAGGTGCTTAAAACCTATCTGAAGAGATAAATACTTCTGAAATCAAAATCTATCTCATCAAGAGCTATCATTTTGTAACACTTAATCAGTTTTTTCCTTCTCAGTTGTTAAGTGGCAAAAACTTGGCTTGTTACATCTTAAGTTGATGGAGCAAGTTGGGAAAAGAAAGAACAAAGAAATGGAAACTTCTGAATACCTACTAGGACTAATTGCAGGGTATTTCCTGAATTCAAGTTTGTAAGCAATTCAGTGAAAGTTGTGATGCTGTTTATATTGTATTAGTTTCTTAATTGAGATATGGTTTTGTACCAGGTCTTAATAAAACCAAGATTGCAGTGGCAATATACTTAACCAAGTCTATAATCTTACAAGTCTGACAAAAGTAATGTTCCAAAAGCTCATATTGAGTAAACTTAAATTGTATTCACTTCCATTACAACTTTTAATTAATTTATCACTGTTTCCGTTGGCAAATTCATAATACCTGTAATTTTTTTTTAGTCATTTACATTGTTCAGTATTTGTACAGTAGCTTTTCTCTTTTTCACTTTCTGAGTGCCTACCATGAATTCACAAAATGTTATGATATATTCTTGCTTTATGTATAGCCTATACAATTTTTATTTGTATTTGGAATTCTAATAACCTTGGAATAGTCCATTTTGTTGTCGTTTGGGAGTTTTGCTGAAAGAATATATTCATATACTGAATCTTCTGTTTTTAAAATTCGTGTCCAAATCCATTATGAGGCAAAATTAAAATAATTTTGGCAGTCTTAGTCTTTTCTTTATTTTCTGTCCCATAATAATGCATAATGCAGAATAATTGTCCTTTCTGCTTCAGTTGGTTTGAGTGTTAGGGATACTGCAGATCAAAGCTGAAGTACATAAAAGCTTGCTCAGCACTTCACTGCCATTTGCCATACCACATTAAATTTGTCTTACTATATTTCGTGGGATCACTTAAAGTAAAAAGGAAATATTAAGCTAAACTCTTCATGAGCAGAAATACAGGCACAAATCATCCAATTTTTATGCCATCATATAAATACCCAAAACTATGAAAACCAGCATTTTCATCGACCTTTTCTGTTTCCAATATGTATTCATCTTTTTGGGCTGGATCCTTAAATTATAACGTTAAACTCGATAACTCATTTTGGTCCTCACATGGCCTGTTAATGATTACGTTGTTTCACATTTGCTTATGTTATTCAGGACTTAGATTATGAGTGTAAGATATAGATACATTCTTATAATACAAAATATACTTAACATTACTGAATCTGCTTTGCAGTGCAGTAGTCTTGTTTGAATGCTGTCATTTTGGTTAAATATAAAATGATTAGTCTGTGTTGGAAATTCATTTAGTTTTACAGTTTTATTACACACTTCTCTGTAATGAACCAGTTAATTGTGGCTTGTTATCTGAACTCACAAAGCAAAACAGATGAACCTTTTCTCAATGAGTAATCTTTTTGCCTTCTTGCTGTTGTACTGTACTTATAACTTTGTCTTCTAGTGACGTGAAGTATAATTATAGACATTAGGAAATGTTGAAGCCCACTTCAGTTGTTAATGATGATCAAAGTTTTGATAGTATTCGCATAAGAGACAAATATCTGCAAAGAGAAATGAAAGGGGCAAAAGGGTAGATGGCATCTTCCATTTCCTTCCTGTAAGAGTAGCCGATTCCCATTCCCGCATATGGTGAGCTGATCACTAAAGGAGGAAATGTTATAAACAGTGTGATAACGTAAATTGCACCACTTGTCTTTCCAGTTAAAATACGCAGGATGAAAGTGACACCTGTGCAGAGGACACACTTTTAAAAGCTTCTCTGTTTTATCTCAGGTGGCAGTGTCAGATCAGGGCGGTTCACTCTTGCATATATGTTCTCTTTAGCTTCTCTGCCCTGCGTTTTTTCAGCCCACCTGACTTAGCCCTCTTGGTCATATAGGCTACAGTCCCTGACTTCTCATGCCATTCTCTCTCTTCTGTTTGAAGTGTGGATTTGGGATTGTCTTTTTTGGGGGAAGGCATTGCATTAGGATTTTTCTCCTCTCCCTAGTAAATGTGGGAGACTGTCCATGCAATTTCAGTAGTAGTAAAGCACTGTTTTATCTTCTCCTGTGATATAAGCCACTAAAAATTCTATTACCATTACATCCCAAATTATCCTTTTGTTCCTCCAAATAGATGTATTTGTAGGACTAAATAGAAATATGTGATTTTTCTCACTTTTAATCAGTGACAAATATGTTTCTCTGACAAAGGTCCGGTGCTATCAGAAGAATGATCTAAATGGATGATTGTAAGTGGTTATCAATGTTATGGTCATTATTAAAGTGACTCTTCTCCTTTATTTATTATAAAAGGGCGTTTATGGTCATTCATGGAATTATGGGGAATATTTTATGATAGAGCTGATCAGAAAACAAATCACTGATTCTGTGATTCTGTGTGGACTGTATTTTAAATGCACATTGATTATTCTAACGTTATGCAAAGACGGAAGGCCAATAAGCACACAATAGTGTGCTGTGCAGTTGATCCTTTTCCCCTCCCCCATCTACAACCAAGCTTTTGTTGTCTCTTTAAGGAAGTCATTGATATTTTAAAAGAGCTTTTATAAAGGTAATGTGAATAACTGTCTTCTGGGTTACAAAAAAAGCAACAGAAAAGGAAGGATGTGTTAGGAAAACTGCCACAGATTAAGTAATTGTCATCTTTTTATAAAATAATCCTGTAACTTGGGCTCGGTTCCTTCCTCTGCCTAAAAGATACTTCCTCCCTGGGATGGTGCAGTGACTGTGAGGCTATAGGAAGTTTAGGTGTTTTTAAAAGCTGATTACAGTTGGCTGTCCTCTTTAATTTCTGCAGGTCATACTGTTCCCATTACTGCACTCTCTGCAAAGTGGGGGGGGAGGGGGAGGGTTTTTTTGGATGCGCAAGTGGGAGGAGTGATTCCAAGGACATTTGGGCAGGTGTCTCTTGTCTCCCATGAGCAGAGCCTGGATACTTACAGAGGGCCAAGTCCTCATCCCTCCTCCCTGGTGTCAGCACACGTTACAGAAGAGGTGTGCAGGTGGTTGGCAGGCAGCTCCTCTTCAGTTCCTTCCACCCCATGACCACTTTGCATGTCCCTTTCCGTCCCCCCCCGCCTTTTTTATTTCCTCTCACTGCCCTCAGCCCTTTAATCTTTGCTTCTTATCTGCCCGAGTTTGCTGTTTTTTTAGTTTGGCTTTTATTTGAATAATTTTCTTCCCATTCAGAGGGCTGCTTGGTTTTAGTTATAGCCTGGCGTAAGTTCAGCCAGACTCCAGTTCAGTTTTTTTGGCTGCTACAGGTTTCTGACAACCCTTAGCTGGGTGCTAGGGGTTCTTGATAACCCCTAGCAGAGATAGGGCTGACGGTGTGCCTGTTCCCTGTCCTGTCTGCAAGCCTGCAGGTCATCTCTGTGGGGTGAGGTTCAGCCCTGGAGGTCAGTGCTTTTCAGATCCTAAGGCTTATACACTGAGTCTGCTTTAAAGGTGTTCAAAGTCAGGACTGCATTCCACAGTTTGTGCATTTGGAAGACATTACCTGTATTTGTCCATCTTAAGAAATACTGCTTGGTTTGCAGGGCTATGTTTTGGTAGTAAGCAACCTCATGCTTGAAACACTGCAGCTCCCTTGCACTCCATTGAGGCAGGATAGCTATCACTGCTGAGTGACTAAATATTATGGGGTTTTGAGCACCTGAGTCCATTACTTATGGGAGGGGTTTGCTGTAAACCATATAGATTAATTCATCTTACACTCAGAGTTGAGAAAAATTATCCCTAGTTGGGAAGATACCCTGAATTATTACTATTATTATTATTGCTTAGAATAAATTATTAGACATTCTCAGTTCAAATCTGCAGTTTCAGAATTGTGCAGTAGATAATGCCTAGGAAAAAATGGCCGAAGTGATAAAGGCAAATGATTGTCGCAAACTTACAAAGAAGGGAAGAAAAAAAAAAAAAAAAGGAAGCATACTATTTAGACTAGAATAATATAAATTTGGACTGCAGCTTGTGGATACATTCCTTCAGACAGCTGGGGCGGACACAGTATTTTATTTTGAAAGAGATACCACTGCCAGAAATGGGAACAGTTACTTTTTCTTTTCCTCAGAAAAAGAGAAAACCAAATTCTTTTTGTTCTCCTGGTCAAATGGTTTTCTTTTACTTAATCCAAACTGGATTTTTAACATATAAATGATGCCAGAATGCATACAATATTTATGTATAATACCAAGACTGATTGCACCATTATCAAGAGTTATCACTAGTAAGAGATGCGTGTGATAATCCAGCATGGATTTAAATGCATGAATCTGTGCCATCCTAGAAGTGTTCATAGTATGTGAAACCAGGTGCAAATATGATATGCATCTCAGCATTTGTAACTGTTACAATACTGTATGGGCATATATGAAAATGAAGTTAGGTCAGAAGTATTATGGTATTAGTAGAAACTGTCTGTGAGCTTAAGTCTGAATGTAGACACATTAATCGTTTGTGGTTTCTTATTCTGTGCACATTGCACATGAAGAGACTGGGCTTGAAGTTATGTTTCACCTACACTGTCTGTAATAACATTATTTGCATTCCCTTCATCAAGGGACTTATTTCAGAAAATGTTAATTCTTAGATGTTTTTTCAAAGCGTGCTGATCGCTCTTTGTTGTTCTGAAAATACAAATGGATGTGGTTCTTATTTAGGTGACATTACATTTTGGTTAGGGTTTTTCATTTTGTTTTTTGAGACAAGAAATTGGAGAAGTGTCACTCCCCCCCCCCTCCCCCCCCAGATGTGTGAAGTGTCCTTTTGCAGGAAAAGGAATAATGGTTGTCTCATTTTACCCTAGGACCATCCACATGCTTATCCCTTTGAGCTGTTTTCCACATCATCATGTCTAAAAAATATCTTTCACTTTAAATAGTTTATTTTGTGTGGTGTTTCTTCCATCCCCACCGGTCTCATTCCCTTTAGCTGTCCTTTAGCAGTGATGCTGACACTAATACTCTGAGGGGGGGGGTGCGTGTGTATACCCATTATTAAACTTTCGGCAGGTGTTTCAGTCTCTTGTTCTGGCCACCAAAGGGATTGGAGCTTATACTTGGAGAAAATATTGTCAAAATGAAAATATTCTTGCCAAACATCCATGCTAACAAATGGATATTTTTTGTTAGAAAGACTTTAACTTATTATGATTGACAGCTGTCTTTTTTATTCTTACAGTTCTGTCTGAATGCTGTAGAAGGGAGTGGCACAATACTAAAAGGGGTTGGTTTACCTTTTGTTTCCCTTCTGTGATCACAGTCAGTATCTTCTTGGCACATAAATGTAGCTGAATTTCATTTGCAAGATGGGCATATGTGCAAGGAAAGATGTGATGCACTCTGTAAAGTGTGTGATGTAATTTTCAGTTTTATTGTGCATCAACTTCACCATTTCCAAAGGTGAAGTTTATCTTCCAGATAAATTTTTGAAAGAGGTTTATCTGACTCAACTATATCTGCAAACTTGAATAAGTTTTGTAATTTAATCAGATGATACTCAACTCTTCATAGGTTTTTCTATCTTTCTTGTACAAGTTAACTTTGTCTTCATTTTTTAAATCAAATGCCAGGAAGAAGTAAAATCTCTGGGCAAGTTGGTTTCCAAACAGTTTAGTTCTTTTACTTCAAATTCTTAGTTAACATACTCCCTGAGGTTTTTTGTTTTAGTATATTGACACTTTTCTTTAGGGGAGAAAAAAACCAAAAAAAGGGTTGCCTCGTTGCAGTTTGCTAGCACACCCCTATCAACTGTGAAACTGTGGCCTATTTGAAAGAAAACTTGTGAGAAGTGCCACTTGCTGAATGAGGAGCTGACTGAACTCTGTCTCATCTCCATCTGGAGAAGCAACATCCTGCTACCCAGTCAGTGCTTATAAACCGGCAGTCTCCCGGGGGGATGGCCTGAAATAAGCTACTTTGTATTCTGCTGGGAGCTGGGAAGGGGAGAAGGAGCTGGTGGCCTGGCTGTGTTTCTTTCCGCAGCAGCTTCCTGCAAGAGTTGAAAACTTTCTGTTACAGTATATGCAAAGTGTCGTTGCCAGCCCACTTCTGTGGAACACAAATGTGCAAACAGTAATCCTGAAAATAGTACTTCTGCTTCTGCGCAGTAGGGTTCTTTTGGTTTGAGTTAAGAAACGTCTACTTTCTCTTTGTGCTTCTCTGTAGTTCTGTGCACAGTGACATATACTTCTGCAAGTTAAAATGGACAGTGTCTCCCTCCGTTCTACTTCATTTGTATGTAACGCCTCATGAATTTAATTTCTCAGTTAAATTTCATTCCAAATCTGACTTGAAAACACGTTTCTTCTTTGCCTCTCATCTTAACACTTCTTCCTAGCTTTGATATATTATTTAATTCTGTGATTTTATTATTAATACGTGAGATCATGCTGGACTACAGTTTCTGAAAAGCCCACTGTATAGACATGCACCCTGTTTAAAGCTGGTTAGAAATTTTCTGAAAACAGGTAAACACCAAATACCTTTTGAAAGTGGAAATTGAGACTGAAAATTTTGTTTTAAATAGCTGGGTTGAGAGAACTTTGTCAGTTAGAAGGGAGGAGTCTGATGGGAACCTGACAGTGTCAGGATCTCTGGCATTCTTCAGGTAGACAAAACCAAAGTTTAGGGGAAAAATAAAAGGGAAGGGGGAAAGGCGGGGAAAGAAGCATACATAATTTTATTAATGAACAGTCAATAATGACAAAGAGAAAAAGAAATCACCATTTCTCACTCCTTGCTCCTGGTTCCTCAGAAATACTGTAAAACCAATGAGAAATTCACGGTTCTGATTCCAGACCTGGGTCCTATGCAGCAAGTAGCTCAAGTGACACTGAGTCTAATTTAGTATATGCAAAGCAACTCATACATGAAAAAGAAGATAGATGTGAACACTATTAAATAAAGATTAGCATTTGTCATTGAGCCCATACTACTGAAAGCAGCATTTGCCTGATCCCTCTGGGGTCAATAGTGAGTACCATCTTAAAGCAGTGGCAAAATATCAATTTAGTTCTATGATTCTCCAAGTCACAGCATGGTCTCCAGGAGGAGTTATGGCAACAGTTGGCTGAATTTCACTCATACAGTTACTGTGTATCAGAATAGATCAGTGTTCATTGCAAATGGGTCTCTTACTTTTGGAAAATGCCAGCAAATGTTAATTTTTCTGTTTATCCAGGGTATGTTTTGTCTTGGTTGTCTTTAGGACATTAGGACTAAAGAAAAAAACAAGTTACAATACCAGCTTAGAAAATAGTTACTGGAAGACACACCTGACTTTCTTAAAGGCAGGTAGTAAAAATACTGTTGTTACTGTCCTCTTCCTTCACAGATGACTTTTCTGCAACAATTCTGTTACATTCATATGCACTGTGTTCTGCCATGTGAAAAAAATTGAGTTAACCTTGACTAAGCAGTGTAGCCTTGTCAGATGTGTGTTCTGCTCAGGTTAAGTGCTGATGCTCAGCAGTGCTAATTGGTAGAGTTGCACTAATACTGACTAAACTGCCTTATACACGTTAGTGGCCTGGCACTTTCAATTTAACTCAATTTTGGTGAGTTTGTACCTTTGGATTTCTGTACAGTTCAGGATATTTTCCACTTACCGTTTTGTGATAAATAATTAAACATTCAAAATCATGTTCTCTGTTTTTTTTATATCATTAAGAGTATGCCCATATACATTGGTGGGTTTGTGAAAGATGCAACAGTATTGTGTGCCTGAAAGTAAACTAAACAAAACCCCCTCATAATTATACCTTTACTAGTTTTCTTCTTTTGTGTTTCTGCTATCTACTTGAAATCCTGACGTAGAATGTTATCTTTTTAACCAGTATGAGAAACGTCTGAAGGGCTGTCAGTCAAATGAGATTTCTTCATCTGATAGAGATTAACAAGGAAAATTCAAATAGTAGTTCTACATGTTACATCTTCTAGGAAATGTGTTGTTATGTATTTGACTGGATGAAGATACATTTTTTGACGTTGTATGGAATTCTTAATATATTTACGTTGTGCTCGTCCTGGATTTGTGATCTAAGACCTGAGCCAAGAGATCAAAGACTAAAACTATCCTTCTCAGGATGATCCACAACACTATGAAAGTGTAACTTGTATTTTATGTGGCTTTGGGCCAGCTTCCTTAGAAAAGCAGACTAAAAAGTTGAACTTTTTTATTTTTTTTCTTTTGAATTCTAGATTTGTTTTAATGTTTCAGTAATTTGCTATAGCTGTAAATATTTCTGTGCAGATGCAAAGTCAATTCTTTCAAGATTCTTAGTTGTGATTTAGGTTTAACCATAACTTGAGATGAGAAACCCATCTTTCCTTTCTCAAAATTTGTTTCATTTTAGACCTTAACATTTAGAAAAGTTGCTAGACAGTTCCTGCTGGCAGGATTTGACATGTTGCAGCTTAGGAAAACACATTCAGGACTTATCTACCTAGTAATCTGCTGTTCAGGTACTGAAAAAGTTCCCTATTTGAATATTAGCATGTGGCTTATTATCGTACTACGTGACACTGCTGTGGTGCCATAAAGTGCCATTCTATGTATGGCAGCTATCAGCATCTCTCTTAGAATTGGCATGTGCTTGAGATAATGTAGGCTGCCTAATAATCACTTGTCAGCATGCCAGTTGGGGGAATTGTGATCAGGTGCCCTGGTAATCTTCATGTGCTGTCAAATTGCAGGGTCACAGAATGTTTTTTCTTGAAATTTCCTTCTCTGTCATGGTCCAAAGTGGTTCGGGGCAGCCTCTCTGGAGGAACAGAGGGAATCACTGCTGATTGTTCATATTATGGCATTGTAGTGGGCAAGGGACAACCTCTGAATGTGAAGCAAAACATAGGCTAGGTAAACTGGAGATATTAGGAAGAGATATTTTACATGTCTTTTCAATATACTGAAGGGTGAGCCAGACCTGGTATATTCTAGCTTGATAGCAACTAGAAGTAAAAGGGAGACTTAAAGCAAGATAGTTATTTTCCTAAAAGTAGTAGAGAGGCTTGGTTACACTCATTCTCATACCAAAGAATCCTTCATCTTAAAGATTGTCTGGGGGAAACATTGATAACTGTTGTGCTATGTATGCAGGGGCCTAGTAATGATACTCTGTTCATCCACTGGGAAGGTATAATCATGAAGACCCTTAGAGCTTAATCCAGGCCATAAAAGGGGTGGTACATCATAAGCCTTCTTTCCAAATGCTGTATTAAGGGCACACTAATTTGTAGCCTGTATCATTATCTAATGGTTCTGCTCATAAATGCAAATCTTTATTATGATTTCAGTAGCTTCATCATTTTAGACACTAGCTTCTTCCTCTCTTTGATGCAGCCAGATAATTTGAATTATACCATTAGAAGAAGAAAATGTTTTCATGCTAAAACCTCTTGCCAATCAGCATCTCTTATATCACCCTTCTCCTTTACTGCTGTTCTGCATGACATTTCTGTATGTATTTCTGCTGAATCTCTTTAACTTTCTACCTTCGTAATGGCTTAGCACTTAGTTAAGGTAGCTGGCTGCATATAAACAGAACCATCGATGATGGATAGCATCTATGATTAAGTTAAAAATATTTTTACCATAACTCATTAAAGCAGCTACTTAAGATCATGTTAAGTGTAAAGGAAATGTGGGTGGGAAGGACTGTGGAAACTGAGTTGGCTAACAGGATGGAATGAAGTTATTATCCCTCTTCAGAGAAGAACAGTTCCTGATAAGACTATCATTTGGGACAATTTAGGGAATTTTTGCAATGGATTTCTTTTGGAGAGGGAGGGAGAAATTCTTGAATAACTTATGCAGATGTATATTATTAAAAGGGCCAAAGCTGCTGAAATACCCAACTGAATCAGGAAAAAGTGATGTTTAAAATCAGGCTTGGCATTGTCCAGTGGATGTACTTTAGCAAGCTTCACCTTCTCGAGGTCAGTTCTGGTGAAGTTAAATTTCGCTTTAGTTCTGCCCTTGTCACGTAGAACATCCCTTGATCAATACAGAGAGGGCTGGACCAGTGTGGGAGTGCCTTTTCAAAACAAAATTCACTGTTTCTTCAGGTAGTTTTGCTATGGAATTTTTTGGGTTGGGTTTTTTTTGTTGTTTGTTTGTTTTGGTTTGTTTGTTTTTTTTCTTCTCTGAAAAAAATGTTCCATAGTTGATCTCTAAAGCTATTCAATCTCAAAAGGGTGTTTTGTTGTTGTTTGGGTTTTGTTGGGGGTTTTTTTTTTTGTTGTTTTTTGTGGGTTTTTTTATTATATATATATGGCAATTAACATCAGAAAATTGAAGGAGAAAAGTTCTCATGTGGAAGGTTCTTCAGTTCCTGTGGTATGGTGGATAGCAGCATCTGTGTTATGTGCCCACGTGAAAGAGATCTGAAGTTCTAAGGATCATCAGATGTTGGTAAAATTATTTTAATGAGAGGGAAAGAAAACCAGGAAAAAATACTGCTTGTAGTGTTTCTATCAATTTTCCTAGAGCAGCAGTACTTTCTTATTCCCACATAACTACTTTTAAGAGGCTCTTCTGTGTTTAAAATAACATTTATTTTTAAAAGAATGTTAAGTATTAGACTTCCGTTAACACATGGCGTATTTTCCATCTACTTGCTATAGTAAACTACTGTAGTAATACTGTTTAGTGTTTAGCCATTACTCTGCTTGAATTAATATAACTACTTTGAAAGGCTTGATAATTATGAGTCCGTCCTTCTAAATTGCAGTTCAGACAAAAATGGTTCATAAATCTTAATGTCATGAATGTGATGGCAATTTTTCATGTTCCAGGACAATTAGGAATAGTTTATTTTCCAAGAATCTACCCGCATGTATCCAGTTAAACTCATTATCTATGAAATTTAAATGGTGAAGCTTCTAGAAGACCTGTATACCAAAAGAAGACAATCCTTTAATTGTTGGTGAGGAAACAGAAAGATCATTGAATCCCCACCCCGAGTGGTGATGTCTACAGAAGAGTGCTTTGCACTGATTAATAGTGTCAAGTTGAGCATTAGTTGCAATATTATCAATTTCATGAAATGGCAATTTTAGCAGGTTGGCGAAGCTGAGAAGATATTATAAAGTTAAGAAAAAAAACAAGTTTAAAGGATGGGGCAAACTCATCTACATGCAACTTTGATGTTTGATCCTATTTCCCTGTGGGAGTTTTCAAAGGCAGTAGCCTTGGGGCTGACTTGCTTAAGCCTCAGTCTTTGTCAGCTCTGCTTGGGTTTTTTTGGTTGTGTGTTTTTTTGTTTTTTTTTTCCTCCTCAAGGAACAATATTTTGGCTTTGCAAAATAAGTTGGCTTAAGGGAATTGGTTATATTTCAAAACTTGTTTAGTAACTAGCAACTTTGCTGAGAATCAAGGCTTTAAGGAGCCCAGCTATCTTTGAAATTTGGCAGCTTAGGTAGATTGACAAATAGTAATTTTCAGGTGCTGTACTTCATGGACTGTAGATCAGATTGTCTGTTTACATAATTGATAAAATCTAGTAACAGGTAAAAAGCCAAAAGCTGCCCTTAGCCACATTATATATTTGAATTTGTATGAATTTTGCTCTGAATAATATAAAAATTGAATTTCTAATGACTCTTGGATATTATTCTTGTCATTAGAGATGTGCTTTTGGTCCCAGGCCTTTCCTTGTTCCACAAAAACAGTCATGTGGCAGGATTTGTGGCATGGCGTTTTCAGGTTTTCTCCTCTGTGCAGGGAAGTGGTTTATCATTAGAAGCCAATGAACACAGTGGCAGGCGTCTAGCTCATCTTCAAATGTGACTAAGAGAAAATAAATAATACAGCTGATTTGATCCTGTGTAAATAAGTTTCTTTACAGAACAAAGGAACATCTATTGATTCTTGCATGGCTTTAGCATTTGTCTTTTAATGAAAAAAAATTTTTGTTCTGCTTTAATATTTCAGTCCTTTTGTTCGTCACTGGCTGCATACAAAGTAGTGTTTGTTTCTGATCAGTGGTGTGGTTTTAATGCAAATTCCCTATTGGTCCCTACTCACTGCCTACTTAAGTGCATGTTGCTTCATTACCTGGATTTGACAAGCATGAACTGGCTGCTTCTCAGAGGAAATTAAACCAGAAGTCCCATTTCAGTGGACCAGTGGAGTTTATCCTGGTCTCTTTCCTACCTAGGATAATTGCATGATTTGCATTGTAAAATTCTTTGAAACCTTAAAGCTAGCTTATTGTAATTTGTAAGGCAGGTAGGCAGGTAAAACAGAAAGCATAGTGAATTGTGCTTCAGAATGCTTCAGAATTTTCTTTTGTCCAGCCTTGGTAGTTTGCTTTTAAATTGATTGTTGGAGGGTTTTTTGTTTTGTGTGTGGTTTTTTGGGTTCATTGGTTGATTGGTTTGGTTTGGTTTTGGTATGGGGTTTTTTTTTGTGTGGTTCCCACCCCACCCCACCCAGTTTGGCAATTTTGTCTTTTGCTTCTTACACCATTTTCCTATTCCTGAGTTTTGAGGTATTCCCTCTACGTGGAAAGCTGTTGTAAAGAGAATAAAGTTTTCTTTAATATTCACAGTGTTACAGACAACTATTTATAGTTTTTATATATATGTAATTAATGGGTTGTTGAAACTATTCTAAAGGAAATTATTTTTTTTCTGCTGATGTATTTTGAAAATCGGAAACTTAAGTTTCAATTTATACTGGTTCAGAAATGACATGTATTTCATCTTTTTTGTGAGTGTTTGATTATTTATAAGCGTAGGTAAACCTGAAAATTAATTGATAGGCTAATTGTAGAAGTAAAATGGTAACAGTCTTAAATCCTTTAAGAAGATAGAACAGAGGCATCTTTTTCTTTGATTTATGAAAGCAATTGAAATACTCTGCAGTATTATTCTTAATTCTTATATCTAATAGACAATTAATTTAAGCTTATTTAAGAAAGCGCAGGGAAGAAACAAAAGGGTTGAGTTACCATTAAGAGAGGATGTGAAGATCAAGCATGGTGGATCAGGAATGAATCAGCAATTTGCCATTGAAAGGCAAATGTATGATGTAATCTACAGCTTTGAAACTTGTGGAGTTGACATGATATAAATGTTGTGATTGTATTGCTAGTGCTGGTTGAAAACCAAAAAGATTGCTTTTAAGAAAGCTCTTACAAAATTGTGGTTTTGTTCCAATGAGGAAACAGAAAATGAAAAGTCTCCATTTTGTGTTGATAAAAAAGAAGATGGATGCACTATCTCCCTCTTCCTCCTCCCCTTTCTTTGCACACTGGGGTGCAGTGTGCTGGTTGGGATGACCAACTTCAGTGAAATCCTTGCTCTGTGCAGTGGGTCTAGCATTTCCCTGCTTTGCAAGCCTATATTCTTGATCTTTAGAGAAATATTCTTTGTGAAAATACAAATATAGGGATGCTTTCCAGTGAAGAATGTAAGAGTTCAAAAATTTCCTCTTAGCCTTAGTGTTTTGAGTCATGGACTTTCTGTCCCGGCCCATGATATGTTGGTGTACTTGGTTGTGGCTTACATGAATTACAGATTTCACGGCCTTTTCCAAGTTCCTAGCAGACAAATATCTACATCAGGAAAAGAAAACGTCTCTTAGATCCCTGCTGCGCTTTGGGGGGAAGAAGCAGTTAGAAACCTTTCACAATTACTGAAGCAGGAGGGGGCATGGCTTTAACACATTTGATGGTTAGAGCTGGTGTGTCAGTATAAAACAAGCAAACACTAAGTATATTTTGGGAGGACATGCATTTCTAATATGAAATCCAGGAAAGGAAAATAAAACCAGGTTTTCCAAATAGATTCCAACAATGTGTTTGACAAGTGATGTCATTAAAAAATAAAAAAATGAAGTTGTTTTTGGGGGGAGGTGGAGAACATCCATACCATTCCTTAAGAAAGGATGTCCAACCTAAGGGTCACCTTGTCAGGGCAGGTGGGTAGCCTCTCTGCAGCAGTGCTTTGTGCATGCGTTACGCTTCAGTTGCTGTAAACTGACAGCTGAAATGTGACTGTAAGGACATTGTTCCAGTTCCAACCTGTCTGCTCTCTGTTGAGTGGTGACATTTTCTAGCACATGAGTAAGTCTCTGAGCAATGGCTAGTTTATTAAGGTATGTTTATAGGGCTTTAACCTGTTGTGGCTTGTGTCAGAAGAGAGACAGCACCTTTTATTTCAATAAGCATCACACGCTTCTCTCTCTTTGTTTTGCAAATATTTTTAAATTGGCTTTGCTAATCTTCCTTATGTCTTTAAGACTGATATGTCCTCTGAGTTATTTCTAATTGGCTGCTTTTTTGTCTGCAGCTTGTTGGTTCTGTTTTTCCCACGATAGACTTGGTGTATCAGAATGCTCTACTAAATGAATTTTGTGGTAATAGCCCATCTGTATGGCCAGCTGGCCTTTCCTGCATCACAGGGGCACCATGTGGCTATTGCTAAAGCAGTCCCCCTGCGGACCTCTGTCAGGCGGTGTCTTTGTTTTCTTTTTTCAAAGACCATCATGAGTATTTGTTAGTAACACAGCCATAGACTTATGCAGGACTTGGGAGAAGTTCTTAGCTTCTGGCTCCTCTCAGGATACCTAGACTAGTGTTGCCCTAGCTTCATCTGCTCACTTCATGCACCTTTCCTCTTCTTCTCCCTACATCCTCAGGTCCAAAGACAAGGACAAAACATTCTGACCAGTCCCCTGGCTGGGCAATGAGGTGCCAGAGGTGGCCAGGTATGATGCCAGGGCTGCCTTGCAGATCTGGGACAACCAAGGTGAGCAGAGCTCCTTTGTTGGCCGTGGGCAGGGCATGGTCCTGGGAAAGGCACTACAAAACAAGATTCCTCCTTGGATGCTTTTTGGTGCCAGGTACCTTGCTATCCCTTGCAGTGGTAGTGGCTTCTCCCCCTACTGAGCTGCTGCTCCAGAACCACAGTTTATGGTCACAAAAGCTGGACTGAAAAGCATGTTGAAGGTCCAAGATAGGCTCTTTCCTACAAAGAGAGTGTGTTCGTAGTGCACATATCTGAAGATTTGCTTTGGGAATGGATGACATGTAGGGCTTTATTCTCCTGTGAATCCCTTCACTAATAACAGACCTGTTATGCTTTTACCACATACCACTCTCCCACTAAACTAAAAATAAATGTACCAGTTCTGAGCGGTACAGTAACAGTTAATCATAGTAATCCTGAGGGATATGGTGTTCCATGTGTAAGTTGCACAGTGTGTTGTGGCAATGTCATTTATTTAGTTTCGTGGTTACTCCATGCCTCAGTAGCATGTACTCTGACAAGAAAATGCAAGTGTGGAAGAACTTAAAACAAGGCTTTGTGTGTAGTCTGGGTAATTATCACCAGAGTGAGAGAAAAAGCTCTCTGCATCTCTACCTCTGTCACCACTAGGTAAGGGGATTTCAAGTAAGTTAACTAATAGCTCTTCCTCATTCCCTGCCTGAGATTTGCTCCTGAAGATTTTCAGGAAGTGCAATGTAATTTATAGACCTTTTAGAAAGGGAAACCCTGTTTTCTGATTTCAGGCTGTAACTTCTAGGGAACAAATCATTTCTATTGTATGGGATATTGACAGCATCTCATTATTGAATGGTAAGAGGTTCAAAGAACAAGGTTTCATGACTGTGTTGTAGCTTGATTTATGCCTGTCAGTAATTAGAAAGCTTATGACAAATTTAAATTGTTTTCCTATTACTAATATTCTCATATTGTGTCATGGAGAGAAGTCTACTGGCATAAATCTGTGCAGAAAGAATTATAATGTATTACAGAGAATAGAAAACAAGGAGAAAATAGGGACAAAAGATGAAAAGCTTTCTACAAAGCAAGATGATTCAAAATAAAATAGATATGAAATGCAGCATTAAACAGTAAAAATTCTGTCATTCTGTGCTTGGTAAGTCTGAACCCCCTGCCTTGTGTATTGATGATAACTGTACATCAAGCATTACTGATGGCTCTAGATGTTTTCAAGAATGGGAGAAAACTAATTCACTGTGTTTAATTGCTGCTTTACAAATAGCTGAGTAGAAAGCAATAATAAAAATGCTGGTCAGGTAATGCAGCAATGAATACAGTATGTGGGATTTTTTTTGCAAATGAGAAACACGTTTAGGGTTTATATATTCATTTGAGACTCAGGAGCTGTTCTTTTTTAACAAATGTTTTTTTTAAACTAATTCTGGATTCTCACATCACTTGTACTGGCACAAATATGGAGAAATGTACATGCCCTAGAGCACCTCTCTGCTTTGGTAGGCAGAGACAAATTCACTGAATGAACTTTTTCCCAAACTCAAATTGGTTTTGATTACCAAGTATTTTTACCCTTAGTTTTAGTCTTTGAATTCTTAACTGTGACTTCCACTCCTTCAGCCTAAATTGCTGTGGTTATGCAAAGGCACCTGGAGGCACTGTAAGTGTTCTGCTCCATTCCAGTGTGTGAAGTTTTATGTTTTGTTGGCTTTCTGTCCCTGGAGCTGAGGCCTCTTCCCTGTGGCTTTCTGACAAAAACATGAAAGTTAAAGGTGAGTTGATAATGTGAAGACTTCCTGTAGCCTTAACAGACGTCTGCATTTCTGAGAAGAAAGTTTTGGGTCCCTTCACTCCCACCTTTTGCCCATCCTTTCTGGTTCATTTCCTTTAGTTCTTTCTGCTATCCTAAACCTGGTTTATTCCAGTTGGACATCAAAGTAATAAAGCAGAAATAAATCATCCATGATCTGATGAGATAAAGACATCTTACTGTGAAGTTTTATTTTAATTGCCTTTTATAGAGCACAAGGGAATTCTAAATAGCCAAATGAGCTTCAGGAGAGATCTGTGATTAGTAAAACTGGCCATTCCCAGAAAGTTATAAACCAGAGAAAACTTGCATTTTGACAATGAAAAAAAGAAAATTATATAACTGAAATTTAATTTTTCACATTATTTGGCTATATGCCAAAGCATTTTAAGTGGTTCAGAATTGATCATGTTTACAGCAGGAAGCAATAATAAACATTCAAAAATATTAATTTAAGTTTCCACCTTTTTCAGAAGCCAAAATACATGTTGGGGTGGGGGGAAGGGAATCCCTTTTAGGGAGACTTGAGGAATCTGAATCCAGATGCAGCCTGATTAAACAGGGTTTTTGATAGAATTCCTATAACCTGATAGACTCTCACACACCTGAATCCTCTTCGGAGGTGGAGTATGAAGTAGTTAAGGGACTTTCTCAAGGCCTTGCAGGAATGGTATGTTGAAGCAAGGAATGGATAATCTTCCTGGTGAAGGTCAGTCTGGTACCATTATCACAACGGCATCAGCTGACACTACTGTCTTTGAAAGCAGATCTCTTCCTGATGCTCTCCTAGGATAAACAAGTGACTCCAAGGACGTGACATGTCCAGATTTAAGTATCTCTAGCCAAGCAATGAACTGAGAAACAGCGAAGCTACCTGTGAGATGTTAGCAGATTACAGGGAAAAATGTACAGCTCCAGCTCCATACCTGGCACAAACTGTAAGGAAAGTTTTGCCTTTTAATTATTCATAGGGAAAATTCATCCTTTAAAATACTTTCTCACATGACATTGAAGGTGACTTTGGAAAATGATTTCTGCTAGGTCATTTTCATGCCTTAGAATCTAAGTTTAAATGATTTTATAGACCTCTTTGACTCTCTGCCTTTAGGAAACACAGTTGACTTTTTGTTGCTGATATATGGGTATGTACAACTGGTTGTCCAGCCGTAACTTCATGAAGAGCCCCTTATGATATGCAGGGTCATTTAAATACTTTTATCTGGAAACCTAGAATAGTTGTAATAATTGAAGAAGACAGACATCTTTCCAGTGCTCACTACAAAGCTACTTTAGGGAATACTTATCTTTTAGGGAAGAAAGATTGTAAAATGTCTACAGTGGAGAAGACAGACATTACTCATTCAGGCCTAAGAATGATGAGCAATGCTTATGCTGAAAATATGTCTCTCAATCAATCTCTCTTTAGGGCATTATTCTTCCTGCCTGGAGCTACGTTTGTTTCTTAGGTTTGTTTCTTTTCTCTGTGACCCTTGCGTTTACCCTTTTCCATACATTATATCCACGTGCAACCACTGTGCGTGTACCACTCCTGCCTACTCTCCTCCTGTATCCTCTTTA
This sequence comes from Strigops habroptila, assembly GCF_004027225.2. Lineage (NCBI taxonomy): Eukaryota > Metazoa > Chordata > Aves > Psittaciformes > Psittacidae > Strigops > Strigops habroptila. The sequence goes on from NC_046359.1 coordinate 17,593,925, forward strand.
GAGCTAGCATTTCAGAGAAAAGAAATATACAAACCATTTATTCATTCATTCATCCCTTTCCTGCTTTCTTCTTGTTTGCAAACCAAGCAGGAAGCTATTTGTGCCTGATGACTCACCATTAGATTTTACGAGGGGATTATGCTGAACATCTCTGATTCACACACTTTTGGCTTTGTCAGAGGTCAATGCCTTGGCAGCATTCCCCTGTAAATACCATACGAGGACCAAGCTGTTGATCTCAAGAGCTTTAAGTCATTTCTGCCTTCCATGGTAGGTGCTGTGCTTCTTGTTTAGAACAGTTGCCAACAGGGGGACAAGGTGACAATTTCTGTCTTTGTATCAAATAGAGACATTTTCTCACACTCGGTGTGCTGGTACCTGCTCAACAGCAGCCTCATCCCCTTCACCCTGAAGTGTGCACTGATTTGTACTCTCCTTAATTTGAAGAGCTGCTGAGATGAACAGCTCAGGTAAAATCTGATTAGATATTGTTCATGACCTTTCACTTGTAATTCTCCTCCCCTCTTGCCACGTAGTCGCTTCCTGCCCCTTTATATCTATTCTCGCATTTTCTATTGCCTTCCTTCAGAATGCTAATCTTTAAGATCCCTGTGTTTAAGTAGGTATCAGCTCTTCGAAATCAGGGAGATTCCAATGAATTTCAGAGTTAGGTTACAGAATCCCAGCTGGTGATTTGGCATTTACTTGTTTGTATTTCTCTAACCTTTTCTGCGTATTTCTGGGCCACATACACATGATGAAGCTGTAGTAAGCTGTGTATTCAGAAGCATATGGAGAGGTCTAAGAGGCAGTCCTGCAAGCAGTAACACAACTGCCTAATTAACTGTTTTCCTGAGTCATGTCAATGACATAGTACTTAATCTCTTGCAGAATGAGCCACTGTACAGGTTGCACACAAGATCTTGAAAAGGAAAAGGTCAGTTGAAGGCTTACCAACGATGGAAAACAAGAAATGTCCCATAGGGTTGATACAAGTTTGAAGATGTTCTTCTTGGTATTGTAGTAATTTTCAGATTTTAAAAAAGTTAATGTGCTTATTTTACTTTTAAAATGCTTTGAGAGTCTTGGAACGTTAAGATGGAAGAGCTGAAAGAAACTTTCCAGGCATGAATACACGTTTCTGCCAGCTGACACTGCCAGTCAGTCATACTACTTCCCAATTCCCATGTGTTGCTCTGCTGCTGCAGGACATTTGCTCGGAGCCCTTTTTTTTGGTTAGAGATCACTTATGTTACTGCCTGGGCATTTGCTTTTGGCCACAGTTGGAACTGACAGTCCAACTGACTTGTTGGATGCCTTTCTGGGGCAGTGCAGTACTCTGATTTTCCTACATGTTCTCAAACGAGTGTGTTTAAAAAGCCAGAAAAGCTATTTCAAGCATGACAAAGAACTAAGGAAAGCAGAAGCATGAAAAGAAAGAAAACCAAACAAACCATCCATGCATGAATTGTACGTTGGAAGAAACAAATAGAATATGGAGAAGTTATTATGTAGTTTGTATTTTATATGAAATAAAATGTATAAGCCTGTATTACTTATTAGGAAGTCTTCAGCTGTCTCACTTTGGTGGCCTATGCTCTGGTTTATAGAGGAAGATATTAGCATCTTTGGAAGAATCAAATGTTTTCAGGTCACCGGGCAAGACAATCTTTAATTTGGCTGGATGTACAAAGTGAACTTCAGCACAAATTCCACAAGATGAGATTAAAATCATACATTTACAATTGCTGTCTGTTAGAAGCTTTTGGAGAAAGTTTGTTACAAAAATAGTTTGCTTTGCCTGGAAAGAGATGATTAGTAATGCTTGTTGACTTACTGTGGTCGCCATCTAAAACAGTTCCCTGTGGCCAGAGTGTTTGAGGACTTGCTGGTTAACTCTGCTAGGAGGGAAAAGTCAGTGTGTTTCAGATACTATCCTGTCAGTAGTGCTGTGTACTGTTGCAATTACAGGTGTAGATAGTATTGATCTTTATTGATTTCATTGGGATATATTGAAACTAAACTCCACATAAGCAATCAGCATTTCTCCACTTTGTCTCCCCCCTGCCCTTTTCCTTTTCTTCCCCCCACAAGATATCTTACCTGCAGAAGCCAGTCTCAGGGGTAACCTTAGGGTTGTTATGGTTTTGGTATGTTACTTCCTCATCAGCTTTGTTCAGGGTTGTTGACCATGTCATTCATGGGTGGTTTGCTTTAAAAGCAAATGTTGGATTGTTTTAGAAAGGAATGCAGAGTCTTCAGCTCTGTCTCTCTGTGTGTAATTGGTACATTGTTCAATGAAGTTATTAGTGAAAATGAGAAATCTGCCATGTTGATTTTTCTTCCATATAAGACCCCTTGGGTTTTTTTGGTAGTTACAGCCAAATTACCCCTTCTGAGTTAGCAGTCATACCGCTTGGACTCATTTTACTCTATTTACCTGTCATACACTTTCATCTGCCCAGTTTTGAACTACAGATTTTGAAACTAAAATACTGTCTAGTGAAGGCATAATCACTGCTAGGAAAGCCTACCCTTAAACTTATTTTACCATAATGTAATCTACATTTCCTCTTTATTTCTAGTTTTGTCACATTTACGGTTTATGCCAATAGGATTTGGATGGAGAAAACAGAAGATTTGAACTCAGTGCTGTGGTTTTACTGCTAGGCATTGCACATTTTGATTGAAAGCTTGATGTGATATTTCTGTTACTTTAAATGTCAGAAATTTGCTACTGAACTTGATTTTTGATACCATAGCAATGGATGTTCTGTGAGTACCAAAGGGATTTATACGAATTTCAGATGTATCCTTCTAATTATTTACAGTGGACAATAGGGTTAAATTTGATGCCGTTCTTCTGTATGATCTTGTTCTTGAGTTATTGATGCAATGTATGGAATGCAGTAGTCTTTGAAATCTGGATATCCTATAACTTATGTGACTTTGTTTTTTTTTTGAAGCAAGTTGCAAAAGGAGCGGTCACAAAGTACAGAAACTGAAGAAACAGAAATAATATTCTGGGAAGAACTTTATTTTTCTATTAAGAAAAATAGCAGTGGTAGCAAAATACTAATGAAATACTAATGAAAATTAAATGCTTATAAGGTGTTTTTAGTTATCAGATTTTTTTTCAAACTAGAATTCCACTCTTTCTGAAGGACAAAACCAACATAACATGAATCTAAATGAAGAAAAAAAACCCCCAAACACGTCCCCCCATCTTCTCTTACAACTTAAGCTTTGTAAACACACAAATCTATTTTGAGTGTGTTCAAAACTCCAACTAGTTTTTCAAAATCCTCTAATACTTTAAAAAAGCTTAGAACTGATACAGCAATATGGTTAAGCACCTTTCCACCGTGTGGAAATGATGTCTCTTGAGCAAAAAATGTCTCAAACAAAATTTTTGAGTTGTAAAAATGAAATAGAAGTCACTTTTTACATGTAATCTGATAAAAAAGAGAGGGAGAGAGAATAAGTAGATTGCATTTGTTAAATGAAACAAAACAATTTCTAATATTTCACAAGGGTAAAATAAACGTAATTACATAATTGTTCTTCCCTCCTCCTCCCCCTCCCCCTCCCCCCTTTTGATACTGGTTCTAATATAGGATCAAAGTTTTGTATTCTTGTAGGATTTGTTCAGAACAAGATCCTGTTATTTTGTATAAAACACAGTTACAAAATTTATATGGGTAGTATGAGATAATGATCATGAATAATAAGGATAGAGGGATAAAGTTGTGACCGCAGAAGAGTATCATGTCTTAATGAAAGCATCTTTCTTTGTTGATGTTCTGTTAAATTATTCTAAGTGTTTTATTATGGGATTTTGAAATAGAATGTAGAAAAAGAACGATAGCCTCTTGTTTAAACCTTTACCAACCTTGAAATCACTCTCCTCTCTAATAGCTAAGTGACAGCAAGTGTTAGATGTTTAGGCTCCCCTTCAATAGTTGACTATTGAAGGACAGAGGAAAGAGTCGCATTATATCAGTGAATGCTTGTCACACTACATAATGGTGCTTACCATTCAAACACTGTGTTAAAACAGTTTTCTTCACACACTGCCTGGCCTCCTTGATGCAGATAGAAATCTGTCGGCCTGTCAATATCAGGAGGATCAAGGCTTTGCTGCTGTGCTTACAGGAATGTTTCTGAGGATGTAGGCCACATGCTGCGGGCGAGGAAATAAAGTCAGCACTTGGGCTGAGTATTCTGGAGTGTCTTCAAAAGATAAATTTGCAATGACTAAAAAATTCTTTTGGGTCTTTGAAAGCAGAAAAAGTCCATTGGCATGGATACCTGTAGCCCAGTCGGTTGAATTAGCAAAGTTATAATCCACTAAGAAGTGAGGTTGAGGAATTGTTTTATTTTGTACAGTACAAATATTGCTCTTATGCACAAGCATTTGTACGTGTTTCATCTACAGAAAAGGGTAAAGAATAGTTTCAGCAGAAGGTGTTCTACGGAAGTCTATCAAGACTGAAAACCATGATTTCTCTTTCCATTTGGATTGCTAATTCCTATTCGAATGAAACAAGTATGGTACGGTTCTTCAGGCATGTACCTCAAATTTATTAAGTGATTATCCCTCCATTTTTAGCATGTTCTAGCTTGCCTTTTGAAGCTTTTTTCATATCTGAAGGGTAGTCTTTAGGTCATAGCCTTTATAGTTTAGCATAAGCCGTTAATCTCTCTTTAATGATTTCTGTGTGTAACTTATTCTCATAATTACTACTAATAAAGCTACCACATAGCAAAGTACAGTACATCCTCTTAGTATCAGAATTCTTTATCTTATTTGTTTATATCTTATTAGCAGAAAAAATACTGCCTGTCTCTTCTCATTTCCCCCAAAAATGACCTTCCTAGATACTATAGTAGCACAGAACAAAAGTAATGTAGAAAAAGAATATTCAGATTTGCCTAACATCTTGATAATTCTTTTCTCTCTCTTTTTTTTTTTTTTTTTTTTTGTTGCCTGAGGTTAAGTTACGATAAGAATTATGCTAAAACAATGATGAAACTAGGGTTTTAAACATTAGGTTTTATCACCCATATAAAAATCAGTAATATAAGTTGACTATCTGGGATTTGTACAATATGTACTTATGCCTTAATAACAAAAGACATCTGCTGAACTAATTTGCTTGGCAATTTAAAGAGCTGCATATATTGTGAACTGATGGATATTCTCTGTTTCCTCAAAGCCTTTTAAAATTTGTATGTATGTCTCATCCATTATAGCAAAATCACTTTAGTGATTCTGCTGTACAGTATTTTCACAGAGAAATAAATGTAATGAAACTTTCTAACTCTACCTTTTCCTATCTCTTGTGATTTTCCTCCTGCTTTCAGGATGCTACTTCCAATACAATTCTTCTAGCGATGCAAAGAAAATTTGCTCACTCTGCCTTTAGTATCTCCATTATTTTTTTGATCCTTCAGAGGAAAAAGCTCTGACAAATGGGCCAGCTGGCTCCCTTTGCCAGGTGACAAGGAGTAATTTTCCTGGTTCCTGCATTCCTTGATTTGAGGTTCTAACCTTCCGTATCCCTGAACCTGCTTATGTAAACGGGAGGCCTGTGAATTGCTTAGAGCAGCACTAGCAACCTTCAGGGGAAAGCAGCACTTCAAATGTTGAGTAACTCATTCATGTACAAGGTGGGTGAGGTACAGTATTGGCACTTTCCAACTTCTTCCCAAGCAGTTCTGTGAAGTGCAATTTTTTTTTTTCCTGCTCACTGTGTTTATTGGGGGTGTGTGTGTGCGGAATCAGCATTTCACACCTGTGTCTGTAAAAGAAAACACTGAGCAAGATCTGGGGCCCCAGAGGAAGTCTGTAGAGCAACCATATACGTGACCATAAGGGAATTGCAGCTAATGAACACTAGACAAACATGTAACATCAAAAGTTGCCAGGTGAAGACAACTAAGGCAACTAATACAAAGGCCGTGAATGGAGAATGGAGAGACAGTTGAACAGTTTTATTTATAAGGTCATGATTAACATCAGTTTTTGCAGTGCATAATGGTCAATTACTGACTGCTTAAATTACCTTATATAGTGAGACCTCATCCTATAATCCACAGACTCTGAAATAGCTGCTTTCTTTCCCCTACATCTTATGTTTTATCTTTGCTCCCAAGAAACAAGGATTGCTGTCATATTTTGTAATCCTAATCGGTGTGTATAGTGGGTATTTGCTGCATAAAGCTAGGTGTCTTACATACCAGTGAAGAGGAGGATGAATGACACTTATGATAAAAACAGCCTCATTTCTCCCTAGGCAGGTTGTATTGCAATGTAATATAGGTGGTATTTTTTCCACAAGTGATGATATGGCTGGAATATTTAGTGGTTTACTGGGAATTAACATCAGTTCATTAAAAGATTAGGTCTGGGGGCACATGCTAAGCACAACCGCGGTGCTGCTGGTAAGTTAACCAAGGGAACCATGTTCTGCTCTCCAGCTCCATCCACAGTCAATCCTGGATAAGGATTCTTTTCTGGATAAAGTAATTTTCTTTTGATATTGGGTTGGGATTTTTTTTTTTGTTGTCTTGTGTTTTGGGTTTTTTTGTTTGTTTGGTTGGTTTTTTTAATGAACTGTTATTGCTAGATGGTAGAATATCTGCTCAAACCATCAATTATGACTTTATTCATACATCACACAGGCAGAAGGTGGTGAAATAACTACAAAACAAAGTTGGGTTTGGTTTTAACTGCTGTGTAGCGCAACAGGCTGCTCAGGGAGTTCTGTAGTTTCCCTAAATACTATTTGATTTATAGGATATGAAGATATAAATACTTGCTTTGCCAAGCAATATCAATGACTGTTCACAGAATTTAAATGTGGTGAGAAGCAGTATTTTTGCATGTGACTTCTCCTTTTTGTTACCAATACGGTAAAAATATTCTGGTGGGTCAGCCATTTTCTGCGAGGTGGAAAAGAATAAAGCTGCTTCTCTAGTGTAAAAAGAGGAAATAAGTAGTTGACAGGGACAGAGTACAGTTCTTCGTGGTGTATGTTGGTCAAGAATCTGTTAGAGACTGCATACATGCTAATTTTGCATCATAGAAAGGACATGCACCAGCAGTGCTGGAAAATAAATGTCACATTTTCATTACAAATTTGCTCAGAACAGAGCTCTCACAGGAAATACATTAGCCTTATTTCTTCGCCTGATGTCCTGCTAATGAAAGAAATTGAGTGACTAGGGGAGTTCGTGGACTGATTTAGGAGAAAAGTCATTTTGAAATTACACAGCATTTTAAATTGTACTCAGATGGTATTAAATGTATACCATGCATATAAGAGGTGATATTCAGAACCTGTTGATATAAACTGACATGTCGATTCTTCTGTCCTGTTCCCTTACAGCAGCAAAATGGGTATTTTTCCCACGAAGAACTTAATAAAAGGTCTGAAGTAGCCTAAATGAAGACCATGGTTTGAATGGGAAATTAGAAGCAAAATGTTCATCCAGATACTTCTAAAAATACTCAAAAGAAATAGATACCACTAGCGCCTACGTGGACTCCTACCTAAATTTCAAGACCAAATTGAGACTGTTCATCAGTAATTCATTACTAGAATTTTTATTTTAAAATTACAGTAGTCATAAAGAACTTCATAAAAATCACAGCGCTGAAGTATTGAGTGAGATAATTTAAATTCATTGAAAACATTGAATAAGGATGTAGCAAGGTGAGGGATCGTTATGGAGGAAAAAAGCAAAAAAAGATGCAAGAGAAGTGTAGATTATGTTTCACAGTTCCAATTTCTCCAAGCAGTACTCACTATTCAAAGATCCCAGGTAAACAGTCCTTCCTTCCTGAGACTGAAAATCTATTGTTTGAAAAGTTAGTATCAGCCAATTGTTTGTGAAAATTCAGGGGTTTTTTTGTGTGGGTTTTTTTTTTTTTTTTGAACCGTGCATGCTGCCAGATGCATTTTTAATTAACTGTGTTCTGAATGCAGCTTTATTACATTTATTTTTTGGTTTTTTTTTTTTTTTTTTTTTTTATTTTTGGAAAAGAGTATTTTAACGGAAAATCATATTTTTTGGCCTCTGAGTAGTACTTTTTTTTTGTTGTAAGTGTAAGCTAAATTGGTTAGACATTGAAAATAGTTCAGTGGGTGGTAAAGTTTATGTAAGGACCAAAAAACACTTTGTCAGTACTCATTAGACGTTGTGGTTATAAGGTCTCACTGTTTAAAACAAACCTGTGGGTTTCAAGCAATAATATGCTACTCCACAGTTTTTAAATATTGCATATTCAAAACATTAAACAAAGTTTGGTTAAAACAACAGTTACAGTAGTTGCCAGGGTCAGTGCATTTAGTCATTGGATATGGTCCAGTTTTGTTCTTTATAAGGGGATAGATGCATCCAGTTTCTCTTCCTGCAGTGAACAATTAATATCTTGTTATTCTTCATTGTGTTATAATAATAATTGGCATTTAGCGTGTCATTGATGCGAATATTAGCATAACCAAACTTAATGAGAAAGTTTCATTTAAATGAAGAAAACTGTATAAATAACAGTTTGAACATAGTCAATGATTTAAAAACAAGCTGTGCATTGAGTGTTTTATCATCAAAGCTCTTTAGCACTTTTATGCATTTACACAGTGTGTCTGTCCTGGTTTGCAGTGTGTAGCTGGCAACACTGTTTTGTTTCTGCATTTTCTTTTACATTATACCAGGTAGTAATCATGGGTTTGACCAATTTAAAAAACAGAAAGAACGAGGGTCAAGAATTACGTTTAGAATTAGAGGTTACAGGTACACAAAGCTGTGATATGCTTTGGGTGAAAATTGATGTGTACAACAAGTAAACACATATTCAATACTAACTACGTGTTTTGGTTCAGAGGGACGCATGCGGAGTAGGAGAGGTGGTCACTGCATGAATGACTCTGCCCTTGCAGGTGAGCAGTGCTGGGGCAGGCTTGGATAACTGACTGTAAAGGGTGTATGAATGACTCATGGATGTTGTCTGTACAAGCTGAGCCATTTGCACTGAGCTATTTGAGATTAGCCTTTCACTGATTGTGAAATATACACAAAATACCTGTGGTTTCTAATTAGTTTTCAGTGCAGGTTGCTTGTTAGGAAAAAAACCCTTTGCCTTTATTGAAGTAACAGCTTAGATTTCAGTAGAGAACACTGCTTGCAAACTACTGTCAGTGGTGTTCACTTCCTTCAAAGCAAGTTTTCTAATTAATGAAATTGATTGCAAATTCGTGGTCCATCTGGATACTTATGTAGCTGCATAGGACAATCACAAAATTGCCCTTCTTTAGAAAGGCTTCTGTGGAGATGGCAGAGAGGCATACATACAGTCTAAAACTGTCTCCACATGTCTGAGGCATGAATCCAGGAAAAAAATCTTTATTTCATTCTTGGAGACCATCTGAGTCTTTTTGTATTCTACTGACCTTAGAACCACTGCTCTCAGAGCAGGCTGCCCTTTGTGCTGGAGGTGGTAACTGGTGCCAGTCCCTGTACTTGTGTTGGTCACTGCTCACCTTGCAGTGTCTGGCTGCAGGGATGTGCCATACCTATATAATGCTGATGCACAGGGACTGCTGTTTTTCGTGTAGCTGTATGTGTGACTAATTTCAACCAGATATTTTTTGTCCAGCGAAGTCACAAATAAACTCATACTGTCTACCTGTGCCACTTAAGTGCTGGGAACAGATCAAGACCCTGGCTACAATGAGCAGATTTTTAGTTGATTACATTTCAGATGTTTTATAACTTTCACTGATATTTAGTAGGGTCCTTAAAAAGCCTCTGTATTGTGAATAATACCTTACTTGGTTTTGTGTGTACTCAAAAAAAAAAAAAACCAAACCCCAAAAACCCGAAAAAACACATTAATCCATGCAAGGTTTATTTTTCTTCATATTGTTAAAGTATTTGAAAACATTGACGTCTTTAATGGCTTTTGGTTTTATGGACAGTCAAAATACCAAGGAAGGCCAAAACTTGTATTGTTTTGGCTCTGCAGATGTCATCTTGAAAGATTAAGGCTGTCGGCACAATGTGTAAACACCATTTCTAGCCTTGTAAGTTGGTCACTAAAGCATCCTTAAGAGCAACTTGGGAATCTAGTCCTGCAAGACAAAGCTCTCAATCGTGTGGCTGAATGATGGTCAGGGGCTTCTGTTAAAATGTTTTAGTAACTGCACTTCGCAGCAGTAAGTCACTTCTCTTGCATTTGAGACGCAGTGATGGATCATGTGTCTGTAACTAGTCCATGGACATATAAAAACAAATTTACTTTAACTGCAAGTTTACTTCAAGCTAAGACAGGGTAATTATTTAAACAAGGGTATAGTTATTCAGAAGTTGTATTGTCACTGTGATGTGTTTAAAGTTGCTGATTTTTCTGAACAAAGCCTGATCATACTTGAAAATAGGTAATTTTGTCCTTGTCCTTTGAAACTTTGCATTGGAAAATGAATACAGAAAGGTATTTAGAAGAACGTGCACATCAAAAGCTATCGTGTGTGTGTGTAGAATGCCTTTTCCTAAGCATATTTAGTTTGACTTCCATGTAGGTCTCCACCATGCTAAAATATTCTCATGTGTTGGACAATTAAGAATTTATTTCCCTTGTACAATGAATCTGGATAAGAGTTGGTTGTAGTAAATTTGTGTGATGACATTTTCTATCCATCTAGTTTTCACAAATTTATGTATTACTTGGCTGAGCCTGTAATTCAACATTTGTAATTTTTTTTTTAGAGAAGAAAGGCAGAACAGAAAGGTGAAATGTTTGGGTGGGTCATAGATCTGCCCTTAAGCTACTAACAGAATTTAGATGTAGAATTTCAGCAGAAGGGATGGGGAAGAAAAGTATGATGCAAACAAAAATAATCTGTGCAAAATGGTCAGAAAATTATGTTCATTTTACCTAAGCTTTCCTTATTTAAGGTGAAAAGAAAATTCCTTTCTAAGATTTGCACAGTTCTATGGAAAATGTAAAACCCAGTTCAGAGAGATCATTGAAATTTCATTCTGTATCTGAAAAGCATGTTTTGGAACCCCTCACTTTAAAAATGTTCAATGGAAGAGGAATCTCTGTGCTGGAATACACTTCCACTTTAGTGTTGACTTTTTTTAATCTAAGATTTGACTTGAAATATAACTGTAATAAAAAAACTTCTTTTAAGAGGAAATATTTAAATCTGAAACTATTGGAATGGGATGCTCCAAGGGTGGTAGAACGCTCTCGTCCCTTTTTGCTTTGAGAAAAATTACCCAAGCAAACCAACCAACCAAAAAGCCTCAAATCCAAATTTGTCAAATTTTCAGTTTGAGATAGAGTGTAAGTTGCTGCCCTTTCTGGGAATTTGGAGGAATGATGAAAGAATGGTTCAGTAATAATTTTTTTTCCCAGAAAGCTCTGTTTTTATTCAGTGAATAAAAGCTGAATTTTACCTCAGCTTTTACTTCAGTGCTATACAGCTGTTTGACCTGGAGCCTGCCTCTCTTACTTTTCTTACATCATCGGGGTCTGAAAATTAAACTTTGAGAGTAGATCCTCTGATGAGCTTTCTGTCAGTCTGGCCTTTGTGTTCAGTGAAATAGAAACAAGGAATTAATAGAAATATGTTGCTATTAATGAGACAATGAGTGTTCTTGTTCTCTCTGTGCTCCTAACCCAAGTTAAGCAGTGTACCTTGTGTTAGAGGTGTTGGTGTTGTCACGCACTTGCTGACGTGTGTGCTGTGTATATGCTGTGCTCTTCCCTGTCACCTAGCCTTGAAGCTAATTTTGGTGTGTGGATTTTATGCTTTGGTGGAAAGTACACTGTAAAGTCCTGCTTAAAAGAAACAAAAAGGAAAATAAAATAGAGCTTGAAAATGTTTTGAGTAAAATGCTGATGCATAAGACTGTTGTCAAACATCAACAAACATAGGGTCTGAATGCTGAAAAGTCAGCTGAAAGCCAAAAAACCTGCAAAGTATCTGCAAATTGAGTATCTGAGCAAAATACATTGCAGTGGTTGCACAAGAAGCTTTTGCTGGATGGAGATGGTGTGCAACAGGCTGTTTTCTAACTGTGTTTTTGTCTTTTAAAAAGTATGCTTTAAAGAGCAGTCAAACTGTATTTTAAATAAGAAACACTCACTTTTTACTATTTCAATGTCTGATTATCTTTTCTGTTTTGTTATTTTTAAGATCTTGACGGTTATGGCCGAATCTTTCATCAGCCTATGGTATAATGGGCTACCCATTGGATGATTTACAGTCATCTGAAACATAATACATACTCCTCTTCCTTGTCCATGGTAAGTGTTGTGCCTTTACATACCTATTAAATACTGACTTCAGTATTTAATGTGCAGTGCCCAAATTTGCAGTGACCTGTGTTGGATGTTGTTCTCATTGTTTTTGTATGTGCTAACCTAGAGTTGTTAATTTACTGAATAAATAAAAAAAAACATTTATTTGTCTTAAGCTGTTTGAGGATGTTTTAAAACTTAAAAAAAAAAAAAAAAACCCATATAAAATTTTTCTATTTTTCGATGATTTTAGAGCTATGCAAACATCCTGATACACAGCTTGAAATGTTATCTTTTCTTTCAGCTTGAAAGCATCTTTACCTCCATGTGGAGTATCTTAGTTCAAATTCGATTCCAGCCAAATGTTCTTTTTGGTATGACACATACCACAATGCATTTAAGAACAAAATAACTATAACTATGTTACAAATATAATTCAAATCACAGGGAAAAAATAAATTAGAGAAAATATTTAGAAAGAAGTTTTCAGTTTTATTTTTGCACTATGTTTTTTTGCACTATTTTTGCTTCTGTGTTTTGTGCCTATGGTTAATCTGATTATAGTATCCGTGAGCAATGTTAAGTATTGTATAAACAATAACATTAAAAGCAAGGCTCCTCATACTATAACTGAACTCTCACTTCTGATTTACAGTGTCCAGACATGCAATAATGAGATCCAAAGCACTGGTGGTTCATTTGGCTAAACGCATTGACAAACCAAATTTGGATATCAAAATGTTCCACTGACTGCTCTTTAACACAACAGAAATAGCAGGCCAGTCTCTTGTCCAAATATCAGGTTAAGCATTTGATGTTAAAATCCCCACTGTCTTGCTCTTCTCCTTTTTAAGTGTTTTGACATTGCTCTTCTGTCAGTTTGTGAATGGTGCTATATTTTCTGGAATAGTTGCTTTGCCATTGTTAAAGTCTGTAAATGTTTGTTACCTTAAGTCTGTGTCTAGGGTTCAAGTTAGAAAAGTAGAGAAATGCAAGCATTGAGAATAGAAGAGGCAAATTAATGGCATTAGTCAAAGCCATTCTTATGACATGCTGAAGTACTATAATGAAGTAAGACAGAGGCAATACAGTTTCCAGAGGTGTGTTTACACTTGATAATGGAAAAGGTGTGTTTAAATATTCCATATAAATTGATAGACATATTTACCAGCAAAACTGGTTACTATTATTTTTGGTGGAAGTAGGTATTTACACAGTGAAATGGACAGACATATAGCACATCTTTTTCATCTGTTGGAGGGCATCTTCTGCCTGCCTCTGTTACCAATTTCTGCTGGCTTTGCACTTCAAATCGTATGTCTCCCACATGCTAACCATACAAGTTTGAAACTAGGGAGCCAAATAAATAGCAAAGAAAACATCACCTCACTTGTTTCCACTGACAAATTATTGGGGGGGGGGGGGGGGGGGGGAGGAGAGGTAAAGATATTGTTTGATGTTTTGATATAGGTTATCTAGCACCTGTTAATCCTTGAGGCAGTTCCCTGGGTATTCATTGAGTTCGGTGTTGTTCCCTAATCAAGCTTTTTGTTTGCTGAATTAGCCAATTTGCTTCAAAGACTTGACCTTTTCTTTTCTTCTCTTCCTTATCAGCAATGTGCCATACATTTTTGAGCCTGTTTTTGCATCCTGAATGTGCACTGATTCATGACGAAATAAGGGCTTTGTAACAGGTCTAGTGAAAGGACTAACTTCTTTACACAGAGAATAGGATGTCTATCGCATATGTGTAAACACTGCAGGTTTTTGTCTCCTTTTCCAGAGGTATACTACACCACGTTTTACTGCAATTATTTCCTGTGTCCACCAGCATGAGAACAGAATCCAGTCCACAGTGTTTCCTTTGTGGCCAAACTAAAAAAAACCTGTGATGATGTCTTAAATTGTTTAAGAAATGCCACTCTATGTTGCCCTGATTTAAGAAAAAAAAAACCAAAAACCAAAACAACAACAAAACCAAAAAAAACCCCCAACCCCCCCCCAAAAAAAACCACCCAAAAACCCACCGAACTAAAAAACCCAAAACAAACAAAAAAAAGAAACACCTCCCCCCCGCCCCCAACCCACAAAACACCCAACCAAAAAAACCCCAACAACAACCCAGCCCAATAAAACCCAGCAACAACAACCCCCCACTGCTTGCTTTGGCAGTCTTATTTGTCAGTTTTGTTCCTCTTTGCAATCAGACTCTTCAAGAAAAGAGCACGTGTGTGTGAAAGGGCATCTTCATCCCCTTCTCACTATGGTATTCACTCAGAGCTCATGTAGACTCTCAAAAGCCCCCACTGCTGCTTTCTAACCAGATGAAAGCTAAGGTGGACATTAAGGGAAAACTGAATGTCACCACGCATGATGTGAAACCCCTATTATTCTAAACAGTAATATACATTTAGAATCTGTAAAATGATAATAGTTCTAGTTTGTTCCTAAATCCTATATTCCATTAGCTAGACCAGGGAAGCCTACTATAGAAAGATATATTAATATGATAAAGTTAAGTTTTTAGAGGAGATGGTGGGATGTAGGAAGAACTTACATGTTCCAGTTGATACAAACTTTGGCAATTTTTTGTGGCTGGAATGCAGTCAAACAACAACAATGGTAAAAAGTGGAAAATCTAAACTGTTTCATATATGTTGAGAAACTTCATATGGTATTATAATATTGAAAGGATTCTTTTAAAGATACTGCACATGTAAAGTCAGCACAGGATGACAAAGAAGCAATAAACAGCAGAAGCCAGGTGTGGTTTAAAAGACGTTTAGGATAATTAAAAAGAGAATATATAAAACATTAACGGTCAGGACATCTACAGACAAGATAAGTGGTTTAGACTGTATGTGAAGTTATAACTCTCAGTACAAAATTGCATCAACTTACTTGGAAGGCACACTGAAAATAAGTCTAGGAAGCTCAATAAAAAAACTGTAGCAGGTATCCCAAAGTCCTAATACTTACTAACTGTATTTTCTGAATGCTATATAGTATAGACAACAACTTGAAGAAACAGTATCAGCAACTGGTAGGTTAGTGTTACAGTTCTGTTACCTGACTTTAAAAAAACCCCACACAAACAAACAAACAAGGTCAACAAGAAGAAAACATGGAGGAAGTCTATCCCTGGACCTCAATTTCTCAACTCAAAACAACCTGTCAAAAACCATGTACTGAAACCTCCTATACCAACACTAAGTAATGTACTTGTGTTTTGGGTGTTTCTGTTTCTGAACTCTTGTTTCAGGCTGTGATAATGGCTCCTTGCAGTTTACAGAGTGTTGTAACTGAAGTGCTCCATTTTAACTGTAAGCATCATTAATAAGTATTAAAAACAATCAGGTTTTGTTATTTCCATTGCTTTCTCCTTATTGTGGAAATTCAGGGTTTTCTAGACTGCCACTGGTTTTGCTTAGAGCCTTGCTTCATCAGAGCTCATACATATGCATTCCGGGAATCTGGGTCCATCCTGCCGTGCCACTGGCTAGCTGGGCTGTCCGAACACTTCATGGGCTTCATGTGGATGCCAGAATAAATGGCATAGCAGGTACACTGAGAGAATCAAAATGAAGCATGCATTATTTATGGAAGTAATCACAGTCTTACTGAGATGTATCCTGATCTGGATTGCCTGCAGCTAATAAACAGAAACGAAGGAATAACTGTTAATGTTTGTCATGAAAATTTCTGGTTTGGGTGAATTTAAACTAGGTTTTTAATGCTGCCTCGGTACATTCAAATAAAGCAAGATTTCCCCTTTGCCCTTTTACTCACATTTCTACACACTTCTGTGTACTTTATTTTCAGGCCAATACTGTGATCCAGAAGGATTGCACTATGTCAAGAGTCTTGAATAAATTATGCCCGAGAAGCTTCAAAAGCTACAGAGAAACTAGCCTCAAAATTAGGTATTGCTTAATAGGAGACTGAGTAGCCTGAGAGGCATTACTGCTGATGTGCTGTATACTAATGATTTTCTATTAGTAGGAAATCTTAACTAATGATTCTCTATCAGCATGTCCTGATTGATGCGCCAGTCAATGGATCAATGCATCATTTTATTTCCTCTTAAAGAGCATCCTACTAATGTGAGCATGGTAGGATTTGGCTTTAAATGAACTGCTGCAAACAGTTTCTTTATCTGAATGGAGACAGGAAAATATTTTCACTTCCTATAGGTTTGAATTGGTGCATCATTTTCTTCTGAATTCATAAATTATTAGTGCCAAGTAACTAATTCTGTGGGCTTTTTACATTTTTTAAGAATAGTAAATGCTTGGAATGAGAAGAGGCTCTGTGGTAATGCTACTGCTGTACTTAAATTCTATACTCTTTAACTGCACCAGGCTCTTAAAGAAAGCGCTGGGTTTAAATCTCCAGCAAACTTACTTCAAAATATATTAAATGAATTAATATTTAATTTTTAGCCTTTCTACTGTGCTGCTGTAAAAAAGCAATGGCAGCCATTTTCTACAAAAGACTAAGGGCTTGCTAGTGTTGTTAGGGTTAAAAAAAAAAAAGCCACATGCAAATACTAGTAAACTGATTATTTGGATCCGTCCTTAGGATGTTAATCTAGGGTTTTTTCTCATTAACAATTAGCAATTTAAGAATATACTGCGAGTACTTCAGATCTGTTTGGGTTTTTTATTTTCCTGCTATAAAGGTAAAGTTTCCAATGGAAGACCAAGATGCAGTGCAGAACTATCCAAACACATTATCAGTTTGGTAGAGGAAGATCCTGGAAAGCTGGAAGGGTTTAAATGGTGTGCAATCTAGGAGTGTCATATCAGTGATCAACTGCCTTTGGTACCTGAGCAGCAGCAACTCCTCCCCTCAAAGTTAAACCCTGTTGAGCTACAGGAAATTAATGCAACTGGTTCAGTCTGATCTTTTTGAATGGAGAGATGGCTTTACTTTGAATGATCTGTAATTGAGTTGATTTTACCCATTTGTGTTCTCACACTGGCATGCTCACAGCACTGAAATATATGTCCAGGTGATCTGGCCAGCATCGCTTGTGCGCAAGCCTGGAGGCCAGGAGATGTCAACAGTTGTGTCCTCAACACTTCTCTTGGGTTCCACTTGGCTGGTGGCAACAGATGAGTTTTGGGAAAGCTCTTTCATGTGATGTAGGACCCAAAGGTTTCTGTATTTTGATCATTCACCTCAGAATTTTGCTTACTTCAGTCTCTATAAGTGTTAAGCAAATCTGCTGCCAAGCGTTCTTTCATGTTTCTCTGGGTAGCTGGGCTGGCAGGAGGAGGCACGTGGCATCACCGCATAGGGTGTTGCCTCTCCTGCCTGCTTACACTTCTGACCTGTAGCAGCCTGGTTTGCAGTGTAATTAATTACACAGTTTTAACTTTGGATACCTAGCCTGAGGAAAATATGCTAAATGCTTATTACGAAAATTGAAGACCTTCAAGTTACATAGGATTAATCACCCAAAAATGTGCCTAGAAAATGGAACTTTGTTTCAAGAATAATTAAATATATCCATCTCCTGTTTGTTGGACATTGAGTGCTGGAGTCAAGTGATGCTTATTGTATCCCTCAGAAGCCAGAATTTGGTAACTCCTAGAGTTTCTTACAGGAAAGATTCAATAGAGACTTCTGAAATGATAATAATTAAAAAGTATGCTGCTTAGAATAATTAGTATTTTTTTTTTCTCTTTGTTCTTTCATAGTTGACAGGCAAAGTTCCTTTCTTAATGCTTATTCTTTTGGAGGTTTATGTTACATAAATATATATGTTGGAACTAGTTTTTTATCTGAGCATAATTTTGGAATAATTGAGATATTTTAAAGCTATGCGGCTCCAGCTGTGGGGGAGGAATGCAGGCTGTTGTAACTATTTAACCCTCCCCCTTCCCCCCCCCTTTTAAAAGGACTGAATTACTTTCCCCACACACACACTCTCCCCCAAATAATCTAAATAGTTAGAATACACATGAGTATGTATGAAACACAGGGACACATTGGCTGTAAGGCCCTTGAGAGGGCTTCTCCCACTCCAGGCAGGACCATTGCTCACCCTGATGATGGCAGTCACAGCTCTGCCCTGGCCAGGGCTGGATGCCCATCCCCTCACTCCCTACTCACGCTGGGGATTATTCTGTGTCACAAACCTCCCTTGGCACCTGGGGAATGTCATGAATAGAAAGGTCTTTCCAGCTAGAGACTCTGCCATCAGCAACATCATCACTCCCCCTAATTTACTCTCAGTTGTGTATTTGCCAGTGGGACCTCTTTGGCAACCAGCAAGTCACTGATGAAACCATTGAACAATATAGGCTGCTGAAAATTAGCTTTGCTATGAGGTATGAATTAATTGTTCATTTTTAATTATTTTCAACATACCAATTTCATCATATAATTTACATAATATCATAAGGACATGTGCCCGAATTAAGCATAATCATTTTAAGACTCATTCAAAAAGTAGCTTCACAAAACACAATGTAGAAAACATGTAAGAATTACTGTAAGACTTCCAAGTGATCAAATGCTTACAATACCTCCTCTAACTTTGATTATTCCTGTAGCCAGCATCAGCAATAGAAGAAATGGGGGAGTGAGGAAACTGGTAGAAAAGGCACAGCTACTGAAAAGCAATTTACATTTCTCAGCTCAGGGAAACAAAATTTAGGCTTTTGAAAGGACTAATGAAGTACTTGAGAAAGGGAAGAAGGAGATTCGTAAGTTTAATTCATGCTGTTACAGCAGGCATCTACACTTCAATTCTGCTTTCATTGGTTTTTAATGAGTTCTATGTTAAATCTGAGTAAATGTATTCAGAAATCTAGATAAGACTGTTTGTTTGTTTGTTTGTTTTTCTGTTGTAAATAAAAAAGCCATGTAGACATTGGCAGCTTGTTAGCTTGGGTAGAACTCACTGAGATTAGAACTGTTGCTAGAAAACTAGATCAGTGCGAGTTTTTACATGGAGATCAGGCATGCTTTCTGACAGAATAACTGCTGTTTGTAGACTGTTCGCCTTTTCAGACTCTCTGGTTACACTGAAATGCTATTGGATACCCTTCTATACCAGAAAATTAACAAAGTTGGAATAAACCAGCATAAAATCCTCAGAACTTTAAGGAGTGTCTTTTGCAGAGTTGCTTTTGACAGAAGCAACTTAATCTTTAATACTCTTCTCTGATATGTTTAATGTCTACTTTTCATAAAACTATGTAACACTTCCTCTTATTGTCTTTCATCTCATTCTATTTCCCTATTATACTGTTTCCTACAGCTTTATATAATCATGTCTTCTGACTGCATTTTATGTGAATTGGATGCATTTTACAGTGGTTTGTAGCGAATAATTTGGGCTAGAAATTGGGTAAGCATTTCTCTTGGCAAATTTTTTCTGCTAAATTATTTTCTTAACTGCTGCAGTGAATAGATTTGGTATCAAAAGTAGTTGTTTCCTATGCTAATATTAAGGAAATAATAATTTAGATACATGAGAATACTGATTTTGAATAATTGGTGCCACTGGCTTAGTGAGACAGGGTATTCATTATGCTAAGAATTAACATGCTGTTATATCTCAGTGTTAATTTGCTTTATGTCATTAACTAATGTCTTTTTTTGTGTGTGGTGTATATGTATATAGACATGCACATATATAGAGATGAGCAAACTTGGAAACTAATTTCTTTCCTTTAAAATAAAATAAACATATTTTGGGTTTTTTTTGTTTGTTTGTTTGTTTTTTTTAACTGGATGCTTTATCTGTGTTCTGAATCCATTACTTTGAATCTTCTACTCCACAGATCTTTATAATAAAGGTAGGATTCATCTGGTGTTTCTCAATTGTCAGTTGGGGAGGCAGGCAACTCCAGAAGGCATTTCCTCTCTTACATCTATCTTAGATACCTATCTTAGAAGGGAATATATTACCCTCTGGAGTTGGCTGTGCATCTGATATTGTTATTTCCTATTTTAAAAGCAGGCCAAGATAAGCTTGAAGAGCTCAATGCTTCCTATAGTTCTTATTATTTTGTTGGAACTATAGCAATTGCATCTCTGGAGTGACTGCACTTGTTCAAGTGGATTGTATGTTTCAAGTACAAAAAAGCACTCTCAAAATGATAGAAAATTTCAGGCTGGAAGATACAGTACTTCACCACTGTTATTATGTAGCACATTAAAAAAAAAAAAGTCTCAATTATACTAGTATTTAATCCAAATTGGTGGTGTTCTTCAGATCTTTTATTTGCTCGATGGTTCAACAGTCACAGAAATAACACACTTGCCACGTTGGAGTCTACCTGCTGCCCTTCTATATATAAGCAGAATGTTAAATTTATTAAAACTAGGAGTTTGTTTGCAAAAAAGAATAATATCAGGAGAAGCAAGGTTTTTTGAACCATTTACTTTCTCTATGTTACTGGGAAAAATTACATGTATCAATAATACTCATTTAAGTAGTTTGTGCAATATAATTTCTCTTATTGAATCTTGCCACCTCTTTTCTGGAAAATCTTAGTCTGTATTATTATTTTATTGGAGTTTTATTATTCTGTTTTGGAAAAGCTCATGCTGCTTGTTGCCTTTCGTGTTGCCTATATTAACTGAACTAATAAAATCTTTGCCTCTCTTAGATTCTTTTGCCTTATACAGTATCAACTATGAAAATACAGCAATACTTCAGTGTAGTTTCAAACCAGAGTCTTGCCTGGGTTTGTTCAAATTTGCTTTTATCCAAATACTTTTAATTCTAGTGTCTTTGCCGCGTCCTTTTTAAGAAAAGAGGACATGGCAAAGTAACATGAGTTTGGCATGTTTACTCATTTGTAGTTTTCCATGGATTAGACAGTCTTTGTTTCCTCTGTTAAGTGAAATGGGTGTTGTGGTGCTCTGTTAAATGGTCAGCATTTCACTGTAACAGTGTGGGCATTTTAGTGGTGTTGAAATTATTTCCCATCGGAGAATATATAGATTTATTCAGGACTTAATGCTTACAGTCTGAGTTTCATCTTCAGCCAAGAAAAGTTAATGGCTTGACTCTGCATTATACCAGACCTTCTTGTATAGTTCTAATTAATCAATGCCATGCATTAAAGCTGAAACCTTTTGGATATGAAATAACTGGAAGGTTTCAACCATTTGTACTAATAAAAGAAAATGTGCCATTTGGGGTTATCCTGACCAGATTCCAGCTTGTGTAACATCTTGCATAATAACCTTCTTACTACATTTCAATTATATAGTCTGCCATTGTTTAATTCTTCCTCTAAGCTGTTTTGTTGTTTGGCTCAGTTGAGCAGCTGCTGTGTTCCCTCCTCCAGGTGGCTTTGCTTCAGATGCCTGGAAAAGAGTGATTCCTCTTAGAGACAGGTAACACCACTGTAACATGTAAGAGGTGTATTTAAAATATCTCATAGTCTGTTTCTTCCTGTCTCAAAGATGGTTGATACTTTAGCTTTACGGCGTTAGAAGGAGACAGCATTTTTCATGTTCAGAAAATCATTTAATTGCTTTATAGGCTGCCCAGCTACATAGCTATCAAAGAGCAGCTGAAGGCTTTTGAGAGAGGATTTGTGGGTGCGATTATACTTGGGGGAGAGGAAGGAAGTGAAGGATCTGCCTCAAAGTGATGAATCCTGTGGGAATTGAGGCATCAAACAACCTTTCCAAGAAGAGCCTGAAGCAACACATTAGCATCTATTTAAATCTTTTTCAAGTATATTAACATTGTGAATAAGCAAGATGGCTTATTCTTTAAGAAAAATAAAAAATAAAAAAAATGTTCTTGCAAGATGTAGGAACTTCTTGTCCTTTCTGTTTGGGTGTAATCTAGTTGGACAAGGGAGACAGAGATCCTTTGGCCATCTTTAAAAGGATGTGGCTTTGGGAAGGGGTGACTTCATTTCTGTGGTTAGAATAGACATGGTGACTCCATGTGGGGTGATGTTGTCCAGTGTTCTCAGCCTTTTGCGGGTGGCACAGATGAAAGAAAGGAGGAGTTTGTAACTGCGGTGCTATCCATGGGAGTGCTGCGTGCGTCCGTTGCCATTATGTATGTCTTTAATCCTGAGCCATTTATGAGATAAGGGCTAATTCAGCTGTTCTTGAAGAGTCATTGTTATTTCAGAGGATAAATAACACTGTCATATTATTATCGCTTCATTGAGTATTATGAGACTGCTAACATCGACTTCCCCTCTATTTGGTTAAAGAAAGCTATAAAGCTTGCTTGTAAACTGGGTTTTACGCAGCTGCATTTATACCACATTTCTGTGAGCCATATCATTGTTGACAGAGTTTTTGATTATGTTTGACTTTGATTTTTGCTCTCAGTGTTCTGTAAATTTTGGATTGAATTCATGATTATAAGGTGTCTGATTATTGATAAGCTCCTAACGATTTGAAGGACTAAAATAAAGCTTGCCTCTCCTCTTCTTTTCCTTAAATTAGTCATGTAGGAGAAGAAAGTCAAAGCAAAACACTAATATTCATGTGCAAATAAACTTGTCATAAGCTGGTTATGCTGTTGCTAAAAATGCTTTAACTCATCAAAGGTATGTGATAAAATGCACTTAAGCTGCATGTCTCAATCTGAACTGAATTACTGGAATAATTGTACACTTCTCGGAGTTGATGAACTATTAGTTTTTCAAGTGCTTTCAATAATCTTGGAGGTTTCAGTTTTCATATGTGATAGGTGAAAAGTGAACCAAGTAGAGAAATGCTTTTGTGACGGCATGATTTGCCATCCCAGCCAGGAACAGTACTGAACCACTAGACCTGAGAAGGGCTCGTTCCGCACTGAAGCTGAATGTGTTCCCTTTTTCCCTTCTCCGCCTTGTCTGATCCCAGACAGCATAGATGTTGCTAACTTCTGGCAATATTTTGCATATCCTCTCCAGTTCTTAGGAACTGGGAGATTCCAGGAAGCTTTTGAAAACTGAGGGTTTTGTAAGTTTCACAAACTCACATTAATGTTTTCCAGCATGCCAAAATAAGGTTAAATTATGTGAATACTTCCCCCCCCACAATCTATGCTGCTTTTCCAAGAAATTAATTTTTTAAATATTGTTTTTCCCAAAGGGGAATTTTCTGTTATGTCAATTAAAAACAGTAAATCATCAACTTTCTCCCCTACCCCCCATTTAATATGGGTAGGGATTCCAGTGTAACTAACCCATTGCCCGTGATTAACTGTTACAGTGTGGATCTTCTCGTGCCACCAGTTTATGTGAGGAATTGCATTAAGCATAAGAAGCAAGAGCTTCAAAATTCCTCTACTGATCAAAAGAATTTTGCTCCCAAATATATGAGCATGTGTTGACCACGACCCACTTCATTTCTGCAGACATCACACTCCCCTGGCTCAGCTGAGAGGAGGGTGGTTGCCGTGCAATAGCACAAGCTCATTAGGAAAAGTCTGTCTGCTTTAGAGGGTCTCAAAGTGGAGGAAGATGGATAGTACAGGCATTCAGGGAAACAAAAGGCAAGGATAAAACAAGGCTGGACATCTTGAAACTGTAGTTGCACAGAAGTAGCTAACATTGAGGTTTCAAAGGGAGGTGCCATGGCATAGTATCGTTTGATGACTTTAGGACTTGCTAGGCTCAGATGTGAAATAGTGCAGTTAAGAAAACTATTTACAAGTTAGAGAAGCAGACTTTTCCAGGAGGTTACTTCACTGCTGTGATATCCACAGAAAGTTTGTTAGAGCTCGTTTGCAGTCTCTTAAAGTTACGCGGATCCCTGAGGTCTGGGGAAAACACGTGTCTTGTGGCTTACTGTGATGAGTGATAAGCTAGCATTATGCCTGTGTTCTCACTGCAGTTGTGGGGCTTGCCCTCTACTTATGGACTGTATGGATAAATTAAAATTCATAAGGCAGGAAAAGAGGTTCATTTATGACATCTGTGACATGGGGGGAAAAGAACAGCAAGTCAGTTCAGTAGCTAGTTTGTGTGCTCTTACACGTATTGGAGGTATAAACAAAATAGAGTAGAAATCAGGAATAACCAGGGTAGGGTGGAGGGGCATTGGAACAAGAAAAAGAAAAAGTGCATATGTTGTTTGGAAGTCAGAAAGTTTCTGCTGTTCAAGGCTTTCTGTTACTTGCCTCTCGGCGTGGGAGTGCTTCTTTGGAAACCTCTTCCTTAGAAAGTAGGACAAGCAGGTTCTGTCACTGTGGTGTTTTGTTTATGAGGGAAAGGGCAAAATGAAAATAATTTGCTAGCAATGCCTGAGAACTGTCGCCATCTGCTCCTTGATGGAGTGCAGGTGATAGTAAGTGGTGTGTTAGGGTACAAGTTAAATTAACAGTATTAATTAGCTGAGCAATCAGTTTATTGTTTTTCCTGCTGTGAATCTTTTCTAGACACATCTTGTTGGTCATACAAAATACAGTCAAAGTAATTGACTCTACTGCATATATCTCTGTTTTTATAATTACTTCAAATGATCAGACTGCTTTGATTAACTCTGGTTAATTTGGCCCAGAGTGGTGGTGTTTGTGTCAACTTTTTTTTGCTTCAACATGGAGATTTTATCATTCAACTTAATTCAGAAAGTAAAAAGGATGTGGACTAATATTGACTGATACAAGAGTGATTTTTAGGACTTAAACAGAGGAGAAACTGGCAGTGTATCCAACTTTTAATCTGTAAATTCATCAAATTTAGATCGAGTGAAATGTGGAGATGTTTTTGAATTATGCAGTTACTCAGCTTTTTCTTTAGTAAAAGTCTGTAAATATGTTCCTTATAAATTGGTTTTTGAACCATGTGTAGTCTGATCTAAGATAATGATCTTTTTAGTAGTGGAAGGTATGATACAATATAACATCTGTCATTTGCTTCTGTCTGCATGTGCTGAAATCTCTAGCCTGTCCCAGCACTAGCAACACGAAAGCTGTTGGTTTCACTATGCATCACCTATGACGCTGCCATGGTTGGTTATCTTTCCTTTTTCTCGGAGGTGGGAATCAGCTGTCTGCTGGTGTGCCTGCCCAAAATCTGACCCCAGGCTTCAGTGACAGGTACAGCTGTGTAATGTTTCGGGATGGGAAGCCAGTCCTGAACTGTGCAATGCCAGTGTAGCTTAATGCAGCGCTCCAACAAAAGAGGTTAAACGGTGCCTTGAAGGCATGATTTGTAACCTGGCTTTCTGTTCCCGATGCCTGGGCTATGTCTTCCGGGCACTGGCAGGTGCAGTGCAGAGGGGACATTGTCCAGACTTAGCACTGCTCTGCAGTGCAGCTCCCATCCCCGTTTGCCAACAGCACCTGATTGCTTGTGTCCCTTGCTCCTCAGTTCATTCATAGCCCTCCCTTGTCCAGTGGTAACAGTGGAATAGTTACTTCAAGTATTCTTTTTGAGTTCTGATTGGGCTTGGGTTTGTTTCCTATTTGTATTTAGCAATTTAGTGAAATAATTATTAAATTGATGTCCAAATGAAGTTTACAGTGGGCTTCAATACAAACAGAAATATACCCTTCTTTTTTATCCCCCCCCCCCCCCCCCCCCGGACCTCTTCAATATTTACTTAGTTCTGTAGGAGGGCATGAATAAGCTCTGATGGCTTGGTTAAGTCTCTGCTTTATCTGTCTTTGCTTTTATACAGGCCTTTTCGGTCACTACTGCATTTGTTCCTTCTTGCTTGTGGAAGAGATGCCAGATGTTTTTTCTTCCCCTATTTACCGATTGATTTATTTATGGATTCAAAACTGGCTATTGCTTTGTTTGCTGCCACCAGTTGCTTTTCAAACTGATTGGGCTTTTACTGAGGTTCTGGTGCTGTTTCGGAGTTGGATTTTTTCTGTTTTGTTTTTCTCTGTCATTATTCTTGAAAGAGAATAATGGAGACCAACCCTCCTTAAACAAAAGAGTAATTTTTACACAAGACCAAATGATATAAACTATGTTATAAATGTTGTACAGGAGTTAGAAGGGAAACTCTTAATCATTAGGGCAGTTGGGCTATGCAGTGGCTCTAAAATATAATTTTTATAAATGTATTAAATGGCTCATATGACCCATTGCTACTGAGCACCTCAGTATCTGAAGCTCGCCTCATTACACCTAGAATTAGTGGTTCATGGGCAGGCTTTTAGAAGCATAACTGCTTTAGTAATTTATCAGAGCCCAATAAGACATGGTGGCATAGCAACATAACAGGACTGATTCATTGTCAGCTAAGTCTAACCAAGTCTGAAGAACGGTGTTCTTTATCCATATGGGATCCCCCTTAAAACAAGCAAATACAACAAGAACTTCTCAGCTGCAGCTCTTCTACAGAGCAGCTACTGGCAGCAGGAAAAGCAGAGCAGATAGTGTGATACTCTGAACTCAGTCTTTTTCTACAGGCTGTCAGGGCTCAGTAATCTAATCTGTTGTGTTGATGATAACTGACAAAGTTAAGCACTACAGGCCAAAAAGGAAGTTATAAGCAATCGTCTTGCAGCACTGGGGAAGTATATTGAAATCATCCCTCTGAATGGTGTGCATCACAACTGCGGGAGTGACAGAAATGGCTGGGAATGTTTCAGCATCTGAAAGATATGTTCCAAGAGTCTTAGCACAAAAAAAACCAACCCAAAACCAAACAGATGTAGAAGTTAAAAGGCAAGATGTTAAAAAATATTTAAAAATGTATTTTCTTAAAGCTTTGAAGCACTCTTGCATCTGACAGAAACCCTTATGGGATAGACAAGTATCCCCTTCCTGCTTGTGCTTTCCCTTTCTTGTGCAGACAGTTCCCCTTATCCTCAGCTAATCCTGCACTTAATCATGAAGCTGAATGCAGTAATGAAATTGCTCTTTGTCTCCTTATTTTTTGACTGTGCCCTGTGTTTAAGTCCTCTCCTTCTCCTCCCACCCCAGTTACTTTCTCAGACTCTGGAACATGTAAGACTCATTTTTAACTCAAAATCTCTGTTCTCCCACTTGAAGATTTGTCAGCTTTCTGAACTCTAGCCACTCCTACAGCACTGGCAAAAGATAATTCCTCTGTAGCATGAGACTGCCAGTTGAATGCAATCCATAGAGGCAATTAATTAATTTACTCATCAGTTTTTCTTTCATCTTGAAGGGGCACAAACAAATTATTCCCTCTGACTTTGCTGTGTTTTCTCACATTTGGAGACTGTACTCGCGTGCCCTGAGATTACATTGTGGCAGCTCTTTCTTTGCCTGCAGGTCAGGCATTGCAGAGCTTAGCCTCAGTGAATTTGCAGACAACACCAAGTTAGGCGGGAGCATTGATCTTCTGGAGGATAGGAAGGCTCTGCAGAGGGATCTGGACAGGCTGGATTGATGGGCTGTGGCCACCTGTATGAAGTTCAACAAGGCAAACTGCCAGGTCCTGCACTTTGGTCACAACAACCCCATGCAATGCTCCAGGCTTGGGGAAGAGTGGCTGGAAAGCTGCTCGGCAGAAAAAAGGAGCTTGGAGTGTCCCCTAGTTTCTGCTAAACAACCACAGGGTGTTGGTCAATAGCTGGCTAAATATGAGCCAGAGTGTGCTCAGGCCAGTAGCATCCTGGCTTGTATTGGAAATAGTGTGGCCAGCAGGATGAGGTAAGTGATTGTCTCCCTGTACTTGGCACTGGTGAGGCCACACCTCGAATACTGTGTTAAGTTTTGGGCCTCTCACTACAAGAAAGACATTGAGGTGCTGGAGTGTGTCCACAGAAGAGCAATAAAGCTGGCAAAGGGTCTAGAGCACAAGTCTTATGTCAGCTGGAGTTGTTTCATCTGGAGAAAAGGAGGCTCAAGGGAGATCTTCTTGCTCTCTACAACTACCTGAAAGAAGGTTGTAGTGAGGTGGGTGTTGGTCTCTTTTCCCAAGTAATAAGTGGTAGGACAAGAGGAAAAGGCCGCAAGTGGCACCTGGGAGGTGTAGGTTTGATGTTAGGAAAAATTTCTTCACCAAAAATGTTGTCAAGCATTGGAACAGGCTGCCCACAAAGTGGTTGAGGTTTTAGTCCCTGAAGGTATTTAAAAGACATGTAGATGCGGCACTTAAGGACACAGTTTAGTGGTGGACTTGGCAGTGCTAGGTTTACAGTTGGACTCCGTGATCTTAAAGGTCTTTTCCAACCAAAATGATTCCATGATTCTGTGATTGTTCCTCCTTCACTCTGCCAGATCCCAGGATGTTGAGTCTGATCTTCCCAGGTAGGTGGGAGAAATGCTGTGTCCCAAGGACTAGCGTGAAGCACCACCTGGAGCCTGCTTCTCAGGATCCTGTCCCAACCTCCCCTCTCAGCTGCAAGACTTTGGGCCCCACTGTGCAGAGCCAAGAGGTCTGTGCAACCTGTGGCTCAGATGCGTGTCATTTGACCCTTTCATCAAGGAGCCCGAAGCCATGAACAAAGCTGCTCAACCAGTTTCTCACCAAACATGGTAAAACAAGTGAGGATTTTGATAGGGAAAAAATGGGGTTTTGTGTGCGCTAGCAGTGACTGAAACCAGCAAAAGCTTTTCTGATTAGACTTTTCCTTCTTTTTTAAATATATTTTGTTTTTTTAATACAATGATGTTGAAGAAGCTGAGAAGCTCTCAGCTGCAGTGGTGGAAGCATTACAATTTCAAGAACAGTACGTTGTTGATCTGTTAGCTTAAAGTTCCTATTCTCTGAAGTTTTAAAATGTCATTGATACAACAATTTGCTAAGATATGCTAGCACCGCTTCACAGAGCTGTGACATCTTGCATTATAAAATACTTCTTGAAGCAAAGGGGTTATTTATTATCTCAACCCTTTAAACTGATAACCAGTGCAGAGGTTGTCATTCAAGATACAGATCACGGTATGTAACAAAAATTATTTAAATTGTTTCAGATGTATTTGAGCAAGAGATATCAGATATGATAACTTTAATTTGTGATCTTAAAATTAAAACCAGATTTGTTTTCAAATAAAATTGGTGCGTTATGGAAGATCCACATATCAAAACATCTGATCATAGTAATAGGATACAATAATAGTTAAATTTTTCTCATCCAAAAGATAAATTAATATTTAGGCACACAAGCGAAAGTGGTCTTGATCTCTTTCTTTTTTTTTTTTTAATCCTATCCCAGAAGCATTGAGTCTACGGAAATTTTATGTATTCTGCAGATGCAACTCTTTTTTTTTTTTGTCTGCAGCTTGACACAGTGTAATTTTAACACTGAAATGTTAATAGCATTTTGGGGGGAATAATTCATTACAGTTCTATTGCTTATGTCCCTGACAAAAAAGGAAAGAAATTTGCCAGACCTGAGTAGTTGTTAAAAGGCAGTGTAAGCTTGAACAACTTTGTGAAGAGTGCCCATGTCCTTCATGGTGCAGAATGCTGCCCATTGGATGAGAAAAGAGGACATCCTTCAGGTTTCAGTTTCTGCCTTATTGTTTGATTTTGGTGGCGATGGATGATATTGCTCAACTTTCCTTTGAATGCTCACAGCACTTCCTGTGAAATCATTTTCTCATGCTTGGCCCATTTAAGAGCATGCCTGAGCCATGAGCGAGCTGGGAGACCTCTTTGACCCTATTAACATACTGTAGAACAACTTGTCTACTAGGATAGATTTACCTGACCCAGTGAAATGATTGTGTTAGTTTTAAATTGAGCTTTGCTCGTGTTGTTAATATAGCTTCACGTTTCCAGGGCGTAATCTGGCCCTCCATACTGTGACTTTCTCTCTGAATTTCAGTGGAACTGCTCATGTGTTTAAAATAAAACATGTGCTTAAGTGCTCTGGTGGCTGGGGGCCAGAGCACTCAATACGTTGTAGGGCTGAGCCCTAAGTGCACGCTTCTTTAATGTATAGTCTTCTCTAGCCCAGGATAAATCAGGATTAACTCAATAGGAAGAGTCACAGTGCTGTGAGGATTTGGAAAATACCTTGCTATGTGGAGCTCAGGCTCCTAGCAAATACAAGTGCAAAACAAGCAATGCCTGCAGTATAATGATTTTTAAGGTGTCATCAAATGAGATGCTTTTTGTGGCTAATGAATTTATCAGTTGATTTTCTCATCACCATGTTGTTCCTGCAGTTGAACACTAGTGTTGCCTTTTCACATGTCGAAGATGGCATCAACTTAACCTTCTTTCCCATTATAAGGGCTTTAAACACCTTCACACTAATACTGAATAAATGGAATTCGTGGTTTAAGCTGCACAGAAAGTACGTTACTGCTGCTGGGGAAGCAGAGGGAGGCAGGTAGATCTCTATTCTCTGTCTGATTCCCAGACCACAAAGGCATTCCAATGTCCTTAGCAGCAAAGCAGTTAGTGGTTTTTTTCCATGGTAAGAGTGACATAAAGTGTGATACAGTTCAGGCATGCATTTGGCAAGTCTTCAACATGTAATTTTATGCATATTCTATTTTTCTATCCATTTCTGTGAAGGAACTTTTTCTGTTGGGGGGATAATTGAAAGACATCCTTCTTATTTATTTTTTAGTGACTTTCATTCAATAAAAAATCTGTGTTATTTTGCTTGGATAAGATACCAAGAGACAGAAGGGCCATGTTAACTAGTATATGGTTAAATTTTCCTTATTGATCACTGAGCTCTGGGTGGCTGGTTCTGTTGCCTAGTTGTCAGGTCTACTTTTGTTCTGCTTTTATTTTTCTCTTCCCCCCCCCCCCCTTTTTTTTTTCAGTCACCTAGTTTTACCTAAATTGCTATACAGTGTACTGAAGAGGCTTTTTTGAGCTGTTGGTTTCCACAGGATATTTCTTCCCTTACGCTTGTCAATGCTGGCCTGTTTCAAATCTGGCTGGGCTGAACCAGGTAGCTCCAGTACTGAGCAATCTTGGGGGGAACATTTAAAATGCTACACAAGCCAAATTCAGGAGTTGTGTTTACTGAGTCAGTAAAGCATGAAAAAGGGGCAAGTGGCTTTCCAGTCTCCTGAGGGGAATTTCTTGGCTTGGTGGCAGAGCATGAATTTATGGGTGTAGGACAAAAATAAAATGGGGTGTATAAAGCTAGTAAAGCTTAAAAATATAGAACACTGTGTAAACAAAAGACTCAAAGTGGGGCAGATCTGGAGCTGCGAGTTGCAGAATGCCACATGGTAGAGGGTCATAGCTGAATGTCTGGAGTTTTGCATATTTTCTCCAAACAAACAAACAAAAGAAATAATCCTGCAGTCTCAACTGTGGTGATGGAGAGAGATAAATAATACTGAAAATACACTAGCAATTCAGAGTGGTTGCAATGGGTGCTCTGTTTAAGAATCACAGCTGTTTTTTGTTCTGTGTAGGGGGCTGTTTTCCCCCCTTCCGTGATTATAGTTCAGTCCTCAAGTGATCTTCCATGCAGTCAAACATCTTGGTTTCCTAAACTTGCCTTGGTTACTGTGGCTGATAGACTGCCTGCAGGGTGGTGCTGCTGCTGGTGAGCTGATGTGAAGTGGCTCAGCACTGTTTATTCCTGTACCTATTGCAGTTGGTTATTTCCAAGCAAGTTTAATTGTGTGTTTCTAGTCAAAACATATGCTGACATCTGGTAAGTGCAGAGTGCTTATGGTGAATGAAAGTAAACGGAGCGTACAGTTTGCCTCTTTCCTTCAGATATTGTAGGTAGTGAGATAACAACTGTTAAGCCAGGTTTTGTGCTTTTTGTAACCTCTGCAATATTTTGTACTTGCCGCATACCTATTTCTCCACAGTAATTCTGAAGCCAGTTAACGTGCTTTTTTGTTCCTCTGTTTCTTTTTTCAACAGAGTTTAAATCCTTTCTTTCTGCAATGTTTTTTTATTTTCACTGAGTTCATTAAAAAAACCCAACAAAACAACAAATTGTCATGTATATGAACTCCACTGATCTTGAGAGAAAACTTATAGCGTAGACTGCCAATAAGAGGATGAAGAAAAATGGTCCAAAATCTAAAATACGTGAAAGGTCCATCCAAAAAGGTATTTATTGGATGTTATGCTGCTTGATATGTTTCACTTCCATGCTTGCCAAAATCTACTAGGTTAGGAGGTAACAAAGAAACACATTCCTGTGTCTAAGGGGGCCTTGCCGTGTGCTACTCTGGCAATATTTAAATAGTCCTTAAAAGATGTTATACTCAGCATGAAGAGAAGTTGGTATTGAAGTATGCAGAAAACAAAAAAAGTTAATATTGTTATGCGCTGACCTTTGCACTTTTCAGGGAAAAGAAAAAAGAAGCAAAGGCTACTTTATGGTAGAAAGTTGCTCTGGAGGTACCTTCTTCAGTTATTTGCTCGAATCAGGGCTAACTTCATTCACAGTTTGACTGGACTGTGATCCAAGCCTTGGTCACTCAGATTTAGAAAATATCCAGTGGAGGGGCCTCTCATCCTCCCTGGTGTCTGGCATGGCCTCTGCTCAGCCTCATGGTCCCAACGTGGTGGGCCTCTGGCTACTAGCACCTCCAGGAGGTGGACAGAGGAGTCAGCTTCTACCCATGGAGGACCGTGTGAAACCTGTGAGATGGAGAGTATAGAGATTTTTAGCTGAAATACGAAGGCATCAGACATGAGAGAACAAAAATACTCTTTTAAGATTTGAAAAGCAAAACAGTAGATGAAATAAGTGGGTTTCTTCCTCCTCTGGTAGCAACTGTTGCTTTGATGCAAATCTGGAGGAACTATACTACTACTTTGCTAGAAAGCAATGCTCACTTTTTTTTCCATCATAAATTGTGCTAAGTGATGTCTTTCAAGATTGCAATATAATATGACTACATAGAGCTTAGCTCTGTCTTCACTAGTAGCATGTGTTTGCTAAGTGGGTTATCAAAGCCAATTGTCAAAAATTGCTCTGTGTCACAAGCCATTGTAGTTCCACTGTAGTATTGTGGTACTAAAATACATTTACTTCTTACTGAACTATCCTCAAACACCCTACAGGATATTTCAGGATACATGATACTGCAGTAGTGGTGATTTGAAAAGTCAATATTTATTATTGTTAAAGGATGTGTTGTCGAGAGAGAGTAAGCTGATGTTTATGAATATAAGTAATCCTACAAAAGACTGATTAGGAGGATTGCCAATTGCCTTCTTTTTATGGAGCATAATGACAGGCTTCAGATGTGTTTTCCACTGTGCTCCCTCTGAAGGAGCTCAGCAACCGCAGAATAATGATGTCAGAAAGCAGTTTGTGTTTCTGCTCGATTAGCTCATGTCACTTTTGTCTCTTTTCTTAATTTGCTTTAAAATCCTGCCAAATCCTTCCATTGCTCTGTACGTGCCTCAGCCCTCATTCTGTCAAATTCTAGGGGATGATGCTTATGAAAGCATCTTGCTGAATCATCTGGAGCATCTCTGGGGTTCCTCTGTCTATAGCATGGCAGTGCGCTGGGCCCAGGGAGGATGGGGCCGATGGCAGCGACAGGCCTGTCCCTTGGGGAAAAGAGGGCTGCCCCCAGGGGACGTTTCTCCTTGGTGACCACTGGGTAAAGCCTCTAGTCATGTAGGAGCAGATTATTGTACTGTGTGGCCACTTAAATGTATGGTCATTTAAGTGGCCTGCCCTGGAAGGATAGCTCAGAGACTGCTGATGACTCAGGGTGCTTTGAGAAGATACTTGTTTTCCTCTTCCCAGCAACTTGTATTGTGAACTATCTCCTGCACTTAGAAAGATTTATTCTGAAGTGGTATGAGCAAGTGTTCCTTTGATAGCCACCTATCCAGGAGCATTAGCAGAAAGCAATTGTAGTACCATGACTTCATAATAAAATTTACAGAAATTGGTAAGAGGCCTCATTGTTGCTCTGCATCAGAGCACTTGAGCAGGTTACAGTCCTTGTATGGCCACTGATGGCTATAAGCCTGCTGCTTTTTTCTTAAGATGATTCTGGGTGATCTGCTTACCTCCAGAGGGAGAAGAGGTTTGGGTATGGGACACAAGAGAGAAATCTTGTTTAAGATTTGGAATGATAACTAGAGATGCAATCGTGGGGAGATACCTCAATGCATTTTGAGAGTGACTAAATGCAAACCTTTGAGCCAGTGACTCTGTATTTGGTCAAGTCCTTGTGCTGTGGTTATTTTACAGATCTTTTAAGTTTTCCCTTTTGTTTAATCAAATAGCACTGAAGACTAAACCACAAGTAAACCCAACCAAAAAAAAAGCCGAACTAAAAAAAAAAACCCCAAATCAAACTCTGTCATTTATAATATTATTCCAGCCAGCACAAAAGGGACAGATAACATTAAGTAGTGGCATTCAAAGTTTCCTTTGTTTTCTGCAGGCTTCTGGGGTTTTATATCTTTTATTGCTATTTCTCTATGACACTAATAGGCATAAAAGTTTAATAAGAATGTGTCAGCAGCTTGTTCTGATTTCTGTATTCTGTGTCCTCTACAAGGTGCTTAGGGGGACACACACATAATTTTAACAATCTGTGTAATACTTCTCTTAATAAATCACTTCAAAATCTCTAATACAGAGAGAGATCTCTAACACCAGATAGAGTGTAACAATATGTGGAATTAAACTGTTTTATCCTTTGATAAGTTAGCTGTAATAGTTCACAAATTGCTGTATCCTGAAAAGAGTAAGTATTAATGAAGTGGTGAATGCTTATAAAGCCTTTTCATAGCATGCTATCCTTAATGTGAACCTTGCAGTCTGCAGCGGGGATCAGGACAATATATTGCATGTGACTAAGCATTATGGAAACTTTCAGACTTGCTTGAGATCAAAGAATCCAAAGCTTTTAACTCTGTGTGTTATTGTTACCTTAGTTGATTATAGACAAACGTACACATTTACATTACATAGAGCTGAGTTCATACATCACTCTTAGATGAGACACTGAGCAGGAACTTAGGCATCCAGCACAAAAATGTCCTAATTCCTTGGTGAAGAATAGCTCTGAAATGGAGAACTGGTGCAGCCGTCATCTGGAAGGAGGCATGGCAGGACTCCAGCCTCCAGCCTGAACTTTCCTTTTGTGTTGAGCAATTCAGAAAATGGCTCAGGTCTCTTTCAACTCAGAGCATTACAGCAGAGAGGTTGTATAGGAAATGCTTGAGACCTGGGAACTAATTACAGGAGTACTTCTGCAGTCTGTTCTGGAAAAAGTGAAGGAGAAGTGCCCATATGCTTAGGTACAACTGAAAAGGAGTGAGGAGGAAGGAATATTCAGTTCGCTGAAACTCCTACAGATGAAAAGTCCCTGTCCTTGCATACTGATTTGGATGTATAACACTCCATAACAATAATTTTCAAAAGAAAAGCTGGAGGAACTTGGTAGACCATTTCTACTATAGAGTGAGGGAAACTGAGGGAGATGTAAAATTGCCATCCCAGGACAGAGAGGAAATCTGGTACAAACCCTGGCTTAAGATTCATCCTACCCTGAGATGCATGGGGCCAGCCAGGATTGGCAGCCCAGCCATGAGCACTTCACCCCCTGGGGCACTGCAGCCACCCACTGCCCTGTGGTGCCCACTGCCTCTCTCCCCATAGCCCCTTGGGGATGCCTTCCCTCAGGAGCAGCATGCACAGCTGCTTGGTGTAGTGTGTTGAAGGTACCCAGGAGAGGGCAAGAGAGCTGCAACAAATGAAGGCAGGCTCAGAGGGAAGCCTGGAGCCTGCTCTTCACATTCTTGTAGCAGAAAACAGTAACTCCTTGGCCCTCCTACCTCTGAAGACTTGGGCTGATGGGTACAAATGATGCTCCATCGCATCTGTTTCTTATCCTTCACTTCTGCTGCAGTCATCTTCATCAGTCAAAGGTAATCTTGCAAACCAAGTGCTTAAAAACATCAAAGCAAAATTTGTCTTTTAACTCTTGTTCAGTCTCCCTGCTCCAGCTTTTTTACTTTATATTAGAAAGCAAATAGTCTCTTCCGTGCCAGTTTTTCCTTTCCTTTTCAGTTTTGTTTGTGTCTATGTGTGTAACATTTCTTCTTAGCCAAGCTCTGATCTTCAGCAGGCTCTCTCTGGAATCCCAGAGTTGAAAAGTGTATGCCAGGCAGCCAAGCACCATCTCTGTCAGAAACAACTGCTTTTGAAAAGGAGCAATGGCTTTTCTCCTATAGCCTGTGTATTGATTCTAACACCCCTTCCTCCTTGAGGTCTCGCCTTTCCTATCATTGAGGTCATTAATTGATTTCTGGTGTCTATTATATTAATCCAGGCACCTTGTTAGTGTTGCAGTGGTGTGCAGGCACTTCTCTGCAGGCTGTGACATCCAAGCTGACTTTCTGGATGCCATCCCTGACTTTTATTTTCCTTTGCAGATAGTTGGAGAGCTGTGCCAGACAGCAAAGATATTTTTATTGTAACGTAAGTATAGAAGGGAGTATTCTGGTAGGATAGGTCTAGAACAATCTTTGTGACATTTTATTCAGACGTCCAGACACAATGGTCCTGGATCTTTTTTGAAATATTATTTTTTAGTTTTTAAAATAAAAATTTACTTTGGTTGTTTTTTGTTTTAAAGCATTGCTTATTATATTATTGTGGATTTTTTAATTGCTTTATAGGCAGTTAAGCACTAGACTTTGAGTTGACTTTGTCTTTTTATCACATCAGTATTTTACTGTGTTTTGTTTGGTTCTTACTAATTACAAATGCGGTTTGGTTTGCAAGTGTAACAAGCTTTGAAAGTAGTATTCAATAGGTCCAAATTAGTAAGATTTGTCCTTACAATTACGCATCTTTTATGTGTTAATAAACATTGTGTAATACAGTGTCTGCAGTAACAGTGAACCCCAGTCAGCATCTCAGGACAAGCTTTCTGATCCTGCAAAGTTAATGACTGAAACTCAGTAACATCTTGTGCATTGCACTGATAACATGCACCAAGATTCTTTGTAGGAAAAGAAAAATATGTTGACTTCTCAAGTGGCAAAGCTAATCTCAGAAGTACCTAAGCATAGTCATCTTTTCTCTTTGATATTGCTCCCCATCCTCCTAGGTGTGGTTGTTGTGAGAAGTAATTCACCAAAATTTTCTCTTGAGGCAATGGCAATGAATTACAGCATTGGATTGTTCAAAGTATAACATCTCCGTTCCTGAAATGAGTGCACAGATGAGTCAATAAAATGCTGGATCATATTAATAATTTATTATAGGGATAATTATACAGGAAATAAAAGGGACAGAGAAGGCTATCATCTGCTTGCATCATTTTTGAACATTGAGAGATGTATTATATGCCTGATCTAAGTTCTTCGTGCTGCATAAGAAACATTGGTCTGTAACTGTTCAGAACACATTAGAAAACTATTAACACAGCCCATAGAATACTGAGAGACTAGTTTCTTATTAAAGGTCTGAACACCAGGGAGAAATAGTGCAGCTCTAAAAGTCTTAGTTGGGCTGAACAGTAAAGTTTTAATAAAAAAATAAATTATTAAAGTATTCTAAAGTTACAATCAGCTTTGTCAATATCTTGCACCAATACATTTCTCGCACCCAACTATAACTTCTGGAGGATCAGAATAATGAGCACAGAACAAGATCCTCTCTTCTAGAATGATGGGACAGACATTCTGTTAGCTTCCACAGATGCAGGTTTGATTCTGGCATCTTCCTGCAGACTGAAAAATAATGCATTAGTCAATAAAAAGTCCATTGTATGTATAAAATATAATTATTTGAATTCTAAGTGAACATTAGGATCGTTCATAGATAGAAGCCAGGAGGGAGCATTGAAATCATAGAAATTGTCAGACTGTAACAGTATCCTTAGTTCATTTCAGCTGAACCAGAGATACTTTCCCTGCCCCCTTGGAAAAGACTTTAAACTTCCCCCTCTTCCTGTCCTAGCCAGTTTTGATTTTAAACTTGGTGGTGGTGGTTCTATATGAGCTTTAGTGAAACATTAAATTGTCCAACTAGTTTGCAGACAAACCACCTTGCGCGTCATGTCTGTGCTAAATGCTGTCACTGAGATGACAAGACTGATTTTTGTAAGAAGAAACAATACAAACAACACTTAGCCCCTTGGCCTTATTTCTTACTGAACTTAGAAGGTTGGCCCAACCGAGGCAGGTGAGAATAGTCTAGTTAACTATTTAATTTTAGATGCTTATTCTGTTTTGATTGCCTATAAAATTACCCATAGTACCAAAATTAAGCTTATGTAGCAAATCCTGATCATTGAATCTGATCTCTTTGATTTCAGGCAAAAAAAAACCCCAAAACAAACCAGGTGGGTTAGTATCACTCATCTTTCATTTTCATTATAGCTCATGTTTCCCAGTGCTCTGTCATGTTTTAAAACCAGTCACTGGAAGCAATGCGCCCTCATTTCTTCAAGCCTTGCTGAAGCTCTGAGACTGAACTTAGATTTTTGTTGCATGGAACCGAACTTGTTACAACAACAGGAGACAATAGGCTTTCTAGGCACATTTTTCTTGCAGGATTTCACCAGAGACCTGGTAATGAATTAATAGAGTGATTCTCTATCCTGCAAGCAAAAGAGAACAAGGATGTATGATTACCTTTGGCTGTTCTCGTCCCTCACACACAAATGCCTTCCTTTTCTTTGGGCTCCCTTACCCTCTCCTGGGTACCTTCAGCTGGGCTGGGCTGCTCATGAGGCTGGTGGCTGCAGAGCCTCAGGAGGTGGAGTGCATATGGCTGGGCTGTAAATCATGGATAGTCCCATGCATCTCAGAGGCAAAGGATGAATTTTAAGCCACTGTTTGTATCCAGACTTCTTCTCTGTCCTGGGACAGTGATTTTGCATCTTACTTGTAATTTTCCTTATACCATAGTGGGAACTCTCTATTCGTTTCCTCGGAATTTTCTTTTGAGAATTAATGTCTATGGAGTGTTAAATATGCAAAGTAGTACAAGACAGTGCTTTCCGTTACTTCCATTGCAGGGAGTGACCACCCTTTTAATAGATAATTTAACCATTTTCATTTGAGTGGTTTTTATTTGTGCCTTTTTTTTTTCTTTTTCTCTGAGAATGTTTACTATATTTCCCTGCTGAGGTTAGGGAATGGGGTTATTGCCTCTAACTTGTGTTTTAATTTTCAGCTTAAAGGAGAGGAGCTTCACCCAATGTAGAGATATTTTAATGCAGATAAGCAGACTTTTGAAGCACAATAAACACTTAAACTGTGATCTAAAAAAAATAAATCATTTATAGTTACAAAATCGTTTACCATATAGCTACCAAAGAGTAGCTCTGATGGAACCATGGAAATGTGTGTGTATGTGAAATCCCTCTTGTTTCATGTAATATACCTAGACTGAACTATTTACATGTATTTTATACGAAATCAAAGCAATTGGTTTGATGCATTGTAGTCCCTGTCCTCAGGGACATAAATGCTGAATTGCACCTTGTTTAGATCAGGCTGCATGGCTTCCTTCTACTCAGTCAGCATGGCGGGATGGAGGGTGTGTGCTGGGGCAGGGAAAAGTCCCTTTTCCTTTTAAATTCCCCAAACCCAGATTTCTCTCTCAAATGGGTATCTCCTTATTGTCAGTGCTCATGGCTCAGTGTTTTTTGTTTACATGGACTGGGTTCATTCCATTCACAGCTCTGAAGAAAATCTCTCTCACCCCTTAAAACAAGTGATGTTTTCGAAGAACTCCTCCCTCTTAGCGTGTATTACAGAGGATGTAGCTTTGGCTTTGTGAGGAATGCTGGCAGCATGTGCTTTCCTGAATGAGAGTAGAGGCTGCTGGGGTGGCTTCTGTTGAGGCTCCTGCAAAGCTGCATGTTGAGCAAGGAGGTTTGGTCGGGAGGAAATGGGGGGACTGGTGTGTAGCAGAAGCCCTGCAGCGCCTGCATGTGCCCTGCTCGCAGCACTAGCTGCTCTGCTGCATCGCGCCAGCTGTTGAGTACCACACTGCTCACTGTTGCTGTCATAGCCTCTGACAGCTCTCTAGAGACAGAAGCATTCAAACCCCAAGAGACAACATTTCTAAGTTGGGGAGGGGTTGTTTGTTTTGGCGGTTTTTTGTTTGTTGTAGGTTTTTTTGTGTGTGGTTTTTGGTTTGTGGGGTTTTTTTTTGTTTTTTTTTTTTTGTTTTTTTTTTTTTTATTTGGGGTTTTTTAGGTATGGTTTTTTTTTTTTTTGTGGGTTTTTTTGGTTTTGTTTTGTGTGGTTTGTTTTTTTTTTTTTTTTTTTTTTTTTAAGTCCCTTTCCCTTTTTTCTTTTTTTCCCTGGAAGGCAAAAAGTGAGTGTGATACACTCTCAGTAAAATGCTGCTGGATGGAAACCCAAACACATCATACAAGACAAGCTTTTGAAGAGATGAGAGCTTTCCTAATGTGTTTGGAAGTCAGGGTTAGTTTGAGGGAGTGACAGTTCCCTTTGATGTCCTTAGCTCCAAATATTTAAGGACAGTGTTGCAGGAAAGGAATAGAAGGCGGCTAGTATTCTACTTTGTTCTGAAATTGTGAGCTGTGCAAAGGAAACTTTGAAACCCAAAGATTTAAGAAAGAGAAATGTTCATGCCTCAGGAGAGAGATTATGAATCCTAAGAAACTGAAAATCAGGTAATTCTGTGGTTTAATGTTTTGATCTGCATCTCATTTTATCTTTTGTGCTAATTTACTCAAGCACACGTGGGTTTTGGATTGCTGGAGAGGTTTTAATTAGAAACATGCTAAACAGATTAACAGTAGTTGGAAATACTTGAAAACCGGTTTTGCAGTAATTTCTAAATAAAACGAGATGCTTACTGTTACAGTCCATATCCATCTTCTTTTTACAACTGGTGTTTGAGTACTGAAAAGTTAGTGACTGATAGCATTTCAAATCTAGTAGTATCCACTTAATCGCAATGTGTTGCAATCCTTAGAAAAGATTTAATAGATAATTTCATAATGGGTCATTTAGGAAGACCTATGTCAAACACGTGAAAACAGCTCAGGTCTGACTGTTCCAAACTGTGCTACTGGGAAAGGGAAGGAATCCTGTGGTTTCTGCTTTGATACAAAAACTGTAGCAGTTTTCGAATTAATTTCTGCAGTTTTTTATTAATTTCTATCATGGTATTGTAGCTCAATACTATCACGTTAGCTGATCAGAGGAAGAACTCTAATTAAAGCACTGCATGATCTTTGAAGTAATTGATATTTTATTCCTCTCCTTTCTTTAAAAAGCCCTCATTTTGTACATGTTTTGAACATTAATACTTTTTTCATTTCAGGAGAAGTCACCTGCTAATATTTTTCCTGCTGCTTAGAAAGAGTGAGGAAGTGGCTTAAAATATTTCAAAAGAACCAGCAGATTTTCCAGACCTCTGTCTGGCAGTGCGGATATATATGCATTCCTGGTGAACTGCTCTTTTCGATAGTGATAGGATAAGGCATGCAAGCCACAGAAGTCCCATTAAAATATCAAAATGAGCCTTACTAGGACTCCAGTAGTGTTTGAGCTGCCTTGATGGGGAAAAAAAAGATTTTCATCTTAGATCACCCACCAGTAGTTCTATCAAAGAAATACAGGGTGCCAGGGTGAGCTGAGTTTTGAAGATAACCATCTCCATCTCTATTCTGTTCAGCACAGTCTTATTTCTGTGGAGTCATGCCAGTGTAATTCTGGGGTAGTGGAGAATCTGTCCCCAACCATATTTGGTTGTTCTAAGCATACAAGCAGTTCTGTGTCTTCTGTTTTATTGCAAGAAAAGAGTACCATAACATCTAGTTGGTGATGGTGCTAATCAGAGAGCTTACTGGCTCCCTTCAGGGACTCTGTGTAGTACACTGAATTTTTATTTGTCATGTGAAAGGCCAAATCTTTGGAAGTGCAGGCAGCATATGGCTGTGTACATAGGATTTCCTTACAACCTGCCCCAGCATTTCCCACAGATGACAGTTTCCCACAGATGACAGAATCACAGAAGGACTGGGGTTGGAGGGACCTGCAAAGGTCATCTAGTCCAACCTGCCTGCTGCAGGCAGGGACATCTTTCACTACATGAGGTTGCTCAAAGCTCCATCCAACCTGATTTTGAACACTTCCAGTAATGTCCAATCCAAGAGGCTCTCAGGACAGTAGGAGGTGGAAGGACCCCCTCACCTGCTAGATATGGCCTTGGGGTATGCAGAAAAAAGGAAGGTAAATGTAAAAACATGTGAAATAAAAACACCTTTCTGTAGTATCGGTGTTAGCTGAGATCATCAGCCTACAGGTTATTCTGAGGCGCCTCCCTATTGTTTTGACTTGTAATTTGATTTCGGAGAGTGTCTGAGTAAGAACTCTGTACTGATCCAACAGCCATCTTCATTCATCATAATAGTACCGATGAGATGTAGCTGAGTCACCAAGCTGGGTTATTTTTTCTAACATGCATCTGTGTTTTATTTGATTATAAAGTCCAGATCCTCCTGCTTTCTGTTACAGACTTTTTATCTTACTCTGGTCATGTCAAAATCAATTTGTAATTCTGTGGTGTACACATGAAATTAGTTTTAATTTGTTATGTGTTTCCAAGGGTGACTGACATTTAATATTTTGTTCCGAGGGTCTCATTAGTACTGTGTACCCATAATCTATTCTATGGGTGTAATGACAGAGGCTAAGTGAGCTACTGAACAGCATCCATCTGTCCGCTTAGTGAATGGCCAGAGGGAAATACAGGGGAAAAATAGATGGATAATTGTCAGCATTTCTGTATTTTGTAGTACTCCACCTGGAGTACTGCATTTAGCTCTGGGGGCCCCCAACATAAGAAAGATGTGGACCTGCTCGAGCAAGTCCAAAGGAGGGCCACAAACATGATCAGAGGGCTGGAGCACCTCTCCTGGAGCACCTCCTGAGAGGGCTGTGCTTGTTCAGCCTGGAGAAGGCTCCAGGGAGACTTTATAGCAGCATTCCAGTACCTAAAGGGGGCCTACAAAAACTGGAGAGGGACTTTTTACAAGGACATGTAATGATGGGACAA
Organism: Strigops habroptila; assembly: GCF_004027225.2. Lineage (NCBI taxonomy): Eukaryota > Metazoa > Chordata > Aves > Psittaciformes > Psittacidae > Strigops > Strigops habroptila. The sequence goes on from NC_046359.1 coordinate 17,637,076, forward strand.
GGGGTAATGGTTTTGAACTGAAAGAGTGTTTAGATTTAGATCAGGTATTAGAAAGAAATTCTTCACTGTGAGGGTGGTGAGGCACTGGAACATGTTGCCCAGAAAAGCTGTGGTTGCCCAATCGCTGAAGTGTTTAAGGCCAGGCTGGATGGGGCTTTGAGCAACCTGGTCTAGTAGAAGGTGTCCCTGCCCATGGCAGCATGGTTGGAACTTGGTGGTCTTTAAAGCCCCTCCCAATCCAAACCATTCTATGATTCTGTGACCCATAACATGTTTCTTAGTAGCAATTCATACACACCAAGCAATGAGAAAATCATGGCAAAACCTGTAGAGGCAGAACTGGTTTTCATGCAGGAGAGCAATTGCCACACTGTGAAAGAAGTAGTGTCTTTTTTGTCCCTACCCTCAATATTGAGAAGCAAGTTACTTTAGTAGCTGTGCTGTAGTCAATACATATGTGGGTACATACCACTTATGGCAATTAGTTGGCTTTATTTTTGCTTTCCTGTGAGTGACTTGTCTCACGTTTTGAAGACTTGCATGGTTCTGTAAACCTGGTATCAACTGAAGTTATAGAAGAAAGATTATTTAACCTATAAATCAAGTAAGCAAACCCAGGAGTAGCCAGTACAATCAATGTAAATACCACAGGATAAGAAGTGCAGAAAGAAAAATACAGTGAAGTGATTCTGAGGTAACACAAATCTGTGTTAAAGTAGGTGAAGAGAATGATGACTTACTGTAAAGCAAAGTATTTCAAACTTCTTTTGTCCTGGAGATTAATTATTTCAGTTTACTCACTTTTATCACACTGTGGTGTAATTCATGTCAAATGTCTTGGAGATTTTGTTTCTTTAGGAAAAAAAACCAAAACCAAACAACAAAAAACAACCCACAAGGTGGTGTGGTTTTGTTTTTTTTTTTTCCTCTGACCTTTCATTAGACTCCTCTCTAAAATCTGTTTTCATCTTGTTCTCCACCTCTGTCTGATAAAATTCCCCTATGCCACTTGTTAGAGCTGAGGTGCCCATCGTGGTTATGCAAGAGGAGGACAAATGATAAGGGCAGAAGGAAGAGCAGATTGTGCTGTTAGATTGCAGTTATTTATGCCAGGGCAAAGGACACTCAGAAGATTGCTTTCCAGAACTGCTCCTATCTAGACTTTTTACAGTGCTTTTGAAGTTGTATCTCGTGCTTATAGTGTCTGTTGTCACTGAACCTTTGACTTTCAGCAGTCCATGAGACCTGCTGTAGCACATTTTCTCATATGGAGAAACAATATTCTGCACTGCAGAGGGATTACCTATGCAACAACTCTTGCTTTTGTCATGTGCATTTCCTTGGCCTTTTTATAGAAAACTTCTCAGGTGATTTTTATTCTTTTATCATACTGAATTCATGTAGAGCTTGTACTTAAAGAAATTGTAAAATTATATTAGAATTTACATTTAAATATATCTACATGTTTATATATTCTATAGAAAATATATTTAGATATGTAGTAAAGTATTAGTGACAGTTACATGCAATATTTACCCTCAAATTTTTTTACAGCATTATATTAATTAGCAGTTGTAAACCATTAATTGTTAACATTAACTTAGTCTTAAAACAAATGCCCCAAACCAAACAAAAACCTCCTTTCCATGCTTTCATTTGACAAATTTTAGAAAGCAGTGTAAACTGCAAGAATCTGCCATAAATACATTCATCTTGCTATCATCTTTTTCCAATACGCTTTTAATTTCTACTCCATTTGTATAGATACTAGTTTTACTTTATATATAAAATATAAATTTTAGATCTCTATAAATACCTATTATGGCTTTAATATTTATATTTTATATATAATTTACATAGTTAGCATGTTATTTATAATCTTATAAGGATATAATATGACTTTGTATTAGGAAGTGTCATTGTATTAGGAGATTATTACAAAGAGAGAGAAAGACCACTTAAAAATATGTGTCCTGAGCATGAAAAAAGCCAGTTGTATTCCTTTTCAGGTGCCTGCAATAAAAAGTAAGGACTCATTCCTTTTCTTATCTTGAAGAAGACCTATCTTATTTTGACCTATCTCATTTGCTAATCAGTCACACTCAGCTCCTCTCATGCCCCATATAAGAAAATTACATGGTGCTAGAAAGCTCAATATTGTGTTAGAATCATCTTTCTGTATGGCCAATCTCATCACTGTTTATCGTGAAGCTGCATATAGGAATTGTCCATCCTTGTATGTAGATAACCCCATTTATCTTAATGGTGTATGAAAATAGAAAAGGAAAACAACAAAAAATGTATTACTAGCATTCAAAATTACAATTTTGCTTTCCCTATTTATGCGCAGTAATTTTATCAGGAAGTATTATCTCCCAAAGACAAGAAATGCCAAAATTGGTATCGGCATTTTTTCCATATAGGTTTTCCTTATGGATTTTAGTCTCTCTAATGGCTGTTCAGAATTATTCTCTCAAAAGGCCTAACCATCTGGAAAAACATGTGGAGGGGTGAGAGGATGGAGAAGTGAGGTACGTCTCCAGTTGGCCTCATACAGAGGACTGAAGTATGGTGGACAGGCTATTAGTTACAAGAGTGTGCTTTAGCTTTTATGCTCCTGAACCCCTCCTGCACCTGAGCTGACTTTAATATAGTTTGGTCACTTATCCCTAGACTTCCTGGCCTGTAGCAAGGCTCTTTACTGCATTTCAGCCTATCACAGCAATTATATCACTTCAGAGTTCAGCTAAGCTTGTCAGGTTTGTCTGTCTGATTTAAGCACAAGACAAGAGAGGAGAGATTAAAATACAGGAATAATGATCAAGTGCTAAGTGAAAAAAACCAAAAAAATAAAAAAATGAAGATTTAAGAATCTTAAATCTGTCTTAACATATTTTGCCTGTTTGCTCATATTGAACATGTTTGGCATTGACAACCTGTCAGGGTACCAGGCTGTTTTTACAGTTGCCTAAAACATTAGAGCAGGAAACAAAACAGACAGACTTAACATTTCATTACTGTAAATTCATTATGATTCTTCAACAGGATAGGATAGTGCTGATTAATTTTTTTCTTGAAGAATGAGGTATCAAACCAGTAGCTCTACAATTTTGGAAGCAGCAAGATCCTCTGAATCTGCAACAGCAAGCACTTTGTTTCTGGAGTTGAAAAGAAAGCAACAAAAAAACCTCACTCCAAACAAAAAAAAACCAAACGACCAAAAAAACCCAAAACAAACCCCAAACAAATGTTAGTATTAATCTAGGCTTATTTACCTCTTTTTAATAATGCCCCACAATATTTGTTTTATACAAATGTAGCAGAAAGCAGAATTAGCTTTTCTCTGTCTCCAGCCCTTCTGTTCTTTGTTGAGTGACTTTCAGAATTGATTTTGGTACAGAAAACAGAAGGGCTCTTATGTAATTTATTTTTTTTTTTGATTGATGAATTCTTTTCAAATTAATATTAAGTATGTTCCATTACGAAGCCTTTCATTTTAGAAATATTCTGAAGCTAATTTTAAAAACCTGTATGATTCCCAGTCTTTATTTCTGGGACTTCAGAGTAGAGTCTGGAAACAAACAAACAATTATGTGACACTTTGAAATCTTAAATGTTATTTTATTCCCTTTATCCATTGGCTTTGGTTTGAAATTTTTGATTTATTCCATCTGAAAACCAATTACGGGAGCAATTGTTTCAAGCCTTGTTGTAAGAGAAAAATTTTAATCAGTCTTGAAGCATCTATATCTATGCGGAGCCAACAAAACCTCTTATCTAAGTTTTGATATATGCAGGATTAGAGACTATAAAACCTTTTATGAGAATTTTGATATAGTATACGTAGGATTAGAAATATTTGTTGCCATGTTTTGTGGCCTGTTTATCAGTGTTTGCTGAGGATGCTGGGATACAACTCTGCCCTCTGGGATTATTTTCAGGCTGCAGATTTGAAGTGCAAAACAGGAAATCCTGCAGTGTTTAAATGTATTAAATGTAAATAAGAGGAGTTGACAAGGCAGATCAAATTCAGCAAATCACTTCTATGATCTAAATTTTGCTTTATTTGGAAAAAATGCTGGAAAAATTTGGAGAAGAAAGAAGTCAAAGTACTTGAAGGACCTATGTAGAAGTTATGGTGACGTATTTTCTGATTTCTAATAACGATACTGAGTAAGTAGGAAAGTGAATAAGGAGGATGAAATCACTTGGTGTTTTTTACTTTTCTAAGTTTTGGTTGGAATAATGTGTATCTCACCACTGAGGACTGACTGGAACACATGTCTAGGTAAAACGTTGTCTCAGGGGCATCTTATATTAAAGGCCAAAGACAAAATTCTCTATCTGGTATTTTTGCAGAATAACTGTAAACAGGGGCAGACAGAGTATAAGTGCTTCTGCTTATCAGTTCTGACCTTTCTAAAATTTTAAGGCTGCTGAAATTTCACAAAAAGTATTTATATGAACTAATTACATGACATTTATGTGAACTAAAGGTGACATTTAGATATGACACACTAAATGATGTTACTAAAACCCCCTTAACTTATGTTGAAAACCTATTAGTATTTTCATTTGAGCCTCCATAGGCAGTAAGGGAAGATCCTGAAATAGGTTCCAGTCTGTTATGTTGGTGTGTATATATATATGTATATAGGCATATATATTTATTCAGTGGCCTTTCTCAGAATTTGCACTGGTCTGACATTAACCAGAGTGAATTTCAGTCTTGAAAAGGTCCCAGGCGGGACTCCAAACTCTTCCTTTTGAACTCTAAGATGATGTAAACTCAGTGACTTCTCTGAAGTTCATATGAATTTATATTCTGTCTTTTTGCCTTCTGAGTGAAGATATTTCTTTTTTTTTTTTTTTTTTTTTTAATATGTAAAAGTATTAACTTGTCATATCTAGCTGTTAGGGGTAAGTATACGATATGTACTGCAGAGCCTTTCATGTTAATTCATTGTAGTCAGCAATGAGTGTGACAGTGAGGTGATACTAATGTAAAGAGATTAAAAAGAAAACTGTACTGACTCACCACATGATTAATTTGCTCTCGTGAGGCAGCAGCAGAAGCGGGGCCTCGTCTGGCATCTTGGGGCTCCTCATCTATTGGTTCTTCCCCAGCAGCCCCTTTACCCTGCTGGCTCATTGCGACAGCTCCTGCTGGCTTTGCTAAAATCTGGGCTGAACATGAAACACAGGTTAGCTGAGTTTTATTAGAGTGTGCTTTCTGGCCAATGTTAAAAAAACTAAAGCAAGTGAAAATGAGAGAAAAGAGGAGGGGGCGAAGTACACTGAAGTCATACCATAAGGGAAGATCACCTGTCAGTCTTGAGCAGATTACTCTGTTTGGGAAGAACAATGCAGATATTAAAGATGACAGATGGTGGCGTCTGATTTATACTTTAGCTTTTAAGCTATCTTTACATCCTATGTGTGCATATATATGTGTGTTTATATATATTTATAAAAAAAAGATATGGAATACATGAATTCTCTGCTTCAGTCCATCTAAAGTTCAGGAAGATAGAAAGACCCATCATTTCAAAGAAATACTTCAGTCCAGAGGTGCACTGAGAGCACAGTACATCCTGTAAAGGGAGTAATCCCACAGATCTTTTTCTGTGTTTCTGAAATATTTTCAAATATAGAATTGTCTTTTGAAGCTGTTCCCCAACTCACAGCTCTTCCTATCTTGTCTATTTTTCCTCTTGCACAACCGAAAAAGGGCGAGGGGGGGGGAGATGCAGGGCAGTGCAGGGGTACTAGTGACTAGCTATGGGGTAATTGGTCAAGTGTTTCATTTAGGAGTTTGGGAGAGGATAACATCAAGACAAGTCATATGAATTTATATTCTGTCTTTTTGCCTTCTGAGTGAAGATGATTTTTATTTTTTTTTAGAATATGTGTAAGAGTATTAACTTGTCATATCTAGGTGTTAGGTGTGACTATACAATGGGGAATGAAGCTTTGGAATCCTATTTGCTCTTACAGCTTCATTTTTTTCCCAGCTGTAAGAAAATGGAAAATTGGTTCTAGGGAGGATTTTGGATGGCAGTGATTTTTGGTTCTCTTTTGCTGAGTTTTCTTTTTACAGAGATTACTATTGGGAAATTCTTCATGTCTTGGAGTGTTCTCATCATTAATAGGAATTCGCACATTGTCAGAGATACATAACCCTGCAGTACAATTACACATGAAGAAATATTAGAGCAGCATTAAGAGCTTGAAGCATAACAACCACTACATGGAAAGTCAGAGATAAATGTGAAGAATAGAGTTAGTAAATATGCATACAGAAATGTCTAAATAATGAGGTGTTTTCAAACTAAGCCTTCCATTTCTATTAGATACGAGAATTCCGTTGTCTGTAGTTTTAAAGAGTTATTCTCTGTCACCACTTGGTTAGGGCACTCGGTCGCCACATCCTTCTGCCAGCAAATACAAACTGGAAACTATTCAGTATGGGTTTGGGGTTTTGTGTTTTCCTTATGGAGAATTGCTCTCCCATTATCCACACTGATGGGCACAGCCAGCATATAACAAGTCAAGAGTGAAAAAGAAAAAAGGCTTAGCTAATTTCCAAATACTTATCTAATTGAAATGATACATGGCACAACTTAAATTTCAGTAACATAGTGTAGTCAGAGATTTTTCACTAAGCATGGCTGACACATGAATGTTTAATGGACTAGGTTATATTTTGTTGATTAGAATGTGTGCTTTGCTCCAACAAAGGGCTCAGAGGATTTTGCCAGGAGGTAGCATGTGGCTAAATGTTATCCACTTAATACCCAGGCAGTTCTTTTGTACCCTTTTTTTTGTTTTGAATCTACATTTTGGTTATGTAGTCTTGCCAAGGCAGAAGTTGCCACCAACTCAGAATGCCCAAATTTCAATTTAGTTGAAGTGCAAAGTTTTTAATGGCTGTTTTTAATGGCTGTTTGGCTTTTGGATTTGAGGAATTTAGCAGGTTGTTTTTAATGATCCATGCTAATTTACTGAATTTGCAACTTAATATGTTTCATTTTGCAAAAACGAACAGAAGTTAATTGGAACCTTGTTAGATTTTCATGTATACCCTTTTTTAAAATACACTGGAAAAGAGAATGAATAGTTTTCTCATTACAAAAAATTGCTATAAGCTGACCAACACATCATTATAAAGTATACATGTGTGTTATATCCGTAATAGATATGTCACAGTTTTAGCAAAAAGGAGTTAAGATAAGCATTGGATACAACAATAATAATTGAATTTTAAGTAGGTTTTTTGTAAAATAAACTTCAGTAGAACAAGAGGATCTTACTGAACTGCAGTTTTTCATACCTGTTATTAAGAAGATGTATTTAGAATGCATTCTATTTTTTAGGTAATGTATGCTATTAAACATGCTATTCTGAAGGTAATCCTGCATTAATAAATAGTTGTATCTAGTACAATTTGATAGATCTGAATAACTTGAGCAACTGTGCTGCTTGTGATAATATTACACAAGCCATGTAATTGATGGGTTTTAAAGCTTAATCCAGTGGCATATATGAAATTTGTTGGAATGCTGAGGGGACATACATAAGTACTTTCCGTTCATAGTTATGCTCAGAAGCTGCCAAGAACCAGTTGAGCTCTTACACCGAGGCTGTGTCTTGCTCTGATTTATTTTGGCTGATGTAATAGTTATGGTAGTTTCAAGTCTAAAGAGTAAAAGTATGAACTAGAAATTTCCCAACTTAAGGCAAGTCTTGGAAGATTTCTGCTTATCAGGGAAAAAAGTATATAGTACAATATTACTGCTGTAGTAACTTTGTTACCTTTCATTCTTTATAAAATGATGAAGCAGAGGCAAAGAAAACAGCCATGGAATTTAAGGTGATGTAAACATTTCAATGTACTTTTGATGTGATTCTCATAATTCCTGCAATATTCTTCCACTTGCAAGTGATGCATGCAGTCCAGTCTCATGGCAGTAAAAGCTTTTAACGTAACAATCTGTCATAAGTCTTGGTGTGCATAACGTGCAGGATAATCCTGTTAGGTTCGTTTCAGAGTACATGGGGTTTTTTGTCCCCTTTCAGCTATCATGCTGACCTGTCATTATATGAATGAAACTCAAAGAAAAGCTTTTAAAATTCTTTTCAAAACAGCTGTTTCTTTACTTCATGCATGTATGTGGCATTCAACATTTGAATCAGCAGTTACAAGTCAACAGGGGCAAGACTGGCATTTAATGTCAACTAAAGGTGGTTCAACTGTTCAACCCAATACAAGAAAAAACAGAATCACTAGACATTTGAGAAATATTCTGGGTGAATTTTTAGAATTAATGATCATGATCATCTTCAGATACTGTGAATTTCCAAATGACTCTGTATCAAACGTAGTGCTTCACAGTTTAGCTCAAAAAAGTCTTTCTCCTTGTGGCAAAGGCATAAAGTTGTCTTTAAAAAAAAAGAAAAAATGGATTCTTTCTTGTTTTGAAAGGAAAAGTTGGTTTACATTAGATTCATCCAGAAATCATCGTGCACAAGTTATTTTCCCAGTTATAAAACTTATCCATCATGCTTCTCATGGAAATTCTTATGGTGAAGCCCATATAAGGTCAGGTGTTTAATAATGCTAGTGAAATATATTTACAGTTTATTAGCATAGAGATCTCTTCCAACTGATGTTACTTCTAACTCACCTGGGGATTTAAGGGTTTTAATTGGACTCTTTTCTGTATTTAATCATGAACAATAATTAGGCAATTGCTAACTATTTCCTAGCCATTTCCATCTTCTGAATGAATGGTGGTTCATCATCACTGATGGTTCTGCACTGTCAGTATGAATTATTAACAGCAGTTAATAACTGTGCCAATACTAACAGTGCTTCTACAGTAAACAAGGGATAGATCTTAAGAGGAAACAGGTTCTGCATTGTTTCCTAATTGTGTGGTCTCAGCTTCTGCAAAGATAGATGGTGAACTTTAAGAACTCTGAATAATTCATTCGTCTCCAGTAACGTCATGTGAAGGCAAGGGTATGCTGCGGTCTTGGCAGTACCGACAACTTCAAAGCAGTATTAATATTGGGTTTCACAATACAGATATCCAGCTATGCTGGAGTCTGGTATTTTCTGTCTGTCACACGTTCCTGTGTTACCGCAAGACTGTTTGTGCAACTATGTGGTAAAACAGATTGGAAAACTGATTCTTTTTATTTTTTTTCCTTAAGAAAGCTAGAAAAAGCACGAATGGAGATTGCCAAAAGAGTATCTAATGTTTTATATCATAAATGATAGTTTAAATTTTCCTGAATGCACCCAGAGAGATTGCTTACTGGTTATATACCTGCATTTGACAAAAGCAAAATATGTTACAAGATTTAAAGCATCGTTCAGAAGTATTTTGCAGTTTGGTCTAGGATAGAGTGTGTGACATTAAAAACTGGTGAGTACATTTCTTCTGATACAAAGATGTAACCTTCACATTGTGAATAATTCTGCTGCTGCCATTTAATAGGAAAGCACATGCAGCAAAAAGTGGAAGTGAATGACCTCCTTCAAAGCTTTGTAGTGGTCATAAAAATGTTACTACCTTAGGTATCAGCAATTATCAGTTTTATAAAAAGAGAAAAAAATGCAATATTAAATAGAGATATTTCTAACTTCAGCACCTCAGGTTGTACTTTCATAGTCATTAAGAATTGATCTGTGCCTTACAGAATCAGTCAGAAATACAGGTATAGTCTGCACCAGGAAGAGGCAAAACTCTTTTTGTTTCTTTCTGTTCAAATTTATCAACCCATATGCTAGGGACTTTCTACTACCTTTATCCTTCTATACATCACAGTACCTCAGAACAGTACAGCTGGCATGTAGGAGCAAAGAGAAACACACAAGTGAAAGCAGAAGGTTAAACCTACTAGCCTAAGACAGTTCTAGTCCAGAAATGAGCATTTCACAATTCATGGAGTTGATTGCTTAGCAAAAGTCAACGTCAGACATGTAGCTCTGACGGAGCCAAGTTAGAGTGCTGTATGAAATGTTAAAGAGAAAAATAGTTAATGGCTGTGCAGTGCAGTAAAGCATGAGTGCTTAGGCAAGCTGTGTCAGTGCCATGTATTTCTTAGGTTCATTTCAATGCTTTGCTGTGTTGTAGGTGGCATTTACCTGTTGATCCCACTTCAAAAAATAAGTTACAGTCATGCTTTCTTCCTGCAAAGATCACTTGGTACTGTTCCTCTGTGAAAAATGGAGAAGCTGCTACTTGTAGTCATGTTCTCCATTCTGGAGACCTGGATTAAGAGACCAAATGGTGCGCTCTGACAGAATCTGTAAAGGAGCAGGGATTTCACCTTTATAAACTCTGTAAAGAGGGAAAATGGTATTTTCTTAACATGCTCCTTGATGTGCACAGTGCTGTGGAACAAAAAGATTTTAATATAAGCCAGTCAGTCACATCAGGAATAGATCTTTTTTCTATAATATTTGAAAAGGATTGAAAAGCTGATGGTAGGAATTAAAAATCATTTTCATCAAAACCAATCATAGCAATAGTATCAACTACTATCAAGTGGTCAGTAACATCATATCCGTTTTCAATAGAAATCGGTCATATCACTGGTATCTCCTGGTTAAGTGCCTTTAATCTGCTTTAAATGAAAGGAAAAAACATCAGACACTGGTATCGGAAGTGGGTTTGTTTGTGTCAAAACAAAATTTCTGACATACACTTATATGCTTGAAGCGTCTTAATTTACATTTACTTTGAAATTCCAGAATTTGAATGTTGATTTTCTTCTGGAACTAATATTGGAGATAAATGTGAATTGTAAGCATTTTTGCACAGGATTTGCCTTGGTCCTTACACTAGATATGACTGGGAAAAGTTTTGGGTTTTTTAATTGTAGGTACTAGAAGAAGATGCACAAGAGTGATGGTGAGAGTACTGACACTGATCTAGTTTGGATGCTAAAAGGTCTTTGTGAGGAACATTGTCAGAAAGTTTATTCTGGCCTCTGTTGATGAGTTTTATTTTGCAGCCATTAAAACATGGAGTGTACTCCATTTATGCTACCTGAACTATTCAGAGCACCTAAGTCTTGAGTAAAATATGAAAGAAATGCATGTAGGTAGTAGATTCTTCTTTAGATGTTCTTCTACGTGATAGTTACCAAAACCTAGTCATCTTTCTAACGGTGTGAAGCTCCTAGCTCTAATTTCATCTCTCTATGGAAGTAATGGTAAAATTGCACGAACAATTATGGTTTTAATCTTAATCTGTTTACAGTAAACAATTATTTTCTTGTATTTTTGTTTGCCAGCAGTGGTGCCACCCTAAAGGTTGGCAATAGGTAGAAAAAAACTGAGTAGGTTTAACATATTTTTCAAGGTTTGTGTATGTTTTAGTTTCTTAACTTCCTTGCAGTCATTAGCAGTTACTAAAGATGTTACCTTGCTGTCCCTGTAAGCACTGTTCCTACCAGCAAGCATGATCTTCAGGATGGGATGTAAGGTACTCTTCTCTATGTTTACTGTTTATTTAGAAGCAGATTCTTCTTCTATCCAAGTCAGGCTTCACAGTTTTCCTTTCACTGATGATTTTCTTTCTACGAGCTTGTCGTGGTTTGAGCCCAGCCGGTAACTCAGAACCACACAGCCGCTCGCTCACTCCCCCCCCCTTTCTTCCTCCCCCGGCTCCCGGAGGGATGGGGAGGAGAATGGGAAGAATGTAACTCCCACAGGTTGAGATAAGAGCAGTCCCGCAACTAAGGTATAACACAAAACCACTACTGCTACCACCAATGATAATAACAATTAGTGAAATAACAAGGGGAGAGGATACAATTGCTCACCACCCGCCGACCGATACCCAGCCCGACCCGAGCAGTGATCAGGGCCTTCCGGGTAACTCCCCGCGGTTTATATACTGGGCATGACGTGCTGTGGTATGGAATACCCCTTTGGCTAGTTTGGGTCAGGTGTCCTGTCTCTGCTTCCTCCCGGCTTCCCCTCCTCCCTGGCAAAGCATGAGACTGAGAAAGTCCTTGGTTGGAATAAACATTACTTAGCAACAACTAAAAACATCGGTGTTATCAGCGTTGTTCCCAGGCTGAAAGTTAAAAAACACAGCACTGCACCAGCTACTAAGCAGGAGAAAAATGACTGCTATAGCTGAACCCAGGACAGAGCTACTTACAGTGGGTTAGCTTAGATTTACCAAATTGCCTGGCTCTAATCAGAATAATGAAGCAGGCCCCCAAAATCACAGAGCTGGCTTTGAAAATAAGAAAATAAAAAAAGGGATGTGATGTTGTCTTTTTATGTGTTGGATTGATATTTGTCTGCAGCTATGAGGCTTAGATTTATTTTATTTTCATGTTTGTGAATAAAAATGGAAATACCCAATGGCATAACTGTATAAATCTGTGGTCTGAAACAGGAAATGTCAGAGGATTCTCAGAAAAGCTGTCAGCTAGGTGGTTGGCTTTTTCAGAGCTTTCTTCTGCTTTCTGATTCTTCAGTAACATTTTTTTCAGACCAACTAATTTGATTTTTTAAACTTCCTTTGGAAAGAAATCTCTTCAGGCATTTCAGTGACACATAGTAGTTCTTTCTGATCCACTTCAGTGTTTTGCTCTTGCTGAAGAGCCTTTCATTGCCAAGATATGCTAATTCCTAGATTTCAGTTTTTCTGTGAATGCATGAGAATTCTTGGAAAGTGAAAAATCTTGTCAAGATTTATCATGTTATCGACTGAGGAAGCAGATATATTCCCTGCAACTAAGATTATATCCCCTTGTCTTCATTATTAATTTTCCGAGCCAGACTGAAAAAAAAAAAAAAAATCCCAGGAATTCTTTCTCTTTTTCTTTCTTCCCCTTTTTTTTTTTTTTTTTGGTAGATGTATGAAAGCAAATAGCATATCTAGTTTTCTATTCAAGTGTTATATTATAAAATATTATTAATTTGTAGGTATCCCTGAATAAATTTCACAATTCTTGAACGTGCCTTTTTCTTTCCTATGCTTATATCAACATTGATTCCCAGGGTTTTTCTTTACAGGCTTTCATAGTTGTAGTTTGCAATTAACAATCATCACCAGATTCATGCCCTCCTTACCATGCTTTTAAGGGACATATGCTTTTAAGGGAGATAAATAACTCCAACCTATAAACTGGAAAAGTGAATTATAGCAGAGGTAATGCATTTCCTTATCTCTATCACTGTGACACTGTTAGGGCATCTTTTTGAAATGGGTCCAAATTTTAAGTGTCCTTTGTACTTGAAGGCAAATGAAGGCTCTGCTCCAGTCTTGCTCCCTTGGACAGGATGGTGGTGGGTCTCCATGTCCTAACTGAGTTAGAAGCCACCTCTTGTCCTTCTGAGGGCAGTAAAAGCTCTCTGGGGGTGAAAGCTATATGTTTGTTTTTTCTTGTTTTGCGATTGCTGTTTGCAAACTGTCTCCAGTTCTTTTATGGTGTTTACTTGTCTCTACTTCTACCTTTGCCTTCCTCTAAAATCCCCATGAAAAGTCCCATTCAGAATACAAAAGTTTAGAAGTATAAATCAAGAAAAAAACTTCCAAACTACTATGGCACTGATGCAGCAGTTCAGATACTACTTTTGGCTGAAAAAAGATCAAAAGGAGTACCAAGAAATTGCTAAAAAAGATATATGGCTCAAAGAAATGAGATCTAGTGGGAAGAAGGAAAAGGAACAAGGAACATCTTGGTAACAGGGAGAGACTGAGGGAAATGGTATGAAAATGGAGATTTTTAAAGGCTGAAGGATGCTAGAGGCACCTACAAAAAAATGTTACAGCCGAAGAAAGTTAAAAGATTGAAAGTGTGTTTACGGAAGTGGCAAGGAAAGGATGAAAGAAAACGCAGACTTCATTATTGCATTTGTATTTCTGTATTATAAATTAGTTTATTTTTTTCAAATGTAGCATGAAATTTGATATAGTGAGGTTCAGACTGCTGCTTGCTATTTTGTTTCCCAAAGTGTCCTTTGAATATTATATATGTATGAGGTGGGGAAGATGTTTTTTTCTGGGGTGGTGGCTCTCTTGAGAATAAAAGCCAGGTTTTGGCATCAATTACGATCTGTCTAGAAGTCACCTATGTTTTGTATTGACTCTTGTACAAAAATTAGAGGGTTTTTTCCCTCCGGTGCATTTTATAATATTCTTTTTGTTTAAACAGCTACTGTACCACTTCAACTGCCTATTTAGAAAACACTGTCCTTTATTTAACATTGTTTTCTGTCATTTTATCCTATTTTAGGGGGGAAAAAAGGGGGGGGAGGAGGGCCCGAAAAAACGAATCCACAACAACAAAAAAACCCACTCAAAATTCTATTAAAAAACCCCCCAGCAATCTAATAAAGGGCTCTGCATTTTAGACTGCCATAACTCTTGAGCCTGGCTAGTAACTCCATATCCTTTCATCTTATCTTGTAAGAGCTAGAGCAAGATTTGATAAATACATAGATATGGTCTTTAAGCTGCCAGGGTTTATGATCATCCCAGGGATGCTGGGATTGGGAAAGATTCCAAAGAAATTGATGTTTATAGGAAAATACTTTGTAAACCATCCTGTATGCTACTTTTTATTAGTTTAAGTATGTAAGAGGAAAACTTTTTCAGATCTAAAAATTTGATTGCTTTGAAGTCATAATTCAAAGGGAAATCTGATTGTTTTAGAGATGAGGAATAAAATACTGATGGGAAAGCTAGTTCCCTCTCCCCCTCTTGCCTCTCTCCTCTCCTCTCTTTTTTATTTTCTTAACTGCTGGTCTCAGTTTCTCCATTCATCTCTACTAGCTTTTGAGGCAATGACCTTCTTTTAGTCTGGATCTGCTAGAGCTAAATACCAGGCAGATACCATGTAAGAGTAGCTAACCAGGGATGCTTTCCTGGATAGATGATGCACTGTGCTTAGCATCTCTGTGATTACTGTCTCTCACTTGATGATGTTCAGGGCAGTTACAGAGACAAAAGAAGCAGAACAGAGATTAAAGCTAGAATAGCGTTAAGATCCAGTTTTCCAGTTTGAGACTACAGAGCAGTCTCCTACAGATCTTCAGGTTGGTTTAATTTATCCAGGTTTGAGGCTCACCTGGCAAAAAATAGAAAATGCACCAATTTCCGCACAGGGTAGGCAATAATTTGCTCGTTACTCTCTGGGATATTTCCTTACTATAACCTTTCCTTTTTGTAGTAGGTTCCTGTCAGGAACATGAATGAATGAGGTTCTTAATGAATTTAAAGTAATTTTATTCAAACTGTGTATTTTTAATCTATGAACTGTAGAATTCAGAAGCAGTTCCCTAGAAATACATACTTGTAGGACGTTTCAGAAATCTTACAAAGTATGCAAAAACAAGCTGAAGAGAGTATAGTTTAAGAATCGTCTCTTTAAATATATCTACACATTTGTAGGTATTATTTCTGATAGTTGAAAAAACTTGTCTTGAATTTTTAAAATATGTTGTTAATCTGTCCATTTCACTATTCATTTATTACCAGATTGTAAAGCAGGTAAGGGATCTTGTTAACAGTACAGGTATGTATTCCCATGCACAAGTAAAAGAAAAAAAAATCCTGTTGATTTTGTAACATAAGATACAACACTGACAAAGAACAAGAAAAATAAATTACTGCCATCACATTTAGCACCTCAGCTGTTCATTATGTCACAGAATTTAGCTACATGTATCTTGCTGTAGTAACGAACAAGTGATGTTTATATTATTGCAGAAATATGTAACTAATTGGCAAGATTAAAAACCATAAATAAATGTCTGTTTTCCTTGCTAAAATATGCTTAGGTTTTGTTAGCCAACATGCTGTCCATCATTAGTTACCTGTTAATATTAATCTCTTACCTCAAACACTCTCAGAAATCATTTGATGAGGATACAACTCTGCAGGTATTGCCAGCTATTCTGTCACATAAGATGGTTCCTCCACGTTTTTTCCTTCTTGAATGGCAATCACAGGATGCAAATGGCAGGTTCTTGCAAGGTATTTTCTAACTTCTGGTTCTTGAGGAGCAGCTGGGCTAGACATTCTGGAAGAACTTCTGAGCTATTCTCAGGATGAAGTGGCTTCCTGGCCTCGTAGATGCAGTGTCCTCTCCAAGTGCCCTTTGGACATGAAGTGATCTGCATGTTATGTCTTGCCACAGAGTCCAAAGATGCAGATCATTATATAGCTCGAAGCTGCAAACGTTCAGTGTAAACTGAATGTGGTGCATAACCTCAAGGCACGTGGGTAGTTGGATAGTCTGTTGTGATGGCTGCCATGTTTCACATCAGCATGTGAAAAGCTGAAACACTTGAATTGTAGTAAATGATTTCACACATTTTTGGAGTAACGAGGCTTAAAGTAGAGGGAAAGGAAAAGAAAGTTTAGGTATTTTGATATTAAACTGGAAATGAACATTTGCTTTATATGACTTTTGTCTGTATGTTGATTTTTCTCTTTTTGCAGGTATTCTTAGGCTGTAGTTCTGTATTACAAATAGATAACTAGGGGCTTTTTATAGCCTAGTTGGGCTTTCAGGCAACCTGAAGGAGGAGCAAACACAACTGCATTTCTTTCATGGTATGGAGTTTCAACTTCAAGTAAATGTGATGTTTAATATTCAAGATTGCAAAATATCCAGAAGCCTAGTATGTTAACAGCGATAACAGGAAACCTAAAAATAGAAAGCATAACTTTCTGTAAGTTAAATTGAATTATTGTTATCTAACCACACAAGTGGACTTGACAGTTATTTGTAAAATACCTGCTTTCTGGTTTTTGTCATTGATTATTGTCATAGATAATCAAGATTGTTGTCTCGATATCTATTTGCCAGGAAAAAAAAAAAAATAAAAACAAAAGGTAAAACTTGGGGAAGCTTAGATATCACATTAAAAAAAAAAAAAGTTGAAAAATACAGGGATAAAAAACTCCACATCTCACTTGAACAACTATTGTCCAAAATTTTGATTTTTTCTTTTCAAAATGCAAGTTTTCTACATAAATTGGAACTTGATTATAGCTAAAACTCTGAAAGCTCAAAAAATAATTTCAATTTGAATAAGCATATAAAACTGGAATACTTTTAATACCTTCTTGGGCTCTATTTGAAGAACCTGGATCAAAAAGCCTGCATCTGGCAGGATTCTTTGAATTCCTGTGGCAATAAAAAGAACTTCAAGTAATCTTCAGAATGTTGAGATTAACAGTGCATTGGTGTAAGAATACTTTCTTGTAAAGAGGAACTGGGGTTTTTTTGTGAGGGAAGTGAAGAAGATTAAATTGGTGAAGTTACAGGTAATGCATTAGGAGGAATTAGACCGATTCTAATTGTCCTTTTTCATTTCCTTGCTATAATGTTAATATTAGAAGATGTGTCAACCTGGGGTAGGAATTTGCTATTTGTCAATTTTTGTACAAGTAAAAGAGCTTTTACATAATAGCAAATAAGATTTTTCATTATTAAAATTTTTAAAGGTTTCAATTAGACTTTGATCGGGGGAAAAAAAAAAACACTGCTCAACATCAGTTGAGGTATTGTAACAATGTGGACTTTAAATATCTTGTTGTTGTTTTATTACTCAGTATGCATCTGTATTTTATTCTTGATGTTAAAAATTTGTTAAAAGGCTTTTGGACCTTTTTTATCTTCTGACATACATACAGTTACAGAATTCCCAAGTCACTGATCTTATATTCCTGTGGCTGGAAAATTGAAGTTACTAGATACAATTAATCCAGACATGAGAAACTTTAGAGAGGTATGCTTTAAAATAGGTGACATTTTACATCTAATGCATATATACCAGTGTTTGAGGCTTCAGCACACTTTTCATAATTTCATTCTGCTTTTTTACTTTACAGGATTATTAAAATGTTCCCAGTTATTTCTTCTGTTTGTTTGGCTGAGAAAGAGCTATTCTTCTACTGTGAAACCATACAAATAGCGGGTTGTTCAAAAATTCACTGGTTTGAAGTTACATGGTGGGGGAAAAAGTTTTATAGATGAAATTTATTTATCTGCTGCAAGGTAAAAAGGCTGTCCTTGAAAATGACTATTAAAGTATAACCACCCTGTTGTTTGAACTAATATTGAACTGTTAAATTACCTTTCCATAAGAAAACAGTACTACTCAAATAGATGATATCTGAAGCAGTTTCATCAGTGCTTTGACAAGCTTTCTTCCAGAATAGGACTGATACCGAGCAATTAGGAATGCTTGCTTCTCTTTTTATATTTTTTTCACTTCATTGGGGATGACACTGAATTTCTTTCATTGGCTTAATGTAGAACGAGATTATGACCCAGTTCCTAGAAAAAAGCGCATACAGATAGTTTCTTTTTTAAAGAGGTTAATAACTACAGGGATATGATAACCTTCAGAGTTGAAGCAGCTAGTGTTCCTGTCATTAAGCAATATATTTACTTGGCTGGCAGCACTATTTAGAAAATACGGGAGAGCATGAAGAAGGTGTGAGCAGGCCTTACTGCCTGTTGGAGCTGAGCTGTGCTTTACGAAGGTGTACAGAGGAGGGGAAGATGTCTGCAGACTACCGAGACCCTTACTCTGAAAGAAAGGTGGCATGAGTGGTGCCGAATGGGTGGTATCATAGCTTTGTGCTCTCAGGATAATGTCAATACAAGGACAGTCTCATGGTTAAGGGATGCATTGTCTTTGGAACAAGGAGGGAATTTAGAGCAGATGTGCAGAGTAACCCCTTGCTCTCAAGTCTGCTTCAGGGCTCAGTTCAGCAATATCCTGTCCTTGGCAGACTTCATGGCAAAGCCAAAATTTATTTTTAAATCATAAAACCAACTGATTTCTCCACTGACATATGTTCATAAAGGTTGGGGGTGTTATGGTAGAAAACGTTAACTATAATGTTGACTATTATGATAAAATGTTAACTATGACATCAAACTCGTTTTCTCATTATATGTTCTTAAAGTTTAGATTTCTGTTCAGAAATATTGTGAACTAAACAGTAGTAAAACAAATCAGGTAGAAATATGGGAGTTACTGAGTAAGCTGTGTTGCTTTGTCAGACTTGATATAAGCTTTAGATGTTTAGTTTAGTGATCAGTGGATTTCAGACCACTTTCAGATGACTCTGGAGTGGGTGATACCTGCTGGCTTGGAAAATCTTCAGATCTTGGCTGTATTACTGCTTTATAAGAAGGAAAGGGACAGATTTTTATTCAGACTTTTGACTTAATTTTGGGTGGAATCCAACTTGCCTAAAGTTACCTGTCTAGGTGTTGGATGTTTAATCTAAATTAGCCATTGAACTTTTTCCTATGATCATGGAGAGGGGGTGCTGCAAAGGATGATTCACATCAGATTACAGTAGTTAAGTTACGTGGCATCAACAGCCTTCTTCAGAGTATTTCCTACATCTCTGGGAAACTGAGCCATAAGAATATTGCTGAAGGAAAAGATGCAGTGTTTTTCAGAATTGATGCAGTTACCACTTTCGTAAGACTGGAGTGGTTATTCCTCCTGAAGTCAGTTAACTCAGAAGTTACCCATTTTGTTTGAGAAAAAAACCCAACACAGTAAGTTCTGTTGAGTATTCCGCATTGGCATTTCATTGTACTAATGCAAGACTGATATCTGAGCTCAGCCTTTGGGGTTTTTAACTCTGGTTTTGACATTTTGACATTATTCCTCTCACTGTATTTAGAAAAATAACTACGCTTTCTGTTTCATTTTCTGTAATGTCAGCAAGATATATAATTTCTGTAATTTCATTGTTAGCTTGTAATAAATCAGGACTTTACTTGACTCATGAACCCCATGAAGATGATCACAGAATTTCTGTCTGTAAAGTCTTTATTAAGTAATTTAAAATCTTATCCCAGTGAGATCCCTTGGCTGAGCTGATTGTATGCTAATGTTGTGTTGCCTTCCAGAGGCAGCAACTGTAATAAGCCAGTGTTGCTAAAGATCTTAATTGTCTCAATACATCTTGGTGTGCTTTAATGCCTCTAAATTAATTATGCAATTTAATATTGTTATTAAGTCTTGGATTGCATTGCTTCAGCAGAAACATAAAGCTAATGTGACTGTGTGCCATAGGCAATACCTGTGTTTTTAAGGCTTATTCCCCAACACTGAAATAATTCAGTAAATGTCTAATTCAGAAGGTTCACAAAACATTTTGCTTATACGCTCCTGGGGGCCACTGAAGACCTTACATGTAACTTATGACTTACAATAAAAGGTCAAAAGCCACAATTACAAGATCTCTCAGAGAGTATAAGAAATGAAGGCCATTGACAAGAGCTTAAGTGCCTGTAGAAGCAGAAAATACGTTAAGTAAAATATATTTGTAGGGAATATTTGTAGGGAATATTCCAGGGAAAGGCAATAATAAAATCAAAACCAACAAAATCAAAACCAACACTTCCTGCCAGTCTAACCTGGGGACTTTTCTTTTTACCTTCAGATTTGATTATTGCCTTGAAGATGTTTGTTTTGGTTTGGTTTGGTTTTAACAGAACCAAGCTAAGTACCTGAAAATTTTAGCATTGCTGGCAGCATTGACTCACATCACTTTGAGACTGGTCTGGTATGGTTAACCTTTCTGTGAAGAGGAAAATGGGCTTTCAGCATACTTTCTCCTCTGTCTGTAATAAGACAGTAAGCAGATATGAATCCTCTCCCCAGTCTCTGAGGCATCTTATTTTTCTTAAATATTTAAAAATCTAAGTCACCTTCACTCCTATCATCTATCAAAAAATTCTTCATTTTCTTTGCTTCCCAAAGCATCACTGTGAAAACAGGAAAAACAGAATCATTAAGCTTGAGTACATCACTTCTATTTTGAATGTATAGAAACAATACTACCCCTCTTTGATTTTAAATTGAAATAGAGAAGGAAATGTGTATAGGCAAAAAACATGGTTATCCCAGCTAGAAAATGAGACGGGTTGCTCTCAGTTCTCAAGGGAAACGTGTACTTTTACATTTTGTCTGGATGACAGCACTTCCATTACTATAATGACCTGTAAAATCATGGAATAGCAAAGCAGCACTGCAAGCGCAGGAGTGATTATAGTGAATCAACCAGAAGTGCCTGTTCTTGTGATATTGCCTGTAGAAGTTAAAGCCTGCATACAGTGCACAGAGCTTCTGGTCTGCACAGATTCTCTGCCCTTGTAGGGTATAGGTCATTCTGTTCCTTTCACAGATCCATCTCATGACAGCTTGATCTCATGTATCACCGACCGAGTTTATATACTTTTGGAGTTATTTATAGTATTCTTCTCATATTAACCCAACTGAGTAAATGTATATCGACAACAAACTGCCCTCAGCAGCAATCAGTTGCAAGCTTTTTCCAATAGTCAGAATAAAATAAATCCTGTGCAAAGCCAAGCCTGTATTATCTGAGCAGAATAGTTAAATGGTGATAGGAAAGCCATTGGGTTGTTTTCCCTGGGATGTCTGTCTAGTTTTAGATGACATAGTACACTTTGTAATTTTGGGAATCTGATTTGTTGATTAAATTGTAAATTTAATGACAAAATGCGGCTTGACACTAGGGTTTCTTTTCAGGGTTGTTATGTTCCCACATATCATTCCTTTTTTTTTTTCCTCCTTGTCCCTTCTCTCCACCAGCCAAAAACTGTTTAGCTTTTTAGTTTGTATAAACATTCAAATAACATTCAAGGTATTGATAGGGAAAGAAATGGCTGAGATACTGAGAACTTTCAGATACTGAAGTTCTGTATATTGATTCAATACAAAATTAATAACAGATCTTTAACTTTAACTTCAGCTGCACAGAAAGAATCTACAGAAGTTAACAAATTTTTCAGACATGAACAAAGGTGTGTTACAAAGCTTGCTTACTTATGTTCCCCATAGCAGGTCAGAAATTGTAATGAGGGCTTCTCTTGGGTTTTGCTCCTCAGCCCTGATGCCTACGTGGCTGTTCACAATAACACAGAAAAACACTGAGCAATAAGCTGCATTCTTAACAATAAGAAATTTTAGTTAAAAGTCAAAATCAGTGGCTATTCCTACACTGGTTTGTGTTATAATATATGTTGCTGTAGCCTGTGAATGGTACATAACTGTATGTATTTTGTCCTAGGGCTTAAGTTACAGTTAGGCTTTTGTATAAAAAAGTGCATATCTCCCCGTTATGCACTGAGACCTGAAATGGGCAACTTGTCCCTTTGAATGCTGGCGTCAAAGAGAGCTGTGGCTGCCAGACCATGCAGAACTGCTTTTGCTGGGTAGCACAAGCATCCTGATAAAGTTCCATGCCAATTTGTTGGGCATTTCATACCATATGGGTCTGGAGCCTGTGGGAGTCAGTTTTGAACCTAATCCACACAAAGAGCTACCACAACGGGCACCGCTCCGTGGACCAGAGGAGCTGAGCTGCTGCTGAGTCAGTTCCGTGGTGGCACAGGAGGGCAAGGACCGGGGTTGTGGTCAGTCCATGGCAGCTCCGTCCTCCTTGTGCTGCGCCCTACTCCTGCCTGGGGCCTTGTTGGCTGCTGTCCTTCAGGATGAACCTACTCCAGCCTGGGCTCTCCAAGGGCCGCAGGTCCTTCAGGGCATGTCCACTTGCTCCTGTGTGGACTGCCTGAAGCTCTTTGTTCTTTTCTAAATGCACTTCCCTGGAGGCACCCACCCATGTTGGCGGCGCCAGCTGTGCCCTGCGGTGTGACTGTGGAGCCAGATGGAACAGGCTGTGTCCAGCATGGGCAGCCCCCGCTGACACCTGGGCAGGGACACCCAAAGCAGAGGTAGATCCAAGGCCCATTAGCTGATTTTATTTCATTGTTTAAAGTGACGGTTGCAGTGGTGGTTGCGTTGGTACTGCCATGTTTGCTGGTGTCCCTGGGGCGTGCAGGAGCAGCCGCCTCCCCTTCCCAGAGACAACTTTTACGCCACTCTCTCCAGGTGCCTGGGAATAGCCCCCCCAGCCACAGGAGATGTCACAGCCACTTCCATCACAGTGTCCCAGGGTCCTGCCCCTGGGCCCAGGCAGCCTTCTGCTCTACAGGGAGCTGAAATTCATGTTGGGTTGCTGCCTGGCTGTCATCCCGATAGGGCTGCTGTGGGGGCTGGCAGGGTTGGTGCTGGTGGGTTGGTGGGCAGGGTGGCCCTGGCCTCAGGTCATGCCTTTGCCCCATGGAGGTTTTACAATCATTGGTTCCTTTCTGAGATGTAAGGATTTAAAATTCATAGAATCATAGAATTATAGAATAGTTAGGGTTGGAAAGGACCTTAAGATCATCTAGTTCCAACCCCCCTGCCATGGGCAGGGACACCTCGCACTAAACCATGTCGCCCAAGGCTCTGTCCAACCTGGCCTTGAACACCGCCAGGGATGGAGCATTCACAGCTTCCTTGGGCAACCCATTCCAGTGCCTCACCACCCTCACAGTAAAGAACTTCTTCATTATACCTAATCTAAACTTCCTCTGTTTAAGTTTGAAGCCATTACCCCTTGTCCTACCACTACAGTCCCTAATGAAGAGTCCCTCCCCAGCATCCTTATACGCCCCTTTCAGATTACCCTTTAATTTAAAAAATTACCCTTTAATTTAAAAGAAAAAAAATTATTTCCTGAGCTCTGCAAATAGATTTAGTGAAACTTCTTGGATAAAGAAGTTCAATTCCAGTAGATGTAATTACAGCTGTTGTTGTGTCTGCAACTCTTGGTGTGAAAGGAGTTGAACATTTCACATTTCACCACCTTTTTTCTTTGCCCATAGACGTAGTTTTTTATGTTTGAATATAAATGCTGCATGGCAGCAACTGTCTGGGTTCATTTGTGGGGTTGTTTAAGATTTGCATATACATACTGTTAGCTTTATTTTGATGTAGAAGAATGGATTTTGATAGGTGAGTGCGGGAGATTATTGCACCTCTTGCCAACAGCTTATTTCTTCTCTGTGCGTATAAACATCTTCATTAATCCCATAATTTCTCATCAGAAGTTTCATTAAGACAATTTTGTGTACATTTGACACAAAATGGAGCTAGAAAGAAATTCATGATTGCTGAGATTTTCCTCTATTGTCTAGAAGGCACAGTTAAGAAAGACCATATTATGGGACATTTCCTACCTGTATACCCTAATGAATATTTCCATTAACAGATTTATCATCCCTCTGCTTCCAACTGGTTTGTTCAACTGCTTCATATGATAATTCAACACCTTACTTAGGCTTTCCTACTCTCTTAGATTTAGCACAGCAGACACATATCTTGTGTACCTAAGTCACATCCAAATATTTCCTAAAATACTGAAATTTCTAATGTTTCATGAGTAAGTGGGGTCATGAATATCTGAAAACTTTGCAGTAACTGTTAATAGTGAAACTGGGGGGAAGAAACAGAATGGTATGTTTGCTCAGAACATCTTTTTCAGATGAGAAGGGGTATGTGGGGGTTTTTTCCATGTATATGTATACACATATATATAGTGGAGCCTAATCTCATTCTAAATGGCTGGATGTATCAGAATATTTATAGACTAAACAGTGGATGAAAGAGATTTGTAAGAACAGTTACTACAAATACCAATTTATGACCATGAGAAGTGAACACTCAGGATGGAATTCATCAAACCAGATTTAAATGTGCTGCATAACAGATGGGGGACATGAGATACTCCTAAGGCTTATTTCATCTTATCCTAGAGCCAACAACTAAAATACAACAGCTCTGTTGAATGGCCCTCTGATGTGGCAGCTTTTCTTGTGTTGACTGTGCAGAGTCTGTACAGCTCAGGAGCAGATGCCTGTAACTGTAAAGATACCTATAGTTAAATGGGACCACTGCTGAAATGATTAATGCTCTGATAACTGTATACCAAATAGTGAACTTCCTGGTTTGGTCTGTTTAGCCATGGTTATCTTGCAGTGCCATGTAAAATTACACATGACATTTAAAAAACTTTGTTTAAAAAAAAAATTTAAAAAAATCATTGTTTTCTTAAAAACAGAGGTGCTAGAAGTTAGACATTAGTAAACACCTGAAGGACTCAAAATCTAAGAGAGATTCTAATAATTTCTCAAATTTTAAAAAGCTTTTTTGATGATATATCTAATACATAGAAAATAAGTAATAAAGAACAATTAAACTGAACTCCTTTCTTAGTTGTTTTTTCCTGATGTTTTCTTTTTTCCTGACTACTTGTGCTGCTGATAATATTCATTGTAGTGCACTTTCAAGATGCTTTGTACATAAACTGAACTGAGTTTAACACTTATCTGCTGAGCAGATCTAACTGAATATTTCCAAAATAGCCACTCAACTTTGGCAATAAAATGCTGAAGTCAATATTCTAGAGTGAAACAAATGTGGTAAGTCTAGAATTAAGAATTTTTGAGCTACAAGGCTGCCAAATTAAAATCATACCTGAAATGTCTGGATTTTGTTTTACCATACTCCTCAGAACATCAAAACAAAATGAAGCTGCCTAGTTACTCAGCAGCTGGAACAGCTTTGACTGAGTCAGTACCATGAATTGACATCTCTTCACTGAGAACATTGTCTAAATTCAGGATGCTAATAATTATTTTTTTTTAGCTCAGTGAAACTGGATGAAAGGGGCATAAAATTGCTGTTTTCAGACACCCTCAAAAAATAAAAGTCAGGCATATTGAATGAACTGTTGTCTGACATTAAGTTTGTCCTTTCATTTTGGTCTTATGGAATTTCTTCTGCAACCTCAGAAATGCAAAAGGTGATCCAGTTCAGTGGGGACTTAGTTGGCATTTGCACCATATAGGAAGACTTTATCGTTATAGCTAATGTTTATAACAGACACAGGATATCAATTTATCTTTCAAGTTCAAGTTGGTAGAATAAGCCTGTGCCTCCTTCTTCCATCTAATTTATAGGATATTCCAGAACTGTTCTTCCTTAACATAGCCTTTTGAAGCAGTTCAATGTGAAATACAATATTAACGTGTTTATTGGGCTAGGGATAGAGAGAAGATGATCCTGGCATTTTGGATTTCGTATTAAGGGACCACTAGTAGCCGGTGGTTGCAGTGAGATCTCTGAGCACATCAAGCAGCTAATAATTTTACAGCCTACTTCCGTAACAAACATGGAGCTAATATTAATCTTGAGCTTTTTTTAAAATACATGTGACAGGTCTTGTGTCCAAACTGCAAGCAGAGTTCAGGCCAAAGACATTGACAATATGAATTTTTGAATAAATAATGAAAAATTCTGAAAATATCTGTCTAGTGCATTGCCAGAAAATTTTAAACAATTTTGTTTCACTTTTGATACCTGTTAAGAAAGGGGTTTTTTAATGCATTTTTTTGACTCTCCCATATATTCTTCTGAATTAATGAGCCATGTTTGTTTATACTGTTAATTTTTGAGATATCTCTGATTAGAAAGATGCAGTATCTCAACAGTACAAAATTCTTACCTGCTTCTGACCAGTCCTGGCTGGGTGTTGAGTTGGCAGCTTGTGCTTGGAAACTGGCTTGATTCCTTTTGTCAACAATGCAAGAAAAAATCTCTTTTTATAAAAAGAAAAAAAAAAAACCCTTTTTTAAAAAACCATTTAAAAAAAAAAAATGGACTCATATAAGGTTTTTATAAACTTTTTATTAAAAACCCCTTTTTAATTAAAAAAACTTTTTATAAAAACGGCAAAATCTAATAATGTGAAAATAAATAAACAACCAAAAACTGTACCCCGCAAGAAATTCTGTTCTGAACTAGGTGTCAAATGTTTTCCTATCAGTGGAAAAGTGTTTTTCAGTTGTATAAACATTGCAGCTGCAATCTCTTACCATCCAGCTTTGATCTTTTCTTGGTCCAGAGTGATTCTAACCTCTTCTAATGAGATCCAGTGAAAGAAGTACAAGGCAGAAATACCTCTTTCAGCTGGCAGACTTTTTTATACATGAAGCTCAAGAATCAAGAGATTTTTCTGCCCTTTAAAGTCCACTGGAAATACAGGCTGCAGGACTGATACCATAATATGCATTTCTTCTTATTTTGTAAAGTCATCAGGATTATATCTATGAAACTATTAAAGTGCTTTCTATCTGTATAGGTACACCTATGGGTATTTTTGAGGATGATAAACATGGTGCGTAGTAGTGCTGATTTATTTTTAATAGCTTTTTTAGGCAAGAAAATACAAACATGTAACAAAATCTCTCCAATTTTTGAGACCTTTTATTTCCTCATAGCAAGACAAAAATTGCCCAAAGTTCATTTATTAAAAAAAAGGACCCATGAGATCACCTTTAACCATTGATAAACACTCAGGTGAAATACCCACCTGATTATGTATGAAGTTTTACCTCTGTGAAATTTATTTCCAGTAGTGAGAAACCTACTTCATGATACAACTGTGTAAAATATTAAAATCTCAGGAACTCAGTTTCTCAGTGCAGAGTCAATGTGTGCAGATTCATCTTTTCAAATAAACAAAGCAGAAATTACTGTATCCAGAGTTTTGCTTTCCACAGAAGTAGTTCTCTTATTTAAAGGCCTTCCTGACACTCTAGTCTCAGGTGAGTTTTTATCAAAAATAAGTAAAAAGCTAGAGGTGGCACACAGGTGCGTTTCTTGTTTTAAATAGGGATTCTCATTAACATTGGAAAGGAATCATACAAGTCATAAAATGGGATCTTCAGTTCAGTACTCAGAACACAGAGTAGCTGCCCATCCAGACAGCAGCTTCTTTTAAGGCATTATTATCGTGGCTGTATTTCTGATACCACAAATCTCAGTCCCTTCCTCTCTGTAGTGTTGGTCATGCCACCTCCAAGTCATGCCCAAGCTAAAATCCTGCTAGGACCAGTCTCACAGTTTTAATAGCACAGATCAAGTGCCAGTGCCTAAAAGCACCCTGCAAATTAAATTTTCTAGCACAAACGTAGCAATCAGCCATAGCTGATGTCGGCTTAAGGAAGTCCAGAATTAATGCTGATTAGTGGGCAGGGTGTTGGGGTTGGGGGGGGGGTGTTGGTTGGCTTCTGAGGTTTTTTTGGACAAGTGTCCCAGGAAGAATAAAAGGGGAACTAATAAACTGTATCAGCACAGAATAATGGTTCAAACTATTGTTTCCAGATGTAAAATACAAGTCAGCCATGTTTCCACCTTCCCTGATTTTATCCTGGATATTTAAAGGGTTAGCAACTGTGTTTTATGATGTCTATTACAGGTCCATCCTCACATTAACTATAAGCATCTACCTCCAAATGCTTTGTGTCAAGTAACAATTTTTCTCCATTTCCTGAAAGAGAAGGTGGAAAGATGTGAGGAGATAAAACTTTGGCGTGGATCTTCATGTTCTGCACAAGCTGAATCGTCAGCTGGTTTTGATTGCTTTTCATAAAGAGTAGAGTTTATTAGTTTTGTAGCTGAATATACAAACAGCGCAAGCTTATTTGAGGAGTCTTAGTTTATTGTAAATTAGGGCAATGAATTCCAAAGCTCTGAGTCACAACCTACCTAGTTAGGGGAGTTAAACTGGATTCTTGACAGTAATGGCATAAAATTAAAATATACTAGAAAATTACTGGGAAGAAATTTCTTTAGTGCGAATAGCTTGAAAAGGTAATTTAATAATGAATTAGTTTATTGCTGACTAAAAACATAATAACTTGATGAGAGGGAAATTACTAAGCATTATTAAAATTCCAGTTTTAATTGACAGAAACTATAATTCCTCAACTAAAAGGAGACTCAACTAACTAAAAAGATACTTTCATCCTTTATACTTTCTGTATAAAAAATAATTGAACAAATTTTTTTTTAAGTGTTTTAAGTGCTTTTAAGTGTTATCCTCATTGTTGTTTCATGGGTGACAGTATGTAAGAGTTGCACCAAAACCTCACTTAAACAATAATTGGTACATTCTGTTTTAATATTGAGTGAATTACTAAAGTATGGGTTCACTGCTGCATTGCTGGAGTGAAGTACTGAAACTAGAGCTGCTGTTTTGAAGTCTGGAACCACCCTTCCTGAGCCGAAGAGTCGAGCTCTCCCACTAAAGGCTCCACAACATCCTTACAGAGCTTCTGTGTCACTTTACAAAGGGAAAGCTCTTTCCGGGCAGGAGCTGATTAAATCATAGAATCACAGAATGGTTTGGGTCGGAAGGGATCTTAAAGGTCATTGAGTTCAAACCTTCCTGCCCCTTCCACTAGACTAGGTTGCTCAAAGCCCCATCCAACCTGGCCTTGAACACTGCCAGGGATGGGGACTCCACAACTTCTCTGGGCAAGCTGTTCCAGTGCCTCACCACTCTCATAGTGAAGATTTTTTTCCTAATATCTGACCTAAATCTACCCTCTTTTTAAATGATGCACATGAGCTTCCTGGCTGTTCCTTCCTCTTTCTGAGAGTTTTGCTTTCTTTGCTTTGTGACCTTTGGTGCAGATGCATTTCTTTGTGCTGCACTTCCTGTGCATTGTCTGTCTGGGAGCAGTGGCAGGAACTTTGAGTAGCTTGGTAAAGAAATGCCTAGGAAAAGAAACACTTAGGAAGTTTGGAGTGATTGTCTCTCCTCTAAACATTGATCTGGGCTGAGAGGGTATCAAAGCCTGCCTTTATGGAAGGGTTTGCCGCACCGATGTGTCTAGGCTCCTTCCAGTTAAGTGTGGCGGTGTTTGTAAGACAAATAATGCGTATGCCTCCATTCCTGGTCATACTCCATCTCATCTGCTTCCTTTCCACTCATTCTCTCAAATACAGCCTCTCTTGTCTTCATGTGATGTAGGGGTGCGTTCAGATTCACTTCCACTCTATCGCATTGCACTTCTTGGTTCTGCAGGGTTAGTGGAGGGAATGGCTGTCGTCTAGGAGAGTGTTTTACCGGATGAGGAAGGGACCTTTGTGATTAATGGTATGTGTTAGAAGTGCTGTGTTGGTGTGCAGCAGTGTGCATGGCTAGTAAACGTGTATTTTCTTCCATTCTGAAAATGGACTGGAATGTAATTTCAGTCTTGATTGTTTTTAATCTCAGCCTTGTTGCTGTTGGGTTTGGTTGAGGTTTTTGTTCATTTTTTTTCCTGAGAAACTGAACATCCAGCATAGCCAGTGTGTTCTCTCTCTGGTCTGCTGCCTCCTTTTCATAACACCTGGGAGTGAAATCCCTTGTCATGCTGGTAAAAGCTGAGACACTGACCAAATATGTAAAGCAGCCATTGATTCAGAATCACTTTTCTTCATTTAAATTATTCAAAGGGGTCTTGAAGCCTTAGGCTGCAGTGGCATGCAGTAAATGGGATAATAATGCCACATGGTTCCACTTGGCACTAATTATATATAATGAAACCGAACATGGTAGTCAGTAGCTAATCTTTCTATGCTTCTGACTTCAGGAATTTTCAACTTTTGCAGAGGAGAGTTTGTTGTTTAGGTTTCAACTATTGATACTTTTGTTTCATCTGCTGTTGTGTCAACTTTTAAAAGCGACAGTATATTAAATGCAGCTGAAAATGTAATGTGTGGAAAACATTAGGGGAGTAAGTTTTCTAGCTTTTTGTGTTCTTTAAATATAAACTAATATCTTAAACCAGCTTTCTAAATTGGTTAGCTTGAGAAACTGCATAACTGGGGGGCAGAAAAGGACAGCCTAGTTCTTAGTTCTGCCCCTGTGTCAAGCTGCTCCTGGGGTCTGGGTGGGCTAAGCATCCCACTTCTCCCTATGCCCGGAGGTGCCAATTTCCAGGCATAAGCCAGCCAAGCTCCAGTTCTGACTGAGTGCAGGCTTACTTGTGCTGTCTTGGAGAAACTGTTACCTTTGCTCCGGTTTGGTCACTGGGTTTGAAAAATCACCTGAAAATACCGTGATCATACATAGCCCTTTGGGGATAGGTATGAGCAGCCCACAGGCTTGTCAGTACTATCTTATTACCATTGCTCTGGATCTGTGTGATACATGCATGCTTGAGTTGTTCTATTTTCAGCTAGGTCTCTAAGATTTAAAGAAGAAAAAAAAGTATTATTCAGCAATAGAAAGTATAAATAGTTTTTTGTCTTCATTTGGTCCCAAGGAGGTCTTCTGGCTTATATGTCTGTGCCTCCCCCATGTGTACATGATCTATTTTAATAATTCTTCTTCTGTCTTCTGTTTTGTTCACAGCCTACATGCTGACACACTATCAGTTCTGTTTCCAAAAGAGGAGTTCACAGAACTGCACAGTGCCTGATGCAACTAGCCGCTTTGATGTTCCTCACTGGACCATGTAAGTAAAATTCAAAGAAACATATATATTCACATTATATCTTTACAAGTACTCAATGTATCTGGAAACAGCTGATTATTGCCAACAGTGCTCATTTTGTGAAGTCCAGTGTTTTGGGATTTATGGACTACAGAATCATTTATTAAGGTCTTCCAAATTTTCAGCGTGTTACGTCACAATGTGTTTGATCTTCTTGCGACATCTATTTTAAGTTGTTGTGGGTGCTGGGATTGCTGTGATGCCTATCATTTCTGTAGGCTTTAATAGAGCTGCAATGGTGCAAATTTCAGTTTAGGCACAAAACCCAGCAAAAAAACTGAATAAATTCTCAAGCAGTTGCAGTTGGCAAACCTTGAGCTTCTTGTTATTAGAGCTGCACAGATAGCAGAATAAGAGCTAGCGAGGGTAAGAGCTAGGCTGCACAGGTTTACATGAGTGAACCTCTATGCTTGACTTAAGATGAGTAGAGCAGTATCCTGGTGTTGGTAATCAGGAGAAAGATGCCTTCAGGTTTTTTCTGTTGATCATCTTGAACTTCTGCACAAACCTTGAAGTTTTCTGTGAGTTTCAGACAAAATGTAAGACATAGCCGATATTCCACCTGTAGGATTTCCCTGCAGAAGAATTCAGTCTTGCTATAGTAGAGGAGGGAATCCAACAGTTTAAATTCAATACCTTGAAAAGTGTGTTTTCCCTTCTGGTTTTGATATGCTAGCTGGGTTTAGTTTTAATGAGTTTACTCTGCGAGAGTAAACCTAGGCAAAGAACTAAATTGTTCTGATTAAATTGCCAGCATTCATTATCACTTGACTGCTTTCTCCCCTGTATGTTTTGCAGGTTTATGTCTCAGTTGCAGTGGCATTTAAAATAATTTATGTGAATTGGGAGGCTGCAATGTTTATGCCTACATTATAGTTGGTGTTTCTTTTATGTTCCTTAGACATTTTGCCACCTTAGTTTGCATTTCTAATTTTGTGGAAATGAACTGTAAACATGGATATGTGGCAGTGGCTTAGATGGACTGTGTTTACTCTTGCTGGCACACTCTCCTTACACAGAAAACAGCTCTTTTCACATTTTGTTTTAAGGACTGTGGCCCTGACAGTTTATGGTGATTTGCTGGAGTGTCTTGATATTTCAGTCGCTTGGTTCTCTCTGGAGAAAGCTTCTAACCAAGTCATCTCAGGAAAGCATTTTGATAGCATACTGGCTGAATCATAGAATACCAGGTTGGAGGGGACCCCAAGGATCATCTGGTCCAAGCTTAATCTTTATGGCTTCAATACTAACAATAAGTATCTCAGCTGAATCCTGAAATGATGCTTACCCCTGCTTTCATCTCCTGAAATTAGGACATGGTATCTTGCCCACTGTTACGCAGCTGGCCATTTTCAGTTACAGTTGATTTTTGCCTTTCATGTTGTGTTGACCATACTCCAACTTTATCCAGACACTTTATTCAAGTTGTTTTGTGTGAAGTGAAAGGTTTGTGTTGGCTTTTTTTGTTGTTGTTTTCCTTTGGGTTGGGGTTTTTTGTTGTTCTTGGCTTTGATTTTATATTTTTTTTCCCCAGGTGACAGATTTTCTATGAATAAACTACTGAAAACACTTTGTTGTTTTGTAGTTGAACTCATAAGCGGGTTGCTAGGTCTAGATTGCAGAGGCCTTTCATGTTTCCTGTTGTGAGTATCCAAAATCTTTCCCAGTTGTAACCGATGGGCAGGAAAAGAATCCGAAAAGACATTTATTATGCTGGAGAGGATATCGAGTCCAAGGAGTCTTTTCTCTAGGTATCAGTGGCACAACTACTCCATGGCAGGAAATTTTTTAATCGGTGCCAAAATTCAGAGTACCCCAAAGGAACTGGAATTAAACTGTACTCAGTTTTAGTCTAAAAGGAAAGTAACAAACAAAATACCTGAATTCATAGAATTAATTTCTGCAAATTTTGTTACAGTCCACAGCTCGCTCTGTCTGTATAAACATGTATTATTTATCGCATAGACTCTGATGTGACAGTGGAAAAACAGTGAGCAAAAACAAAGGGTTAAAGCATCAAACCATGTAATCCGTTTTCAGAAAAGCCACAAATACTAAGTTTAAAACGACAAAGCCATTCATGCAAATAAATGTAATGGATTGCTTTAGATTTACACTACTTGTCATGCCACCTCTTAAGGGATTATATGTACCAAAATAATAAAATAATGTGCTTTACTACCCTGAAATGTAGAGCACATTAAACAGAATTTGTCAGTTCATCTTCCCATGTTACATTAGTCAAGAGGAGCAGCATCGTTTTGCTTAGCAAAGGTACATTAACTAGGCTGTTTACGCTGTCAGAATCTTAAAATCTTGCCTCAATGCAAGGGTAATGGTCACTATGACATGCATTTGTCATTTAATGCAAGTAATGCTTGTGCTTTAGTGGCTTTTAGCAAAGTATAGATGTCTGCAAAAGTTGTGGTACAGGTCAGCTTTCTAATACAAAGTGCAAACTCTAACATAATTGGTGTGATTTTCAAGTGTGAACTAAGTCTGATCTAAGAAGAGCCAGACAAACCTCAGAAGGTATTAATGTGTTAAAATTCATTCATATTTGTTTCATATAGTCATAAATATGATTAAAAATACTTTTCTGCATTTAAATATCTACCTGAAACTTTGTGGTATTGATAAAATCTAGCAACTCAATCAGAAGTTTGACTCCATTGATGTTTGTTTTACAGAGCAGTGACACAGAAATATTGTTCCTATAGATTATCCCTTGAAAAATGATCCAAGCTTTTTATCTGATGCTAATGAGAACTTGTATTTTTATTTCTTTATAGATTTTAGTAGTAGGCTATATACATTAGTCAAGAGGAGCAGCATCATTTTGCTTAGCAGCAAGAGTGGCAGAAGAGTAGCTTTGACAAAAAGAATAACCAGTTCAAAGCATATGTAATTTGTGACTAGGGCTGTCATGAGCTCATGCTCTAAGCAGTTGTACAATCAGCCAAAGCTTACAGTGCTTACTTGCCTAGTCCCTTTGAAGTAATTTGGCTTGACATTATTTCAGGAGAAGCATCACAGCTTAGACCATTGTGTATCTGTGGCTGTCATGTTGAGTTAATGATTCATCCATGAGGATAGGGTACTGTTACGCTTTAAAAGGGGATTAATGGCCAAAATTAATTTTCTAGAGATAATTTGCTCTTTGGCTCTAGTTATTTAACTGAGTCTATGCAGTACCTATTGATTGTGAAAGGAGCACATAGACTGGGGTTCAATTTATTCATTCGTAGTTGCTATTTATTCATAAATATATTATTTCAATTACTTGGAGGAAAAAAGGTGACACAAACTGGTCATTTGTAATTTGCATCCTGAAAGTAAGTGTACTTTTTATACTAGAATTAAATTTTTTAAGGATTTGTGATTTAAATGAAAGATGGAAATATTTGCATATTTAAATTTAAGTATACGAAATATAATTGCTCTCAGCTGAAACTCCCTCTACGGTATTTTGTAAACAATTCTTTCATTACATGAGTTAAAAACTTGAGTGGAGTGATTATGGCTGAGTTCCATTCCATCTGAAAAAGTATCAACAAAGATTTTTCAATACCTTTTTTTTCAGAGGGAAGACTATTAGTTTTTGGAATTAGAAATTTCTGTTTCCTCTGACATTTAAAAAAACCCCATGTGTTTTCTTGTCACGCACTTCACCAGACGGATCGTGTTTAACTTGTGAGGACTGACTAGTTTGCAGCAGTAGGTGGTATGTGAAATACTGACTTCAGGAAGAGCATGATTTTCATAACCACTTCAAAGGAAATACATTATAAATAAAATACATTTCTCTGGGGGCTTACAAAACCATTCTGTTTGTAATTTAAATTGCATTAAGCTAAATAAAATAGTACAGTAAAACCCTCGAGGGAAAAATACTTCATTTAAGTTTGAACATTACATTACTTCCATTAATTGGAAGTATTTGACTCTCTCTAATAGTTTATTTTTCATTGAATATATATAATTAAAAGTATTGTCATTATAACCGGAGCTATTCTTTCCCATTTAGGGTCCACGCCCTTCTGTTTTGTAGATCACTATAGTCGTATTTCCCCACCTTCTCTCATTTCTCACTGCTTTATTCCTGGTGACTAACTCTCTGAGCGTAAGTGTATGACAGAAGATTACCATCGCTGTGTCATTCATGTTCAACTTAATCAAACTCATACTGGAACTGAGACTCTCAACCAGCCTGACGTTTTGTATCAGAATCATTGAGTGTGAGGCTTTCTTCTGCTGGAATACTTTACAATCTGCTCATCCAAATGATGCAGCTTGCTTCTTCCAGGGTGCTTGAGGGGCAGCTGTTGAACAGTGACTGCAACACAAGCAAGAGAATCTGTTAAGTCTCCCTACTTTATAAATGTAACTTGGAGGAAAAAGAGGAGGTGCTGTACATACATATGCATGTGTGTGTATTTTGTATATCTACAGATATAAGGTCACACATGTTTGTGGTGTGCGTGTGTGTGTGATCTGCTGGTATTCATATAGTTTCCTTTCTTTTCTTGCTGTAAATTTATGCCAATTCAGTTTCATATGGGAGCCTCATAGGACATTCTCCTTTAAGTCATGTGAAAATAATATGACTTAAAGGAGAGGGTGACTAGAAAAATATTGGAAAACCTCAGTGAACTATCTAGTTGTAAAAGTGATTTATTCCACCTTCCTTTTTCACCCTCATGACAAGACACCATACAGGCTGAACTAAATCAGGTTATCATGGAAGGCAGTAAATCTGTAGTGGCGAGCTCCTCTAATATTGACAGCTTTGCAATATGGGTTCCTGTAGAAATAGTCCAAGCACGTATAAGCTTACACAAGCTGAAACAGATTGTATAATAGAAGCAGGTCAGTCTCATATGCAGTGCTTATTCCCACTTTAGAGTCAGCTTTAAACCAGCCACTGACTTCAAATTAGTCCCCATTTCAGACCTAAAACAAGCTTTGTGTTTCATATAAATTAATTCCAAGTGATTGAAAATACTTTTCTATGGGAAAATAAATCTTTACTGCTAAATATTAACAATCTTGAAATATAAAACAGAAAGAAGCCATGCAGAGATTTTCCCCTAATTTATAAAATGCTTGCTTTTTTTTTTTTTTAAAGAGCAGTAGTAATTAAAACTAATGCTGGATTGAATAAAAACTTTGTTGACCTGAGAGTTTCACATTAGAGTGAGTAAACCTTGAGGGGGAAAAGGTAGTACAAAATATGGAAGCTTAGACACATTGTTTATTGACTCAGAACCTAAAAATTTTATTAAAAAAGTCAGAATTCTTAGTCACAAAAGTCTAAAGAAATTACTACTTCATTATGTTTTCTAAGATTTCTAATAAGTTTACAGTTTCATTTTATATCCTTAGGAAACATTTCTTTTTCCTTTCTGTTTTATAAGATACTTTTTTCTTTTTCCCCCGCACTATTATTTGTCTGTGTTTTAAAACTAGCTTTTTTTCCTACTATAAACAGTCACCATGTGGTTAAATAATAATGATAATGAACTCTGTAATGACAAACTAAATTTACTATACTCTGGCAAGTAGGAATTGAGCAGAGTTTTTCTGTATTGTTTTAACTTTCTCCAAATTGGGGGTACTGGTGGATGAAAAGCTGGACATGAGCCAGCAACATGTGCTTGCAGCCCAGAAAGCCAATCCTATCTTGGGCTGCATCCAAAGAAGCATGGCCAGCAGGTCAAGGGAGGTGATTCTTCCTCCCTGCTCTGGTGAGATCCCACGTGGAGTACTGCATCCAGCTCTCGAGTCCTTGGTGTAGGAAAGACATGGACCTGTTTAAGCAGCTCCAGAGGAGGGCCACAAAAGTGATCAGAGGGATGGAGCAGCTCTGTTACGAGGAAAGGCTGAGAGAGTTGGGCTTGTTCAGCCTGGAGAAGAGAAGCCTCCAGGGAGACCTTATTGTGGACTTTCACTACTTAAAGGAGGCTTTAGAAGAAAGATGGGGAAAGACTTTTTAATAGGGCCTGTAGCCATAGGACAAGGGGCAATGTTTTTAAGCTAGAAGAGGGGAGATTCAGATTAGATTTAAAATAGATGTTTTTACGATGAAGGTGGTGAAACACTGGAACAGGTTGCCCAGAGAGGTACCCCATCCCTGGAAACATTCAGGGTCAGGCTGGATGGGGCTCTGAGCAACTTGATCTAGTTGAAGATGTCCCTGTTGATTGTAGGGGGACTAGATGGACTAGATGACCTGTAAAGGTCCCTTCCAACCCAAACTATTCTATGACTCTATGAAATTTATTCAGAAATCGTTTTCATTATGCAAGTAAATTACACCATGATTCTTTTTTTTTTTCCTCTCTTGTTTCCTATCTGTTTCCACTAACTTTAATAGAGAATAATTTTATGATTTTAATAAACGTACATGCATATATCACCACATGTTTTGTTTAGCTCTCTGGCTAGGATGGTTTATGGTAGGCTGAAAAAAAACCATTGTCCCTCATTAAAGATCTGAAAG
The DNA here is from genome assembly GCF_004027225.2 of Strigops habroptila. Lineage (NCBI taxonomy): Eukaryota > Metazoa > Chordata > Aves > Psittaciformes > Psittacidae > Strigops > Strigops habroptila. The sequence continues at coordinate 17,674,844 of NC_046359.1, forward strand.
TGTTGTGCTTTGGAAATCCATCTTACTCTGTAGGTAAAGGTATGCTTGTATCGCCAGCTATAACTCAGCTAACTAAGGTATGTCAGGTCTTACTCTTCAGGGCTAACTTCTTGATTATAACAAAGGAACAGAAGCGCTTGGAGAAATTCAGGTTGGTAGCAAAGACTGAGAGGTGAGATTGTAGGGTAGCAGTCCCTCCATCCCCTTCCCCAGCTCTGGCTGCAGCTGTGTCTCCCCCGCATTGCCAGCTCTTCTCCAGACTCGTGGTACCTGAGGTCATGTTCTCCTTGTAACCCCTCACACGCAAGGACTTCAGGAAAAACTTTTAGTCATCAACAAAGTGATATAATCTTGGTATTTTGCTGAAATGTCTATATGTAGCTGTCATAGAGTTGCATGGCTAAAGCTGTGAGGTAATGGGAGTTTCCTTTAACAAGGAACTGCAAGACTTTAAAATGAGGATTTGTTCTTAATTTGCAAATTTGAGCAGTTGACTAGTTGCGCACTTTATCATGCACTCTGTCTGCATACGCACACAGCTGCCTCCCAGCCATGCTCTGAATGATAGCAAGGCACTAGATTGATGTGTGTTTTATTCAGAATACGAATCATAACAGAACATAGTTGCAAGCTTTCAAATAGACGGTTAATGTGGAAAAGAAAATCTTTTAATTCCAAAATTTACAAAAGTTTGGTTACAAAATATTTTCAACCTTCTGTACATATGATAACACCTTGCCTGGTCTGTTTTTCTGCTTTTATCGCTCTGAACAACAGTCTCATCTCGAATATGTGCCTTTCATATTGTCTCTCATGATGCTATAGCACTGTCTTAAAATAGTCCCTCAAAATGATACTCTTTTTTTATTACTGTTTTGAACACCGTGGTGAGCAATTAAAAATGAAAGATTGCAGTACTAACATCAGGTGTACTTCAGGATGTAAGTTACTTGAGCGGATAAAAATGTTTTATGCTACACACATGTAACATAAACCATACTGCATATATACAAATGTTAGCCATCTCTTTCTTGTTTTCTTATGTAGCCTATGAGTTTTCTGAGGGATTTTGTCTGATGTGTTGGTGGTGGCTGTCAAAATACAAATAATAAAAGATATCATAGTGGAGGTATCAGTCCAGCTGCAGTTAGTAATCAGTGTTGCTCTGAAGCAGGGAATGTAGGAGGAAAGGAAATGGTCCAAACAAAGAAACCACATTTGTCCTTTTTCCCTGGGATTTTTCACCCTTTTTCTGTTTTAAACATCAGAATAAGTGATTCTAAAATACACAGTTCTTAGGCACAATGTATCACTTGTACATGAAAGCTCTAGCAAGATGGTCACTGCTGATTTGCCTGGTGCTAGCTGAATTACAAACTCATCCTTTCATGCCAGTGCATATCTTCTGAAAAATGCCTGCATTTTATTAGAATACTGTTGCAGAGCAAAGTAAGGTACCAAGGGCTGATTGCCTAAGGTATAATGACTCTCAGCATCAGCGCCTGTATTGATTTAAATCTAACTTAATACAGTTGTTTGCATGTGACAAGAAAAAGATTCCTCAATGTTTAAAGTGTTTTAAAATCCCTGTCTGTTCAGTGGGGATTTAGAATAGGTGACTTTGACTGAAGTTTATGGTTTCAGAACAGGTTAAGCAGGTCCTAACTTAGGCTTGCAGATGCAATAATAGTGTGCGTGAGAGAAGAGTTAGAATCCCTTCCATTCACTGCAACCTGCGATTACTTTGCTGGTGAGTTCAGAGAACTTATCCAAGTGATTAACAGAAAAGAAGAAATTAATAGTGTGTCTCTGCTTTTTTTTGTGGAAGATACTCCATCCCTTATGTTAATTTTTATTAACGGCTGGATTATGTTGATGGACTGACACTAAGGAATGGAGCTTATTAATGGTTGTATCTGAGGTGTAAAATGAATGGTCCACTATGATTCTTCAATTTCAAACTTTTCTCAAAATTAATTAACTAATGGATTCATTTAATTAATTAAAAGAATTGTTGTTGTTGCTTTGATGCTTATCTTAAAGGGAAGTGAAAAGTGTTTTCAACAGCAGCAGTACAACACTGTGGTCCAAGGGATGCCCAAGACAAAGTATTGCAGTAGTTGGGAAAGATGGATAGGAATTTGTACAACCGAGAGCAGAGCTTTCTGTGGCATGGTGACAGCGACTCAGACTTGGTCACCCAAAGGCCCTTTACTTCTATTTATAACTGGCAGTCTGCTCAAGCATTTTCAAAATTTGTTTCAGTTTGAGTTTGTGCTCACTTTTTAGCATTTTTCTTGTAGATTTTTCCACTGCTCTGTGACATCTGCGAGGTCTGAGGATCAGGGTCTCAAAGTCTTGTGTGTAGTCGTTGACCATTTCCTACATAACTGCTAGGTGACAAGACCTGGAGGCAACACAGCTTGCAAGAGAGGATGTGGGCTCAAGTTTCTGATCTTTCGTTTGCCTAAGCCAGTGACTCTTTAATGAGCTGAATTTCTACTTTTTTCACACTGCATGCATTCCTAGTGATTCCTTTTCCTCTAAATAGCAGCCAAGGTTTACTAATTATTGTTATCAGTTATCTTTATGCATCTGTCTTTTTGGGACTATTTGGATTATATGCCTAAAACACAATCAGAATTAAGAAACATTGAAGTACTGACAAATGCATTCTCTTATTATACTCTTTATTTTTAATTGGGAATAACTCTGAAACCTAAAGACTATCAATCCATACATCCCTTTTCCCTCTAGTCAACATGTTTTGCATTAACAGGGGTTCTATTAGCAAGCTTTTGATTATCTGTAATTGCTGAAAAGGCCCTTTGGGACAAACTGTGTCAAGCAGCTACCAGAAATATATAGGGTTGTGAAATGCATTAGATGTCATTAAATGCTCAAATTAGATCCCTAGGGAGCACATGTCCGATCATTAATACTTGTAATATGTATCAACAGTTTTAGCTCTAAAAATTTAAGTTCTGTAGTATCCACTGTCACTAATTTATTTAGACCATTTCTCAGTTCACACAGGAATTTGTTGGAGAGGGTCAATAATTAGTGGGATATTTTCCAAGGTTACTTCCTCTTTTTAAGGATAGTTTTAAATTTTATTTCAATGGTTTCGGTGAGTCTGATTAGCTTTTGGAAATTGAAAGAAATTAAAAGAGGAAATCTTGAACTGGGAAGAAGAAAGGGAGGGACGATACGGCCCGGCACAAGCAATCCAGGAGGTTCCTTAATTGTGTGGAAGACAACTTCCTCTTTCAAGCAGTAGAGGAGCCGACGAGGAGAGGTGCCATGCTGGACCTTGTGCTCACCAACAGGGAGGGACTGGTTGGAAATGTAACGCTCCAGGGCAGCCTTGGCTCTAGTGATCACGAGATGGTTGAGTTTGAGATCCTCAGGACGGTGAGAAGAGCATGCAGCAAGCTCACTGCCCTGGACTTCAAGAAAGCAGACTTTGACCTCTTCAGGAACCTCCTTAGTAAGGTTTCATGGGATACAGTCCTAGAGGGCAGGGGGGCCCAAGACTGCTGGCTGATATTCAAGGATCACCTGCTACGTGCTCAAGAGTGTTGCATCCCGACTAGAAGAAAGTGCAGCAGGAGGGCCAGGAGACCTCCATGGATGGACAAGGAGCTGCTGAGGAAACTTAGAGGGAAAAAAGAAGCTTATAGAAGGTGGAAGCAAGGACAGGCGGCCTGGGAAGAATACAGGAGCATTGCCCGAGAAGCTAGGGACCAGGTTAGGAAAGCTAAGGCCCAGCTAGAATTAAGTTTGGCAAGGGATGTAAAAGATAACAGGAAAGGATTCTATAGATACGTAGCAAATAAAAGACAGGCTAGGGACAATGTAGGCCCTCTCCAGAAGCTATCAGGAGAACTGGCTACCATGGATTTGGAGAAGGCTGAGGTTCTTAATGACTTCTTTGCCTCAGTCTTCACCAGCAAATGCTCTGACCACACCATGAAAGCCTTGGAAAGCAAATGCAGGGACTGTGAGAACAAAGACCTTAGGCCCACTGTAGGAGAGGATCAGGTTCGAGACCATCTTAAGAACCTGAACGTGCACAAGTCCATGGGACCTGATGAAATCCATCCACGGGTCCTGAAGGAGCTGGCGAATGAAGTTGCTAAGCCACTGTCCATCATATTCGAAAAATCCTGGCAGTCAGGTGAAGTTCCCAATGACTGGAAGAAGGGTAATATAACCCCCATTTTCAAGAAGGGGAAGGTGGAAGACCCGGGGAACTACAGACCAGTCAGTCTCACCTCTGTGCCTGGCAAAATCTTGGAACAGTTTCTCCTGGAAAACATGCTAAGGCACATGAAAAACAACGAGGTGGTTGGTGACAGCCAACATGGCTTCACTAAGGGGAAATCCTGCCTGACCAATTTGGTGGCCTTCTATGATGGAGCCACGGAACTGATGGACAGCGGCAGAGCAGTTGATGTCATCTACCTGGACTTGTGCAAAGCTTTCGACACTGTCCCACATGACATCCTTGTCTCTAAATTGGAGAGACATCAATTTGATAGATGGACCACTCGGTGGATAAAAAACTGGCTCGATGGCCGCACGCAAAGAGTTGTGGTAAATGGCTCGATGTCCAGTTGGAAACCTGTAACGAGTGGTGTCCCTCAGGGATCGGTGTTGGGACCGGTCCTGTTCAACATCTTTGTCGGTGACATGGACAGTGGGATTGAGTGCGCCCTCAGCAAGTTTGCCGATGACACCAAGCTGTGTGGTTTGGTTGATACGCTGGAGGGAAGGGATGCCATCCAGAGGGACCTTGACACGCTTGTGAGGTGGGCCGATGCCAACCTTATGAAGTTTAACCAAGCCAAGTGCAAGGTCCTACACCTGGGTCGGGGCAACCCCAGGCACTGCTACAGGCTGGGCAGAGAAGAGATTCAGAGCAGCCCTGCAGAAAAGGACTTGGGGGTGTTGGTTGACGAAAAGCTTAACATGAGCCGGCAGTGTGCACTTGCAGCCCAGAAAGCCAACCGTATCCTGGGCTGCATCAAAAGAAGCGTGACCAGCAGGTCGAAGGAGGTGATCCTGCCCCTCTACTCTGCTCTTGTGAGACCCCACTTGGAGTACTGCGTACAGTTCTGGTGTCCTCAACATAAAAAGGACATGGAGCTGTTGGAGCGAGTCCAGAGGAGGGCCACGAGGATGATAAGAGGGCTGGAGCACCTCCCATATGAAGACAGGCTGAGGAAGTTGGGGCTGTTCAGCCTGGAGAAGAGAAGGCTGCGTGGTGACCTCATAGCAGCCTTCCAGTATCTGAAGGGGGTCTACAAGGATGCTGGGGAGGGACTCTTCCTTAGGGACTGTAGTGGTAGGACAAGGGGTAATGGGTTCAAACTTAAACAGAGGAAGTTTAGATTAGATATAAGGAAGAAGTTCTTTACAGTGAGGGTGGTGAAGCACTGGAATGGGTTGCCCAGGGAGGTTGTGGATGCTTCATCCCTGGCAGTGTTCAAGGCCAGGTTGGACAGAGCCTTGAGCCACATGGTTTAGGGCAAGGTGTCCCTGCCCATGGCAGGGGGGTTGGAACTAGATGATCTTAAGGTCCTTTCCAACCCTTACGATTCTATGATTCTATGATTCTAAATGCCTGTATTCTTCAGGGCCCTCATTTCTGCTGGAACAATTCTACAGGTGAGTGTCTATCCCTTATACCAAAAAAGATCATCAAAGAAATAAAACTTCCAAAACTTCAAGATGAGAATGTAGGGAGCTGCCTGGAAAAGAGAAATATCTTTAGAAAAAAATTATTTCAAGTTGCTGAGACTTATTTCTAAAGGGCAGGGAAGAAGGAGAGAGAAAAAATGTTATATTTAACAACACCTAGAGGAGATAGGACTTCATCTTTCAAAACTCCTGTGGAGGACCCCTGTATGCTAAGCTACATAGAATTTAATCTACCTCTGAAAGATGAAAGGCTGAGGTGAGCCTGCCAGAATTTAAGCCTCTGCTTCCGGGGAGTCTTTTTTTTTCTGCCTTAGTGATTAGATCTCAAAGCTACTTTCTCTGGCTATAGATCCCTCTAAATCATAGCTTTAAAGAACTGTATACAAACTGACTGAGCCTCTGTTATTTCAGTGCAGGGACCAAGAGGATTTTAAGTCAGGCATTTGACAAAAACAGACTCCTCTTGGTTGGTTTCTTCTTGCTCAGTCCTTTTTCATTTAGGATATTTGCAGCATGAATAAATAATACAGCTTTGATTTTACAGCTCAGCTTCTGGTGTAAAGATCCCAAAATGTAGAGATATATATTTCTTACATACCAGATTTGAAAAGTTGCCTGCAGACTAAGCCAAAGGGGTTTCTTGCCTATCTATGTATTTATGTATGTATGCATTTCTGTTTTTTTTTTATTTGTTACATTTGCTCTCATGACTGCAAGTTTAAAACCAGCAGAATTCTGTTGTACCACTTTTGTGAGGCTTAAATAAGCATATAATGGAAATAGAGAAAAATAGGTCACTGCTTTTGGTCTCTTAGGAACTGAATAGTTAAAAAAGTCTGGACTTTGTATTCAGAGTTTTATATATAAAAGCAGTATGGTGGGTTTTTTTAAATACAATAGTATTGTATACAATTAATATGAATGAAAACTTTTTTTCATGAAATTTATGATGAAATGTAATAGCACATATTTTCATTTTAGTGATAGTCTATGCATTCTGTCATCACAAACTGACTTTTTAAGTTAAACGTATATCAGATATATAAAATGCTTTTGCATCCACTTTTAAAATTATGTTTATTTTTTCATTGACTGAATTTTTCAAATAGCGTGATATAAATAACCTAAATAGTGACTTGTTGCATCTAGGTGTTAATAGTTTCTGTGAGCTATCTACTTACATCAATTTTCAGAAGAATATCAAAGATTTTCCACATAAAAGCAGTTAGAGTAAGTGGGACTTCAATGTTTTGGTTTCAGCACGATTTCCTTTCCAGCTCTTTCCAATGGTCTGGCTATTAGTCAACTATACATGCAGATTTTTACGTTTCAACATTTCTGCGATTGTTGTCGTGGATGGAAAATGCATGGTAAATAATAGCCAGATCTTTACTTTCATGAATTAAATATAAACATGTATATAAGAAAATAACGGAAAGTACAAATTGATTAATATCATGTTTTTATAAGACATGTAATAGCACCATCTTTGTCAAAGTTATGTGAAGGAGTAATTAGGTTGTAGGTTTTTGGAAGTTTCTAAGATAGGTTAAACTTTCAATGAGAAGTTTTAGATTATTTTTTTTTTACATTAAAATAACCTGTTTCTGAAAGATTCCTGACCCAGAATACCCAACTTACTAGATGTTGGTAATGGCTGTAAAGTCAGTTGTAAGTGAGGATTAGGTCAGAGAGCAGCAGCACACAATTTCTGAGCTTTGTGCCAGTGGGAGAGGCATGAACCCAGGATTTTTCTGCCCTATTTACAGGGAGCTGAGTAACAGCAGCAAGATTATTGCATGGGGAGAAGCTGTGTGTTACTTCATTTCTCACCTCTGTGCAGATGTATGAAAAGCAGGGTGGTCGGGATAGTCCACCTTATCTATTTTTCATCAGAAAATCCCAAACACTATCAGTCCTTTCATGTGTGCAGACATATCTCTTAGAAAAAACATGGGCGTCTGACTGACAGTGACTGAATGGGCTTACACGAGTATTTCACAAATGTAACAGACCAAGGAAGCAGAACACTGATATGATACTGTTAATCTCAGACTAGTACAGGTGACTTTTATCTACAACTTCTGATAACGACTGGATAGGAAGCATGGATAAATTGTGGGAGACTGCCAGCTCAGATCGAATCTCAGTAGGCAAGGACTTGAGAATACAGCAAGCACAGCTCTCTTATCCACTGGTGCAGATGCCTCTATCAAGGTTTCTGTGGCTATGCTTACTCATGGGCAGGAGTAGATATGATCTAAGCTTCTGTATGATTTTAAAGGAGTTTAACTAATTGTCAAGGAAGAAATTCTACAAATTCAACATGATGGACATATGATCTGTTCAAATCATGACTTCCTAGAGTCATGCACAAGAGACTTTGTTAGAGCAAGCTGGCAGGTAATACAAGGGATAAGGATGCTGTAGCACAAAAATCACAGACATGGAAGCACAGCTGTCTAATGCCAATATGATTTATTTATTCTGTTTTAATAGTTGAAGAGTAAATTCTGGTGTAATGGTTTTCAAAAGCCACTAGAAAAAAATCTTTAGTAACAATACTGTGCTGAGGGTCCTTCCTGATCTCTACAGTCAGGATCGGTCAACTCAGGGGTTGTTTAGAGACTTCTAAATTTGGATCATAATACACACTCTTATCTAGTGATCAATAGAGTTTGCAAACACAAAGCACTTCTTGTTTTATAGTGGAAATGTTGGTTGATTGCTTGCTAGATGTTGTTCTCTATCACTCTTAGTGTTGTCCTTCCCTAGTAATATTGAAATATCTTTTAGGTATGAGTTAATCACTTACCACATATGCAAAGAAACACACAATATTGTATTCTGTTGCGGAAGGGGTTTCCTGAAGTATTCGCACGGCTAAGGAAGGATCAAAAGTGTTGAGGCAAGGTTCTGCATGTTCTTTGTTTCTGTGGGAATTAATTCCTCGTGTTCTGGCTAATTTCTAGGAGAACTTTCTCTACTTCCCATGTATCCCTGTAGACATTTCTGTTATGCCAAAGAAGTAAAGTCACATGTTTGTCAAAAGACCAAGTCCCTAGAGGACAATTTGAAATATTACTCCCAGATGGATCAGCCTGAACAATGCGTTTCAAAAATGTAATCATGTCTGGGGACCTGCCCATAAAGCTATTACTGCCATTAGTGTTTATGACATTTTTGTTGGGCAGCTGAAAATATCATGCAGTGTTCTTTTCTATTCACTACTGCATGCCATTTAACAATGAAGTCCTCTTTTTAGTTCTGCATTGTTTCCTCTGTAAATTACTTTCCTTCAAATAAAAATCTTCTACCATCCCCTCTGTCCCTTCCTAGACAGTTTGAATGGGGACAACTTAAGAGAATTTGTCACAGTGGAAGCAGTGGAAGAGCTTCAGGAAACTGGTGAGCATACATATTAACTCTCACTGAGCTCAATTGGCTGCTCATGAGCATGCAGGAGGGTTATACTTTGAATGAAAGAGAAAATTGGTTGTTTTTCACACATTGAGAGGCATCAGAAATCTTCATGATACTCAAGATTTCTTATATGTCTAGGAAGAATCTCTGATACCTTACAAATGCTGCTGCTACTCTCTCAGCCATTAAGTAGCCTTCTTCCACTAGGTTTTAACCTTTGATGAGATGGAGAAGAAATATAATATTTGTAAAAACAAAGAATTAACCAAGGGATATTTTATATCAGTTCTATTTCTTGCTGTTTGTGCTGGAGCAAGGTTACTTTTTAAATAAGCAAAATACGAACTCTGGCTTCCCATGCCTTGAAAATTAAACAATATCTAGAAAGTACCTTCATAAATGTATCATCAACATGGTATCATAGTTGCTGGGTCTTGTGAATCTGCACAACACATTCTGTCTGCAGGTCAAAAGACTACTGCTTTTGGTCCAATAACTTTGAGGATTCAGGTATTCAAAATAAGCTCCTTCCATCTTCCATGCTTTCATCTTTTGTGCTTTATCCCCTGTAGCTGAGGCTCTTTGAACTTACTGTCAATCCATTATTATTCGTTGCCTGCTTATGAGGTCTTCAATTATACCTATGCTTTTCTCAGGTGCTATGAAGAAATCTTAATATAATGTGTTTCAGAGCTACCTTCTAATGTTAGGAGTCTTTTATGAACCTTATTCAGCCTAAATATGTATGCAGATTTATATCTTTTAGGTAAAGAAGGAAATAATTCTATGTAGACAGTGTAGAAAAGAATAGAGCTAGTGAATAAATGGAGCTAGTGTGGTCTGTAGAAAAAAAAATAGTAACAACCTGGTTTCAGTGGAATTTTCTTGGGGGAAGTAGGTGGAGGGAGTGAAGGAGAGCACAGATTCAGAAAGCACCAACAGGAGTAAGAAATAGTTGACCCAACTCAGAAAAAAAAATGAAAATTGCTTAAGGCACTCACACTGGGGTGGTGTAGGCTGGAGAAGAAAAGGCTTCAGGGAGAACTTATGTGACCTCTCAGTACTTAAGGGGAGTTTATAGGAAAGATGGAGAGAGACTTTTTACCAGGGCATATAGTGATAGGAGAAGGGGTAACAGTTTTAAATGAAAAGAGGTTAGATTTAGGTTAGATATAGGGAAGAAAATCTTTACTGTAAGGGATGGTGAGATACTGGAACAGCATTCCCAGAGAAACTGTAGATGCTCTCTGCACACACACACCCCCCCCCCCCCATCTTTGAAAGTGTCCAAGATCAGTTTGGATGGGGCTTTGAGCAACCTGATATACTGAAAGATGTCCCTGTCATGACAAGGGGGTTGGACTATGTGACCTTTAAAGGTCCCTTCCAACCCAAACTGTTCTGTGATTCTGTGATCCTATGATTCTATGTAAGAGACAGTCTTTCCTTTAAACCATTTGAGTGGAAGGTTTGAATTGATACGTCTATTCTCATATAGAAGCCCTAGACCTTGTGTTAGTAGGTACTATGGTAAATATGAGTCTGTATATCCTGTTAATACTTTTAGAAAATTAAATTCCACTTCTAATGAAGAACAGAAAAATGCAACCATGATCTCTTAAATGTTTTTGGGTGTTTTCCGGTAAGATCTACTTGAGTATGCATTTTTGTTTTCAAAGGTTGTCTCAGCAGAGGAAAGAATATTTCGTTTTCTTTTCCCAGTTTTCTAATATAAAGAGTGAACACAATAATATCATTTTATGAACTCTCAGAGGACTCCAGAGAATGTTGAGTCATATGCTACTACATTTGCTTGTATTACCCTAATTCTGGTTAAGAAATGTGTTCTTAGATCTGTGTAATGATTTTTTACCTGCATCCCATTTTATGTTTTCAGAGAATCACTATAATCACCAGTCTGCTTTACTGCCAGTCTAAGGTAATTTCATAGACCCTTTGTGAGGGCTTAATATGAAACTATACCTCCTGGTTGCTCCATTTCTGTGTGAGCCATTTTCAGGCTTTCCTCACAGACCAAGGGTGCCGCATTTACATAATGCAGCAAATCCTCCTAATCTGCCAAGTTTTTGGGACCAAGCCTTTCAGTTTCTCTAGAAATTTTCAGAGATGGGCTCAAGATAAAGTTTTAAATATGTATTGTTATATTAATTAAAACACAGCTCTTCCTGTTACACTCGGGAAAAACATGGCTGCATTCCAAAGTTGCAAACATGTTAGCATTTCTTAGCTTTTCTATTCCTGTTCCTACTTTTCTCTTTCATCATTTTAATGTATATATCCAAAATGGATTAACATGCGCTCACTACACACCAAAACCTTTGCAAAGGGGATCCTGTATCTGTGGACTTCTGTGAGGAGTGCTGATCTCCTCCTGTGGCCCATGTTTTCAGCCTAATTTTCCATCTTTTCAATTCTGTCAGCCACAGAGATGGCTGGGAAATGCAATTAATATGATCATTGCTATCTTATTCCCAAGTCACTGCCCTGCTTTGTTTTTTTCAGTCTTACATACAGTAACCTATCCTAACTTGAATACTCTGTATGAGCCAGGCACAAAAAAAAAAAAAAAAAAAAAAAAAAGAAAAAGAAAAAAGCAGATGGGTTTTAAAGAAGAAAAGATGAACAAAAGGAGATCTTGCCTTTTTTTTTTTTTTTTTCTCCCTTAGTAGAAATAGCTGCAGTTCTTTAAATATCATTTTCTTAATGTCCTAATCCCTGGGACAATTTCTTCTATGAAGAAATTTGCCTGTGACTCTTTTACTTCTAGATTTTCTTATTTAAGTGTATTTGAAAGGTGTTGTCAGATTCTATCTTTCTATTCTTGCAGAGATATTCCAGGAACAAGAGGACAATTCCCAAAGAGCATATCTCTATTTAACCAGAGTTAAGGCTAGTTACACCAGTGATTACATTAGCCTGTCACACATACTTTTCTTTCCAGATGAGTTTCCTGCATGATTTTCATCTGGTTGAGATAACCGTTAAATGATGTTTTCAGACCTTCTCATCCATGACTAGGAATTTTTTCCTGAATAATATTTTATGCCAGCATCTAATCAAAGTAGCTGAGCCAAGAACTGACTGACTGTCAGACTCACTTCAAAGGAGTAGTGAAGAAAGTGGAGAACTGTCTTTATTTCCCCCCTGCTTATCGTAAGCAGGTCCTGAAAGCATCAAAGATGTGATTCTTTTGGAAGCATAACCTCTTCCGGGTTTTGCAGAAATTAAGAAAACTCATTCATACATTTTAGGTTTGATACAGATTTTACCCCAGACCAACCCGGAACCCCCAGAGAGAGTTGGATTCCTCCTCATACCTGTTCCCGCTCTACCTGCCCATCCATTTTTATCTCCCCTTAGCAATGTGCATTTCCACTTCTTCTTGGCCCACATGAATATGATTTGCTTGCGTTCTCCTTGCTGTCACTGACTACTTCAGGAGTTAACTGCTTTAATATCTTAGACTATCTTTACTGTACTGTACTTCACACTCACATGTGAAGTGAGGAAAGCTATAGTGGCAACTAGGTCTCTATATGGTGGGGCAGCTGGGTCAGTTAGAATAAACATATGAGTCTAAGTCCATAATTTAAAATGACAGTTATCTAAAATGTCAGAAAATATCTGATATGTCTTTCATGTCATTCTGATATCTTGGATTCATCCTTTGTTTTGCTGCCAGTCACTATTTAATGTTTTTTGTCTTATGCCTGTATTCCACTGCTTTTATTACAATTTACTAATAAATTGAATTTTCAAATTTGCAGTAATAGCCATTAGTGGGAAAGATTGGAAAGAAATAACTTAATATGAGATAGCATAGTTATCTGTATTTAGCAGGAGTAGATTTATTAAATATGTGAAATTCCAAGACAAAGCTCAATTTCCAAGGCTTCCGGGTGGGATTTCAGATCAAAGCATAATTGGTTTGGTTATTTCCATTGTGAGATTTTTGAAGTAATTGTGTCTTACATGTGAAACACAAGAGACGTCTTAAGATCTAGACTCTACAAAACCATCAAGGAAGCTAAATGAAACCTTGGTGCAAACTGTAATAGCTAGTTATCTATTATTATAGTATATCTGTTATTTTTCATCAAAGTAAAAAATATCCAACTTGATGTCTAGCACTCTAATACAGCGCAGAATATTTTGTGTTCCTGCCAAATAGCTCTGTCATGCAGGTGACTGGTCAGTTTCCTGCAGTAAAGTTGTATTTGAAGCTTTGAATTATTATAAAAGCTGTTGAATTATTAATAATTATTTTTTTGGGGAGGGGGGGACTTGTAGATTTTTTTTATATGTAGATTTTTTTCTTAAAATCCCCAATAAACTAAGTCAAAAATTAGAATAATCTGTAAAATTTCATTGAACTAGGAACTTTTATCTGTAAAGAAATTGGCCGAAGTGGTAAAAGGCTGCTGTTGCTATTTTATTGCAGTTGTGTTTCTGAATGATTTTTTTGCCATATCTTTCATGGGTTCAAGGGAAAGAGAGTAATTCTTCCATTTTTCCACCCGCAAACAAATCTGAAGAGGGACATAAACTCCTGCAACATTGTAAGGTCTGGAAGTAGGACAGTAAGGGGCAGCATCTGCTGGTACTGCAGAGGACTGCAGAACTACCAAGTGCCTAAAGCCAGCTTGGGTTTCCAAGGGATTATTGGGACTTCTGGTACTACTTTTCAGCCTTGTTTCCTAGCAGAGTTCATTGAATCAGTAGTTCCCTCCAGTGCTCTTTATGTGAAGCTCCTTGGAGGAATGAATACTACCCAGGAGAGAAATCGTAAGAGCTCTGGTCACAGCGCTGAGAGCAATAGTGGCTTCCACATAGGTGCTGTCCTTTCAGTCCTTTCAGTAAGTCTTATCTTTTTATAATTACACTCATCATTGTTCCTGCATAGCTGAGGACATCCTTAGATCTCATCTTTGTTTAGGGATCAGTTGGTTCCATTTTGCCAAGCTTCTTGGTTGATCCTATTGATATTTAAGGAAAGGTGTACTAGAGCATTTATAAAAAATTATATGTATAGTTCATATCAAAGATCAATTTAAAATTTTTGAATTAGTTTTTCCTCTTTAGCTTTCGATTAGCAAGGTGAAAAGAACATGCTGGCATCATGAAAAGGCTGTAAAATGTATATTGGTCTGTTTTTGAAATAGGCTGTGGAGTTTTTATCTACCAGGCTGTGATAAACTGATAGTTATATCTACAGTGTAATCACTTGAGATAATGTGTCTCATATAAACATCTCATGGCTGGCTTAGAATTGCTGGATCTGGGATAATTAAAGAGTTCAGTTCAAGTTAGCGACCTACATATCTACTCAGCTGCTCAGACAACCTGTGCAGTCTGTGTATTAACTGACCTTGGGCTTCTTATTGCTGCAACTGTCATTAAATGATGACACTTCAGTGTCATCAAAGTCTCTTTGCCAATGTAACTATTAAAACTTCTAGAGTTTTAGTTGAACAGGGAATGCAAAACTGACTGTCAGCATAAGTCTGCATTGATTTTATGGGGCGTGTGCGCTCACCATTTCACCAATGGATTTTTGGCCAAATGGAATCAGACAGCTATTGTTCAGCTTAGACTTAGAATTGAAAATTATAATAAAATACTTTCTCATATCTTGGTTAATTTCAAAGTTTATAGCTATGCTTAAAAGTAGCTGCCAGATGAATAAACATCCCTTAAGAGTCTTTAGTGTGGTAATACACTAGATTTCTTTTAATTCAAAGCAGCATGCTCAGCAAACCATACTGACATTAGCCATACTGGATTTTAAATTATGGTGATTACTCTGCAGTGCCTCAAACCATGCAAGTATTTGCAGGCTTCTCTTAGGCTTTCTGTGGCTCTGAAAAGCCACGTCCAGGAAATATATAGCAAGGCCTGATGTTTCTCTTTTACATAATACATCTACATTCTGAGCACAGCCAGAATACATTTTTAATTAGGGTCTGAAACTTCAAACTGCAAAAGGTGAACCACGTTGTTATCTCTGTCCAGTGAGCACGTCTGAGTTATTCCAGCAGGAAACCTGGGCTGAGTAGAGGATGGCTCTTACGGAGTTTCAAGCTTGATTTTGCCAGCTAATCAAGTAAGCAGCAATGACAGAAACACTGCGCCTGCTAACACAGTTCGGAGTTGTGCTGCAGCAGGAAGTTGCTCTGTGATCTTGCGCACCTCCAGAGACATTTATTTTCCTGTGTTTTGGTCTGTATGCACATGCCAGTTGCTTTTCTATCTGGCAGATGAGGACTGCAGTTTGGTTGGTGTGCAGAAGTTGCAACCTTGCATCTTCACTACTACTTTGGAAGAGGCTGTCCCTTCGTGATATATATAGTGCTTTACATACAGTCACATGGGCAAATAAATTCTCTTTGAGTTCCCCTCAAAATCATATGCCATGATGTGGTTAAGCAGAATTTTATGATAAAATGCGTGCTGAACTTGGCTTCAGCATGAGGGGGAATTCCTGCCTGGCCTTTTTCAAATTAAAAGAGCATTTATGTTTGATTTATTTGGCTTTTTGTGTTTATTTTTTGAGGTATTGGGGTATTTTTAAAGTATTTTCAAAGACACTTAACTCTTCTAGACCCACATTTTGCATTTATGGCATCAAGATAGCCTATTTATC
The DNA here is from genome assembly GCF_004027225.2 of Strigops habroptila. NCBI lineage: Eukaryota > Metazoa > Chordata > Aves > Psittaciformes > Psittacidae > Strigops > Strigops habroptila. The sequence goes on from NC_046359.1 coordinate 17,690,637, forward strand.
TTCTGTCCCTGTTGATACAACAGCTGTTGATAACAAATAACCTCTCACTTTACAAATTCAGTTTCTGAGAACCATTGTTACCCCTTTCACTGTCATTAAATGGAAATAAAACACTTGTATAATTCTCCCTGGGTCTTCATAAGGGAAGGGAATAAGGGAAATAAAGAGAATACTGTGGTCTTAAAACAAAATTGATACCTAAACCAATCTTCTCTCTACTGATCTTTCCTCCTCTCCCATCTCAAATTGCAAATTAAAAATGCAAAATCGCAGATGTATTTATATAACATTACAACATTTTTAAACTTAAGAAAACAAAAACCAAACCACTGTTTTGCTGGGCTTTGATGAAGGATAAGCTTGGCCCAAACATTGCCTTTGGGGGCAGGGTTTTTTTTGGTTGCTTGTCTGATTTTGTTTCATAGGAATTCTTACATGCCGGTATTATATAAGTACATCTTAAGTTATTGTGTTATTTTATTTATAACTGGAGAGCAGCAGGAATCATGAGGCAGAAAACATCTCTGGGATGAGAAACGCTACCGAGAGGACTTGCGTGTCAGTAGAGGTGTCAGGAGGGCACTGGACATAAGGGGGACAGGGCTGGTACATCGTGATGTTGCTGAATCCACACTGTGAAAGAATCTGGCATATTTCAGTCTCTTAGATATCATTTGGAATAATCTGCTCTGGGTGCAAAACGTAGAAATATAAAGGAAAGTAGGCTTTACAAAACTCTGTGGTGTGCCGGCAGAATTCACCATCAGAAAGTGTTTCAAGCAACAATGTAAAGTTGGTTTTTCCCAGGTTTTGCATGTTACAAATAACATGTTGAAACTACTTTATAGGATGTTCTATGAGTCTTGGTTCTAATAATAATGACTTTTTTTTCTAAATCAGTGCAGGGCTTATAATTGGTGTGACCTCTTACCACCAGTGCTTTTGTTTGTAGTCATTAATTTTATATTATTATCAATCACCCTTTCTTTTTTTTTTTTTTCTTTTTTCACGTAAGAAAACTCAAAGGGCAAGAAAATAACATTGTAATCAGTCATCTTACCTAGTATGGCAAATTCATTTCTCCTTCTGCCTAGAAAATTCAGGACATGATTAAGTAAGTATATGCAATAAAGATACTAATCTATGGAAGATTTCTCTAGTAATGGTTATAATGAAAGATTCCTTCACTGAAACTGAACAGATATTGCTTTATATGGACAAACAGAAAGCCAAAACTTAACTATAATGAAAATGTATGTTGTTTGTAATAAGAAAGGTTTAAAATTCCCTAATGTCAGGATTTATCAAATTATATGTAATGTATTCCAGATGCTACAATTAATCTTAAAAAAAATATATGGAAGAGTTCTGTCTTCTCCAAATCCATCTATTGGTGTCAGTTGAGTTACAGCTGAACTGCTTTGGGTCCATGTATATATTTTCAGTTACATGTTTTTGAAGATAACTTATTTATGGATTATTCATAGTTAATTCTATCTTTTGATCAATCACTGGGAGGCAAACTATGTAATTATCAGAACCAAATTATTGTCAGACTGTTTTACAATCACTGAATGGTTTTAAAGGCACTAAGATACAAATAATGTTGCATTTTTACTATTGCACCAAAAACAATATATCAAATACATGTATGTAAAATATTTCCTGCTTCAAAGTGATTAAAATTATGTTAAATAGTTACTTTTGAGTCCTAATTCAGGCTCTATTTATAATCTTTTGGCAAGAACATGAGCCTTAGACGTACCAAGTCTTAACAAGCTCTTCACTGCAGAACACTTGACTATTGCAAAACTGCATTTTTGGGTGCTACACTTTCTTGTGAGAGCTTAAACTGTGAACCTAGCGCCTTCTACAGTATATAGGAAATGGCATCTAAAAAGCCATCACACTGCATGGGAAAAGAGCCACCAGGAAATGCTGAGGAGGGAGATGGGGTTTTTGGCACACCTTTCGTGCAGAGTAAAGTGAAACATCATCTGGCACTTGTGAGTTTTCTGCTGTAGTCAGTCAGCAGCCTGTGGCATGCACTGTAGTTGGAGGAAAATCTATCTTTTACTTTTGGCTAAAGTATTCACCAAGGTTTGAGGAAAATCATTTGCTTGAAGGGAACCCAAGCTTCCTGCTCCCAGAGAGCATCCCACCAGTGGGAGTGAAGCGCTGCAGTTGGGGTTCCCCTAGGCTTTCCCTAAAGAGCAGAAGCTCAGCAGTGCCTGCAGAGCTTAGAGCATTGTGGCCCTCAGAGAGCTCGGGGCTCCTTTCCCCTCTGAAGAGCTTGAATATTTTCATGTAAATGTGAATATATGCAGTTTGTATCATCTCTGTTTTATTCTGCAGCCAGTTTGGTGACTCCTCTGAAATCCTGACCCCAGGGGAAGGTGTCAGAGAAAGCCAAAGAAAGGGCTGTGTGCTACTCCCTCTCTTTACGTGTTATTTGGGGGTCGTGTTTATGGAGAGCAGTTTTGTGTGTTTTTTTGAGAGCGGTTGTGTTTTTCTTGTTTCTTGTTGGTTTTTTTTGTTTGCCCTCTTTTTTTTTTTTTTCCCTTTAGGGTATCATTTTGAACTAAGTAGCACATAATCAAAGTTATGAATGATTTGTAGTGTCTCTATAACTCAGTGTTGTGAAGGAAACCTTCAGTCGAGTGTGGTTTTAATAACTGCAAAGTGATGCCAAAATATTAGTGACTTTAAAGGATTTCATCCTTTCAGGTCTTCAGGAGAGTAATTTAAAGTTTTTATTTTTTCCTTGGGTATTTTTTTTTCTCTTTAAAGGCTTTTCATTTTCAAGTATCAGTGTGCTGCCCACTTCCAATACATTTGAATGGGTTTTATGCTTGTGTCAGCTCTCAGTAAAAATGAGGGTTTTTTCAAATTACCTGATTACCCCTATACATAGAGAGATAGGGAAGAATGTTCATAGAGGGAGGGAAGAATGTTGGGAAGGATGGCAGTGTAACAACTGAGAGAAGAGAGAGGCAGGTCTGAAAGATGTAGACTAAAATCCTTACAATTAAGGCTCCAGGATAATTGAGGTTGAATTGTTTCAATAAGTATGTCTATACCCAACTTCAAGTCTCAGTAAATGGGATGGAAGTGGTGTTTATAGAATGGTCAATATTTTACTTACTTGAATTCCCACCAAAAAGTCTCTTGTTTCTGCAGAGTTTTAAGGTTGATGATACTTTTACATGGTAAATCCCCAGGGAGTGTTGCAGAAGTGAATGCTGTCTCCCCGCCACCCACCTGTGGGCTCAGGCCTGAGCGAGATTTCTTTGTATTCTGGCACTTGACATTGTCAGTCATTGACACTCACAGCTTGGTCGAAAATGCTTCTTTTTTCTGAGTGACCTATGTTTGCTCCCAGATGCAAAGATTTTGTCTGCACACTATTTATTGGTGTTACCTTCTTTTTGAGAAATAATGTGCATTCCATGTCTCAGGTTAGCTTGAGACCACTCTCTGTATGTTTCACCAAAAATTGTACTGTCTGTAGGAAATCAAAGGCTCCTTCTTAATTCCCATAGCTAGCTTGTAAATGTGGTGCAGGTGACCCCACCCCAGAGCTGCTCTGCCCCAGCAGTTCTCCTGGGCAGAGCAGTCTCAGCAGGGGCTCAGACCTCTGTCCCTGCCCAGGGGCGAGCCCTGTGTTACGATTATGCTCTCGTACTGGCCCTGCCATTTGTGAGACCGTGGGAGACTGCAAGGTGCTTACCAGGCTGAACACTGATCGCTCCAGGCCTGAGGTGCACTAATTAAACTGCTCCACGGTTTGAGCTACATCTGAAAGTGCAATCTCTCTCCTCTTCCACACATTTCTGGAAAGACCCTTCTTGTTCCTTTTGTGCAGGAGGAGTGAATTTGAATACAGCTGTGCTTGTGCTTGTGGTATTTACTCTTACTCCTGCTTGTGCTCCCTAAACTGGGTTATAAAATCAGCAGCTTCCCTTTTTCTTGGAGAGTGTCTCTAGATTTACATTTTTACTATATTCTGAAGTAACTTTTAAAATTATTATTTAAGTGACTTCCGGTTGCTCACAGTGTTTTCATGACTGATAAGAGTACTTTATGAATCGCAGGCCATGAAATGTGCATAATGTGTAAGGACTATTTAAGCTGCCCTAAAACCATCCATAAAATCCTGATGGTTTAGGTGTCAAGTTAGGAACTTGGGGTGTGTTTCCCGTGGTAACTTTGTCCTACTGTTTTAAACCTTATATAAACATATAAGATTATATTGTCAGAGACCCCATTTCAGCTTCAGGAGGGCATTGCTTTTACAGTCCCTGTGCATTCAACTCTTCTGTGTGTGCCCATGGCCCTTTTTCCGCTGAGTTACAACTGAATGATCAGATCTTTAAGGCTTAAATTATATTTAATACCAACCTCCAGAAGTAAGCTTGGAATCATTTTACATTCAAATAAAGATACCATGGTCCTAAAAACCATGGTTAGTTTCCAGCTCACTCCTGGTTCACGGGTTTCAGTACTTAGTACAGTGATAGAGCTAGAGTATGTTTCTGTGACTTGAGGAAAACCAAGCCCATGATTTCCTTGATTTAAATGAATTGTAGCTGCTGTTCAGCCACACTAAAAATTTATGTTCTGGAGTTACAGAAAACTGACAAACCAAGCAATCTGCTGCTGAAGTCCCATTGCTGGTTACCGATTTCCAAGGTTCAATGTGACATTATTTGCCCCTGTCTTATTTCTAAAGGTAGAGGTAGATTTCGCTTGCACAGGACATATCACAGAGAAATGGTGTGCCACCATTTCTTTTTTATGCTTCAGAAAGAATAAACCATCCTTTGTTCCTGATAAATCCTGGGCGCTGGGGTTGAATGAACAAATGAAGCTATGGGTTGAGCACAGATCTGGACTTCCACTGAGGACCAGTAGTATTATCTCTGCACAGGTTCCAGAGGCAAACATTGGTTTACATGCAAATATAAGGTAAAAGTAATGGTATCTACATTACATGTGACTGTGTTGCTCAATTCAAAGTATTTATCTATTCCTATGTGTCATTCTTCAGTCTCTTGGGTTTGATTTGGAGCCTGACTCATATGTACAAAATCTGTGGGAAAATTTAAATTGTCTTAATTTTCTGTTCAAAAGAAGACTTAATGCCAAAACAGAATTTCATCACCATGTTTGTATTGGTTGAAAAGTATCTGAAGAACCACTTCATGTTATGATTACTAATACAAAATAGTAAAGATGCCACAGCAGAGACTGAATATTGGCCAGATTTCTCAGCAGAGACTATGGGAGGATATTCTTCTTCATTTTGTCTCTCTGCCACAGAAGTGATGCAGATCACCTTTTTGCCACAGAGGACTTGTATGCTGTTGTTTTGTTGTCACAAGAAGTGTGTGTGTGCATATAGGTAGGTATGATTCAGTAGTACCAGCCCTACAGTTTTGTCTCATTGGCTAGCAAAGTTTCCAGAGGTGAATATTAGTTTAGTCTTCAATGCATAGTAAAAGCAATAGTACCCACCTTTGACACATGTGGCTGAGAATTGAGATAATTGCTTATGCTGGTTGGATTTATAGTTGTATGCAGGTTGACAGAAAGGAGTCAACCTGTCATGACCTCCCAGCTGTTCCAGAAAGAGCCTACTTAATGAAACACTTTACCATATTATTTTGTGTGTTCTGAATTTTATTTCTTATATTTAGTAGAGAGATTACTTCTTGAATGAAGGTAAATGTATTTACTTATCCCTAACTACTGATTTCAGCAGTGCTACAAGTGGTAATAAAGAGCAACCACAGAATCACTTGTGCCTCTACATCAATGCCAGGATAATCTTTATTTTAATGGCATAACTTAGCACTTATGACAAGGATTTAATTCCTTGCAATTTATGCAAATATAGCAGATGTTTTAGCTGTATCAGTGTATGTTATGTCGCTGCTAAACTATTTCTCATGAGATAATGACAAAATGTTTATATCTGTTCATGTTATATTTGCACAAATGTTGGCACTCACATCCTGTGGTTGCATATCCAAAAGCTTTATTATAATTTTGTGAAATACTGGTCATCATAACTATTTGTTTAAAACTTTTTTCTAAGGCTACTTTTTCCTGACTTCAAGGTAATTCAGTTAATATAATCTGAAAAATAACCATTGTCTCACAGTTGCTGCAATAGGATATGAAAGTAATATTAGCTGTCTTGTTTTTCTAGTGCAGTATTAATGGCTCCTAAAATGCAAACCTTTTCCAAATGAAATAGCTAGTGCAAAATGCTGCAGTTGAAAAAGGGAAACTATCCAAAAAGTCAAAGCAGGCATAACTACCTCCAGGAGCAGAAGCCTCGTGGCTTTGCAGGAGGGCACAGAATACAGACCCGGCTGCTTTGGTTGATAATATATATAGTTCTGGCAAAATAAAACGAGGTTTTGCTGGATCTATCTGCACTTGTTCCAGAGGTTTTCTAACTCTCCAGGAGTCAGAAGTGGGCATGGATGGAATTTCCTGTGGGATGTCATTATTTCAGTCTTCTGAGAAATCTCAATGTTTATTCATTGCTATGGTTTTCACTGATCCATAGGCTAAATGATTGGAGTGTTTCTTAGAGTCCTTTTTTCATGGATGTTGTTTTCATTTGGTTGGCAAATTCAAGAGGCAGGGAAATGGCAAACAGAGTAAATAGATTTCTTTTCACATTGAGAACTTGAAATCCATTTGGGATATTTCTCTCATGAGACAGAGTTTGGGAAGTCATGCCAATCCTTTCGTAGTAATTAGAATTTTATTTGCATAAATGTTATACTGTTACGGAATTGTTCAAAGAAGAACTCTGGATATTTTAAATTCCATAGTACTCGTTCATATGGCTCAGAAACAATAAAATTACATTTCCTATACTAGTAAAGATAATAGGTATAGCACTCAGTTCCTGGCTTTTTCCTCATTTATCTTTTTGGTCCTGTACTGTTTGCCATTTCTGTATCACGTAGCTATCTGTACTCAGTCTCTAGATTAGATCTGAAGTAAGCTGATTTTTATCAAGCCACTGGATAATTCTGACCACTTCATCTGAGAATTTTAGTGCTGTGCCATGCCAGCTGACCTATGTAACTCAGGGATTCCTCTATCACCCGCATACCAACAAATGTCTTGAAGCATTATTTCAGCATGTGCCTGTTAAAGGTAAGAGAGGAAAACATTTGCTTTCTGTGTATTAAAAATGTAATAACTGTTATGTGGAATTAGGGCATGAGCTCTGCGTTTATTCTGGGCTTGTCAAGGCTTTGAAGGAAGCAGCATGTGGGCCAGTCATGGCATCACATTGGTTTTGTGTAGAAAATATGCTATTGTCATTGCACTGTTCTTCTTCAATCCAGAAGGAAATTTCTGACAGGTTCTTCCTGAAATCTGTTACACTAGTGTGAATGTAATATTTTTGCGGGGCAAAACTATGAATTCCCTGTATCAAGGGGTTTGTCTGTACAAAACTACTTAGCAGCAGCAGTGCTCAGTATGTTCTTGGTGCTTTTATTTCAGCTCAAAAGACCAGCATTTTATCTTAGTGTGAGTGCTAAACAAGGCAGTATGGGGTTTATCATATTTAGTGTTGCATGAGGAGTAGATAATCCTCAATTCAAGCTGATAAGCCTGAAAGGGATTTCAGCTGCTTGTCTTTAGCAAAAAATCTTTTCTCCACCTGTTTTCTTTTTGTTGTTGGTGGCGGTTTTTTTAATAGACAGTTTGTATTATCAGTACAGCAGCAGGGTATCTTTTGTCTAGCATGACAGACATTCTGGCTGCCTGGCCCGTCAGTTTGGTATAAGAGATAGCAAGAAAAATAATAAATTCTGATTAAGGCAACAATGTGATTATGAATCATACTTGTCATGTGAAAAAATGTCTTCTGTAGAAAGCATCATTTCCTAAGCAGAGAACTGCTCCAGCACAAGTGTATGCTCTTAAATAGGCATTGCATCATCCGGGAAACTCACCACGGCAATCCTTTCTGATTAGAGACTAAGGTAGTCAGTTTATCAACTGGCTTTTGCATTAGAGATCTCCTTGTCATATGTCTTGCCAAAGATTTAAGTCAAGAAAAATTTCAAAATTTAGCATACTGTTTACATAAATGATTGCTGTTCTTGTGATGCTCCTCTAGCTCTATAGCCTGGGAAATGCAGATCATATTGTGAATACTCTGGAGTATTCACACTGATCTTCAAATCTCATTCTAAGGTCGTTAGAGCCTTTAGCTGTTGGTCTTTTCTGAGTAGCCTTGTGAAAGAATAAGATGCAGAATAAAATGTTTTCTTCTACCCGAGAGTCAGGTTAGCTGCGCAGTCCAGCAAGGAGAAGGTGTGAGTGGTACTGAAGTTGCCAGCTCACTACCCCAGCCATGCCAGTGATCTTCAGTGCCTAACGGTCTTCATAACAATGGCTAACAAACTTTGGGTCCATTCTAAAACTTGTATTTTAGGCCAAGCATTCTTAGATACTCACTTTTAAAAAAGTATATTTGCACTTTTCCCTGTTATGAAGCTGTGCCATATAAAACTCTTTTATAAAAATTTTCAAACACTCCAAATTCTCTTTTCATTTACCTTTTTAAAGCACAGGCAGAAATCTCTGGTGAAAGCAGACTAAGACAGGCTTTTACATTAGAAGCATTATAAGGTACATTGTGTAATGCCATTTGTGCTGATATGATTTTGTTAGACGAGTAAAACTGAGGAGAAAGCCAAATTCATATTGAGTCAGAAACATTAATACTTAAGGAATTGTTCTATGCACTGCATATTAAAAGAATAAATGATTTTTCATACAAAAAGCACTGCACATTGTAATTTTTAGAACTCCCACTTACATGGGTAGTGCTTTTCCTCTTGTTTTAAATAATGTTCCATAATTTTTAAACAGTAGTATTGGAGAAAAGATGAATAAACATCCCTCTGCAAGGTATTTCATTGGGGGGGGGGGTAAGGAAACCTATTTGGTCATTTGGATTGTTGTTGGGTTTTTTCCTCCTTATTAGATGTTTGCAGATGAAATTGCAATACTGGAGTAAACTGTTTTAAAACCAAAACATAAATGCAATTCCTTTACTGCCCTATCCACCAAGGGAGTGATCTGATTTTTCCTTCCATAAATTGGCCAAAATACCTGCTGTCAGGACCTAATCATCTGAATGGTACTTGAGTCCAATTCCTCTGTTCCAAAACCAGTAGCCACCCTTCACCCTGGTAGCATATGATGCATATGCTCATGCAATAAGCTGTTCAGGAAATGCAAATTTTAATCAAATTTTTTCCTCCCTCACTGGAATGATTTATGGCTTGCATTTGCTAATGTTAAAGAAGCATGGTCACAATGAAGCACAGCTCAGAGCCTCTTTGTCATATTGCCTATGAATTATGATATTACTAGCCAGAATTATGGCCCTATGAATTCTTGCAAGAATCCCATCCATCCATTTCAACAAAAGAGACTGCAGTTGCGTCAATAGCCTGGCTGGCCTGCCCACCAAATCCTCTTGATATTTCTGTATCTGAGCCAAGATTTGGAAGGGAGATGAAACAGGGAACGAATAGAGAGGCCAGGATGGCAAAACATGTTTCTGTCTCTGTAGTCTGCTAGAATATGGCTAAAAGTTTTCCAGATGACATACTGGTATTAAAATACATATAAAATTACCTGAAATCCTGAGCTTGTGTGCTGTGGAGGAGCACAGTGCAGTAACACAGCATCTAGGTACTGCAGCTCCATTCATTTGTTCTTGTACTTGCAGTGAAGCCCTGGGGCCTGCAGTTTACAGAATTACTGAATATCCTCATGACTTGAACTGAAAGACAGGTCAGAGCTTCCCAGACCCAGTCTCAATTCCTCTCCAGTGGTGCTGAACTTGGCTCTGAGTGTATGCTTGCTTGGCACTGTTTGTTTTCTCATCCCTCTCTGAAGTTTCTCTCGCTGGTTACTGCTCACAGCTTACTATTTCTGCTAATTACGTGACAATTTAGTCATTGATTTGTAGGTGATTGCTAATTAAAATTAATCATGAATGCACACTTGTAATTTTATCTCATTTCAAAGGAGTGTGATCACAGCAAATGAAAAGAGGGCAGGAGGGAACGATTCAATGTATGTGCATAATCTTCTTGAAAACCATGTAAATGCTTTTCAGATTTTTAAAATGATGTACATTCATCACCAGTTGAGCAGAAAATTCTGCCAGTAACTGAACAGAGAACTATTTACTTAATCTAACAAAAATCCTACCTGAATGGCTAAAAGCTAAGGACTGGGAATTCTCAGACAAATCTCCAGGAGTATCAGGCACCTGCAATGCACCCTGTGGTGACATAAGTGAGAGCTGGGCTGTTCAAAATTTGTCAGCATCAGCCTCTGTACTTATATTTCTGTCTCTGTATTCTTCATTCTCCCACCTACAGTTAAACCTGTAGGTGTAAAACGTTGGAGAGTTTTAAACTAACATTAGTCTGTAAGTGTCTGCAGATGTCCTCTCCCGAATTAAGTGTTGGTATATATATCAAAGGTGGTTTCTGAATGTCATTCACTGAGAGAGCAGTGAATATAACCTCTGTGGAAGTTGACTTTATCCTTATGCCAGTGAATTTGAACTCTTTCGTTATGTGGGGTTCTAGACCTTTATGTTTGCATCTAAGTCTTTCTGTGTGCAATTACAGGTGAACTTTGATCTACAAAATATTTGTCCATGCCTGTTAGTCTCCCCTGGACTTTCATACGAATGGAACCCTCCTGCTGGTCTTTCAGCAATAAAGGGGATAAAGGATATACAAAGTATTTCCTTCTTTTCCCTGCATATCAGGAAAAGATGAGTTTGAATTCAGTTGATAACAGGGATTAAATTAGTTTGGAACTGGAGAAAAAAACCCCAGATCTTAGTGGAAGGAAATGCGGTCTTTGCAGTTCCACTGTGGACATGGCCATGAAAAGCAGTGCCAAAGCAGAGAGCCGCACAGAGGCTGCAAGTGTGAAAGGGGTGTGAGCTGGTCAAAGTACTGAGCTGCAGCGAGGGAGACCACCTTGTTGTCTCCTGACCTGAATAACAGGTCATAAGCTATTTCCCTGTTCTAAAGGAGATAAATGAGTAAGGAGGTTCATTTTCACTTCCTACCTCTGAAATGCGTGGCAGCCAGACACAGCTACACATGTAGCACTGGAAGCCGCTTGCATGCAACTCTGCATTAGTTTCTCACGTGTGAAGAGGGCCTGAGGTGCATTTAGTACCTTTGCTATGCTACTGCCACCTTTGCTGCATGTCCTGCTTTTCTCACCCCTGGGCACATAGTGCCGAAGTGGGTGCCCCTTTCTCCACTCAGGAACTATCAGGAAGTATTTTTAAGAGTTGTTTAATTTGAAACTATAGTGTGCTAAAGCGCTTCAGAAGAGCTCAAGTTCAGTGATAGCAGTGCTTTGTGCTTTGCTGAATAGTATCTTACAAATTGCAGGTATGCATCATATGCCCCTTTGTTTTCCAGAGGTTTTGTGGTTTGGGGTCGTGTTGTCCCCCTTTCTTATGTTACATATATATATATGTCTTAGTAACATCTCATTGGATTTGTTCATCTGTTTGTACAGCTTACATTCACTGATGCCAGTCCTGCCCTGGGTCTGTGCTGGATTGCAGCCAGGCACTTTGTAAGACAGGAGTCAGGGTTAGGAGTCAGGGTTAGCAATCGTCTTTGATACACACCAGCTTTATGAGATAGAGCAGCTTCAGGAGTAAGAACATAAAGTAATGGTATATAGGCTTTAAATACAGGATGAGTGAAAGGGACAGGGAGGGCAACTAGTGAGCTTAATCCCGTGAAATTGCCAAGGGAGGCAAGAGAGGACAGAAATGTGAAGAATAGGAAGAATGTGAAGAATAGCACAAATCGTTTTGTGCTACATGTCTGTGATGAGTTGCCCTGTGTCACTTAGGTGATGCAGAACAGCCATAAAGCTGGTTTAACAACATGTTTTTTCTAGATTTACTGCTTCACCAGAGCAGTATGAAACAACTGGAGTGTAATGATGGATCAGTCCTGTTTAATTTTGTTTTGCATACTTGAGCTTTACAGCAACATTATTAATGGCTAAAAAGAAACATTCATCTTTGTTTATAGCAGAAGCTGAAATAATTTGAGAAAAAGATGTTTTCTTCTGATCTTCAACTTTCTCAATTAAACTGCATTTGAATTTTGAATCTCTTGAGACTCATTCCTCATTATTTTTTCTCAGTCAGGACTGTGTCTGTCATTTCCCCAGAGCTGAACTCCCTCTGGCTAAGAGTCACTTTACATATTCCTTAAATACGAGGCAATAAAGAATGCATTAAACAAATAGAAAGAAAGAACAATGCAGTAAAAGTCAAGTCATCATCATGTGCAATTACAATTATTGCATGTTGTCTTCTTTTGTATCTCCGCTTTACCTCACATATCATACTTTTCTGTGCATACACTATAATTAACTACATATTGGACATAGTTTTCAGCAAATAGACTCTGATGATGACAGAAAAATTGGAGGTTAACAGTGCATATGTTGTGAGTCCTGCCAAAGACTTTAGACTGTTTTCATTGAGGTGCCTTTAACAATTTGAACTGTGGAAATGAAATTTTAAAGTGTGCTGAAAATTATCAGCTGCATTCTTTAGTAGGTCCTTAGAAAGTTTTGGTTCAGTGCTGATGTTCTCTTCAGCCAAATAGTTTGGCATTTTCCTTTGTATTACATTTATTGCTGCACTACTACTTAAAACAAGTGAAGCTAAATCTAGAGCATTTCTCTTCTTGATTGCATTTGATTAGTACTTTCTAAGGTAGTAGCTTTACAAGCCAGAAATTGAAAGGCGGGCTTCACATATTCGTGAAATGCAATGAAATGTAGTAAAATATAATTTCTCATAATACATCAAGTATTTTTCCCCTATAGATGGTTTCACCATCCTGATGAAATTCAAAGAAGGGTCTATATCTGTTATTTGTCTTACAACTTGCAGCCAGAGCCAGTCTCCCTTTATTGCAGAAGAAAGGTCCATAGAACTTATCCTGCAGTGTTATGAATCTTTCTTCCATCCACTAAAGAGAACTTCACATCTATCTCTCAAGGTCAGTCGGCAAAACAGCAGCCAGCTCAGGAGTTCTTATATGGCAGATGTTTTACTCCAATGCATGATGCTCCAGAGTGCACAGAATGATGGATGCACACTGTTTGCAAGTGAAACAGAGTAAAGGTAACAGATTAAAAAGGCTATATATTCTCTGCCAGAAATCAAATCACAATGATTTTTTTCCAAACCAGCTAAAGAAAGTTGTACTCTTTTTTCAGTTGTTTATTTATCTGTGGATTTTTCAAATGTGATTTTAAGAGAAATACAACATATTCACGTTGAAAATATATTGAACTTAAGCTGAAATTTGGAATTCATGGCTTTTGGTGTCTGTGGTTATTCACTTGGTTATTAAGAGCAAATTCTAATGGGAAATAAAGCCATTATTACATTCTGACACTGAAAACAGTAATTCTATTGCTTCATTAAGCAGGTACCAATAAGTTCTATTTCCCATCTGAAATATTTTTCTAAGTCATATTATTGCCTCCATCTGAAATAAATCCACAGAGCAAATCTGATTTTTCTTAAAACTGCCAGTGAATAAACACAGCTGGAGAGACATGCTACTAGCACTCCTTTTTTTAGTGGGTTCTACTACTTAGGATGTCATTAGTTTTAAGAATGCACCATTTTGACTCATTAGAAAAAAAGCACCCTCGACAACTTAAGTACAATAGCTGCCTTGGAATTTCATGTCATTTTCTGCAAAGTTTGTGAAAATCTTTTATATTGAAGTGTATCAGAATGGACAAAAAAAGTTCCCTTTTTTGTAATACAAAAGTTTAGCTCAGTATAGCTTGCTTATAAGCAACAAGTTTCCTGTTTTCTTAAAGAAAATGAGGCTTTAGGGATATCTGAGATGGGGTTTGCCACTTATTTGTTTGAAGCCGGAACATTTGTATTTCTCTTCTCAGCTTCCCCTCAGTGAACTTGCCCTGCCGTTGGGTTCTCGGCGTCAATCTTTCCCACATTGTGCATCCCCAGGAGTGGCTGCTTATGGGCTCACCTGCAGCAGTGCTGCCCACATCCTTGCCAGCTCTGCCCCTGGGAGGCCTTGGAACCCGTGTTTCACTGGGTCTCAGCAGCATGTTTTGGAGGATGCTGTGAAGGCAAGGGGTTTGCACAGCTGCCAGTGAGCCTCCTGTGCTGCAGGGCTGCCTGGCTGGGAAGGAGCTTGCTTCGAGGCTGTGTGTGCAAATGGGTTTTAAACAAAATCCTTTCAGCCAGCGGATCAGTGACACAAAACCTTCCAGGTTTGCTTTAGAGCCAGGTTTGAGTGTGTGGATGGAATTTTTAAGCATATGTATTTGATAGGCTGCAATCTCCAGGTACAGAAAGCACCCATTCATTGACAGCTCCTGCTTTTCTTCACTTAGAAAGTGCTGGCCTGCTTGAAAGAACTTCGCTTAGAAAGTGCTGGCAGGTGGCTGCAGAGGCACCAGCCTATGCCGGTGCTTTCATCTAGGCTGTCAAGGCGCTTTCAAATTGGGTGTTCACTTAACACCTCCAGGATATGTGTGGAATTGGCATAAAGCTGCCTCGGTGTTTCCGGCTCTGCATGAGGTAAAGCACCCAGCGCTGCGAAGTGAAATCCAACCTCCTTACTAGTGCAGGAAGGTGTCCTGATCTGCTAAGCTAATACAGAGCAGCCTGGTTTGCACTGAGCAGAGATATTAGGGCAGCAGCAGATTGTTTATTATATTTGTTTGCATTTTGTTTTCAGTTCTAGCTCTCCAGGGGCCTGCTTCGAAATCTGGTGAAGCCCCTCAAAATCTCCATGGGTTTAGGCTGAAGTAAAATAAGCAGTATCTTGCTTTTCAGTTCTTCAGAACTGCATGCCAGAATACACCTTTTAAAATTATAACTTTTGAAGTTGAAAAGTTGCTTGCTTTCTCATGTGTAACCCTTTCAACTTGCTCTGATATTGTGAAGTGTTTACATCTCCTCAGGTAAATCTGAAGAGATTTTGCTCTTTTTTCCTTGATGTTTATTGCAGGACTTATACTGTAAACTGTAAAGATACTTTGGTACTTAATTCAGTTTGTGGCTCTGCATTAACAGGATCAAAATTACTTTACTTCTTATTTGGAGTCAAAGTTGTCACAGGTGTTACCAGGCTTAAGGTCTCTAAAAGTACAGAAGCAGTAAATTTGCTGTACAACTTCATGGATTTCATAAATAGCATTGAAACAACCTGACAAAGCGGATATGTGCTGTTTTCTGTGAAAATGGTGCTTTCTTTCTTTTAATCCTTGATAGTACTTTTATTCAAGAGCATGAGTCCAAGAACATTCTTTGAACACAGCTCTAATTGCTTATGAATATTCCAATTATGGAGAAGGCAGTAGTAAATCATCTTGTCTTCATAGAGAAAAAGAGGAAAAGGAGTGTCGTTGTGTGATGAAGACTGTGGGTGGGTAATCAGGACTATAGAATTTGAAATACTCTTTTTTGCCATTGACTTTTTTTTATTTTCAACAGTCATTATTACTTTTCTTGCTTTGATTCTTCTAAATACGTCAATAGTAGAAACAGTGATGCTTAATATTTGAAAAATGCTTTTCATCTTTTAGCAGAAAAATGCAAAGATAAAATTCATTAACTTGCGATTTTATTTTTTTTTTTTTTGTCATATTCTAAAATAATAATAAAGGAATTTATTTTTCAATGGTTTCTTGATGTAAAATTGCTAATAATAAAGATACTTGGGTGGTCTTATTGGTGTGTGGATACTGACACAACAAAAAGTAATACAGCTTTTTCTTTTTATTTATTAAGTTCTGAAATCTTCTTTCTATTCTAATAGCCCATTTTGGTTACTATTGAAGTAAGAGTAAACTTTAGTTCAGTTATCCATTGCCTTTAATAGAGAGTTGAATTAATATCAAAATTTGAACAGCAGACATTTTGGAGGCTTTTCAG
Source organism: Strigops habroptila (assembly GCF_004027225.2). Classification (NCBI taxonomy): domain Eukaryota; kingdom Metazoa; phylum Chordata; class Aves; order Psittaciformes; family Psittacidae; genus Strigops; species Strigops habroptila. The sequence goes on from NC_046359.1 coordinate 17,706,694, forward strand.
TAGATTATTCAGAAATAATTGAATACTCTGTGACTAAAGGAGTGTTGAAAAAGATTTTCAAGTTTTGGCAATTATCTGTGTGTTTTCCTCAATTAAATATGATTGGATGTATTTTACATTTCAGTAGGTTTAGCTGGATTTTGTGCTTCTTTTAATTAAATGTAAAGATTCAAATTGTAAAGCTCAAAGTCAGAGTCTAGGTACTGTTGAGAGGAAAGAAATGGCATAATAGTCAAATTAAACTTGTTAGAACTACACGTAAGTCTAGTAGAGCTTGAAATACAGATGAAAAATACTCCTTTTTTACTGTGGGTTTTTTTTTTTTTTTTAATGTAAAGTGTGTGACAGTAACCAGTTCAGAGGAAGAATGACTAAACACCACTGATTGCTAGGTACTGTCACTCTTATTAGGGATATTCTTAACTGCTACCATAAGAAGGAGATGGGGAATAAGAAAAACCCCATACAGCTCTCTCAACCCTGTCAAGGTGACCCCGAGTGCAGTGCTTGAATTCCTCTCTCCAAGGAAGCAGAAGCTTTTGAAATTTGGGTTCTTCAATTCTTTCCATCTTTTTTAATCTCTTTATGATTGTTATATTGATGCAATCAGTATTTCTTCTATACATTTTCTAAGATAGACATGTTTTAAATTAGTGCCACATAGATTAATTCAGGAACTTCCAGTCCCAAAACCGTTATCTATTAAATTTGAGATTCACTTGATATTTAGAAGAGTACAGGGTGGAATTTGTACTAGATACTTGCCTCTGGTACACATAGCCAGTGAGGAGAATTTTCCTTATGTTTTGTTTTCTAATCACAGTATCCTTTGTGCTTAGTATGCGGGTGTTTTGTGCAGGTTACCTCTTCAACTCTTACTGCCTGAAGTTCACTGTTAGTGTCTTAAGTGAATTTAGTGACTTAAGTGAATTAAGTTTGTCCACTGATGTGTGGCTTTATATCTTGTTTTGTCAAACACCCTGCAATAAAATGATGAGGTAATTACAGTTGAAGCATTGCAAACACCCTCCCAAGATACTGGCTGCATTATTAAAAGTAATACTTAAATGGCAGTTTAGTCCTTCTTTAGTAGTAAACACTTAGGAAAAGATCTGCTATATACTTCTTGCACTGAAGTAATTTTAAACCATCCTCCAAAATTTGTATGACATGTTTAGAAAGGAGTGTATCTTCTATATCTTGAGGTCGAGTGTTACGGATAATATCAATTTTAGTAAACCATGCAATATCATTTAGAGCTCCAGGAAATAAAATGACCTAACTCCTGTAGCCTGAGAGGGAAAAAAGAAAAAAAATATCATTGTCTAGGAGCTTCCTTAAGATACAGAAGCACACTACATTACAAGAGTGGGAGAGATGTCAACTAACCATTTTTACTGTGTTTTCATGATGGATTGTTACTTACTGGATTGCACTGAAGCAGGAATAAAACAGGAAAATGGTGAGATCAATTCCAAAGCCCTTTATTGTGCATTTCTGTGGTTGTAGTCATGTCCTTCAGCTGACATCCACTCGGTAAAATGAGCTGCCACTCCCTCTTGTACCCCAGGCTGTGAGCTCAGCACACTTTGTGAGACAAACCTAGGTTTGCTATGTAAGAATTATTAATGTGTCTTTGAAAGTGGCGTTTATGTCTTTGGGCTCTGTCAGGCAAGAGGAAGAGGTGCATCCTCAGCACTTTAACCCAAAGACAGAAGGCACTTGCAAGGCCCACAGTTACAGCTGGAGACACAGAAAGAAAATGCCAAAGCACGTAGCCTGCAGTGATGGCATTTTAGCATTTAACATGCACATGGTGGCAGAAGAAATCAGTAAACGTGTGCAAACCTTTACGGCAACCCCTAAAATGTCACAGCCATCATATCTAGCCGTTCAGTGCCTTGTCTGCGATAGATGTGTGGCACCCCTCGTCCTCCCAGGCAACAGGGCTGTTGGTACAAGGAAAGCATTATTGCTTTCCTTTCAGCATGGACTGGTATGCCAGACGTGGTAATCTTGGTGCAGAGGGGAGGTTATTTTGTCCTCAGTTTCTAATAAAGGCAATTAATATGTAAACTCTTTCTTCTGTGTGTATAGAAAAATAAAAGGGTTACCTCTGAGTGTTAACCTTGTGTTAACCTGTACTATGTGAAGGTACACTGCCAAAATATGTGGACTCAGAGACAAAAAGTACACATCCTATACCTAAGAATTTATTAAAAATATATATATAAAACCTACATTTTTGTCATACGGGAGACACATAACTTCACGAAGGTTCATGTAATAAACCCTTTTACACATTTCTTTGTTGTTCATTGTTAATTAATGACATAATGAAGCTATTAATACTGTTGTATTCCGAATTGCTGATTTGAGATGAACAACTTTGATGTAGCTTCAGATTTTCTTCCAAAGAGATAATGTGTTACTTTTGCAGGCAATAAAAGGGTAATATTTAGAACCTCTTTAGTTATAGTTATCATAGTTAGACATTTTTAACATCAAATGGTTATAGGAGAGCCTCTTCTACCTCTTATTCCTGCTTCAGTTCCTGCTTTTTCCTCCTAAGCCTGTACAGTTTAGGTCTCAGGCAGACAACCTGACCCTTAGCAAGGTTGTGCTACTGGTAGATCTCTGTGCAACAGTTAAGTATAAACAGACTTGTTAGTCAATTTCTGTGTAGCATATACAAATATATATGTATTTATATATACATGTGTGCCCTCCTAGTATTTTGCTAAGATAGAATGCTGTTTCTATTAAAGTTTTGCATCCGGAATTGATGATTATAGTAAAACTCACTTTTCATTTTGTTTCACTGGAGTACAGGTAATGATACTTCATTCTGCTGAAACTATTAAGGTACAATAAATTCACTGACAAAAAGCAAAATTGGGAAAATGTCTCCACATTAAATCTAGTTAAAAATGCCTTGAATTAGCTCCTTCAGGGCAATGCAAATGACTCTGGCTCTGTTTTTAAGAACATTTCTTGGAAATAATTTCCAAAGAAACTGACTTAGAGTGATTGAGTTAACAACAAAAACAAATTTGGATTTCAGTAGAAAAATAGAAACTGTGGGAACAACAAACAATAATGGTGCTGCTATCCTAATCACTGTGGACAGAAAAAAGTTCTTTAAGGAAAACATATTTCATGCTAACTTAATACATATTTAATTTCCCTCATTTGATGTGAAGAAAATGAGATAAATTGATGTAATCTGTAAGTCCAAAATCAAAATGACATGTGTAAAATTCAGACAATTTATCAGTTGTACTAAGTGTGTTTTCCTCTAAAAAGGGTATGAATAGACCCAGCGCATAACCTTTTTTGTACATAGCAGATGTTATGTTGAAACTATCCCCCGTGGAGTTTGTTTCGCTGTTAAATACATGACCTATTTGTCATTTCGCATATGTCATGAGTTCGCGTTGTTTAGCTCTATCAAATACAAGATTACGGATTTTTTTTTTAGTTTTTCTAGAGTCTGGTGCAGAGGTCTTGCTTGTCAAAATACCCAGTGGACACCCGGGTGATGTTCAGCACATATGAAAATGGGGAAAAATGAAGTCAACAGCAGAGAAGTTGCAGGGGCAGCAAAATATCCTCAGTTTCTGTGAGGAACTGTTCAAGCAAACCTTCATAACTACATGTTTTCCTGATATGGGGCAAAACTTAGTGAAAGAGGTAAATATGCATATAGCGTCTCTGTTTCAGCTGGGATAGAGTTAATTTTCTTCCTAGTAGCTGGTACAGTGCTGTGTTTTGGATTTAGTCTGACAATAACATCAGTAACACACAGATGTTTTCGGTTGTCGCTGAGTAGTGCTTACCCAAAGTTAAGGACTTTTCAGTCTCACGCTCTGCCAGTGAGGAGGTGCACAAGAAGCCAGGAGGGAGCAGAGACAGGACATTTGACCCAAACTAGCCAAAGGGGTATTCCATACAAGAAAATGTCATGCTCAGTATATAAAGTGGGGGGAGCTGGCTGGGGATGAAGATCAATCACTGCTCAGGGACAGGCTGGGCATCGGTCAGTGGGTGGTGAGCAATTTTATTGTGCATCACTTTTCTTTCTTGGGTTCTATTCTTCTCTCTCTCTTTCCTTTTCACTACTCTTGTTGTTGTTATTACATTTTCCTTTATTTCAATTATTAAACTGTTCTTATCTCAACCCACAGGTTTTACCTTTTTCCGATTCTTCTCCCTGTTCTGTAGGGGAACAGGGGTAGGAAGTGACCAGGTGGGTACGTGGTGCTTAGTTGCTGGCTGGGGTTAAACCACAACATATCATTACATGAATTTGCAGCAGTTCAGGACCCTTCTTAACTTGTCTGCATTCACACTTCAAAATCCTAACTCTTTCACACAACTGAACTAATAGAGGTAGGAAATTAAGAGCATTTTTCATGTCTATAACAGAGATGCAGGCTGTTAGTATTTTTAATTTAGATAAAGCCCATGCCAGTGACCCAGTTTTGCCCACCTGCAGTGGAGAGCAGAGTGCTGCCTGGCCCACTGACATGATGCAAATTTCATCAGTGAAGTAGCCAGAGGGTGTGCACTGAGTCTCTACCAAAGCCTGGCCAAATGGGCACTCCTTCCAATAGGTGGAAGTGTCTTCTAGCCAGAAATAAATGCATGCTGCTTGTCTGTGAGATAAGCAATCCTGCTCAGTCCATTAGAGGGGCAAATAGCATGTAATTTCAACCATATGAAAAATTCAGGTGATTATCACGGAGGAAGGGGAGTGGGTATTGTCAGAGCTGTGTAATATAGAGCAGAAGACAGAAGATAGGGGTACAGGACAGCTTTTATGGTAGGAAAAATCAGTGGGAAGAGAAAGGATTAGGAAAAAAAATTGTAACTTTATGTTGGTAGTGCCTCTCTCTATTGCCTGACCTAGGAATGCTTGTCCTGGGTCCTTGATCTTGATGAGGATATTCATTTAGTGATAGTTCCTGTAGTCCCACATTAGTGATATAATGGAGTCAAGCTTCTCTAATGTATTGATTTTGAAGATAAATATTACAGAAACACAATACCTGTAAGCAGTGATGTTGAGTACCGCTTATGTGTAGACAGACTTGCGCACTGCAAGCACGCTGGGACCAGATCTGTTCAGGTCTCCCTGCATATGTTCTCTGCAAACTCCATTTTTGCAGGGTTTCCAGTAAAACAGGAACAGTTTCTCTCTTTGTGCTTATGAACTTAGTTTTTAGTTTGGAGTTTGAGATTGTATCTAATGCCTCATTCCCATAGAGATGTTTCTAGGACAGTCCTTAGAAATAAACCTGACTTCCTCCACCTCTCTGAAAAGTTTTATGATAGAGCCTTTATCCACGTGTTTTCTCCTCATGTTCTTCGAACAGAATGATACTGTTTTCACTACAAGCTTTTTCCTTTTGAAATACCATGATCAGCAAGTCAATCCTAGTCTCTCTGAGATGGGTCATTACTTATTCATTAATTATGAATTATTCATAACTCATTACTTATTACTTAACCTTCAAAAACAAGCAGAAGGTCACACAACAACAGGACTTTGTGCATGTGACTTATTTACAAAAACTGGTAAGAAAAAATGAGAATGTAACTTCCCCCCAAGTTTGTTTGCTCCATATCTGACAAGGAGAAAAGACTTTCCTGCTTTCAGGATCCCTGTATTATCCCTGGTCAAGCTGAAAACTTTTGCTATCATTGCCGTGGAAGCCTTGAACTGTTCACTATGCTTCTGGTTCCATCAGATTCCCAAAGCCCTAAAAGGTTTAATATTCCCTCATCTCTCTGTGCTCTGCCTTGGCAGTTACGTCACCTGCTGGATGGGGCCAAGGAGCTGTTCTGTGTGGCTGTTGGATTACCATTTATTATTTGCTTGGATGCTCCTGAGTAGCTTCATTGCTTTTCCTCCTCTGTCTGAAAACCTGTAACATTTAATTCCACAGCAATTTGCTTTGATTGCAAACACATAGAGGTTGGCACCGAATTCAGAAAATACGCAGTGTATTGTCAGAACTATGCAGTGTTCCCTTGTTCAGCTTGGCATTGTGCTCTGCTTCAATAGCAAAAGGTAAAATTGAAGATGGCCATAAATGTATTGTTTGTAAAAAATAAAGAGAGAAAGAAAGAAACAAACACTTCTGCTGTCTAGATAGGAGCAATGTCTTCTTCCAAAACAGTGAGTTGAATGGCAATGAGAGAAAACTCGGGCTATGGTTTACTGAGATTGTTAAACTGTATGGCATTTTATTAGGAGAATCTCCTTTTAAAAAACTAAAAGAAAAAAATGTAGAGGATGAACTGAAAGGAAGGGTCAGTGAAAAGCTGAGAAGCTGGGAAGTCTCAGGGAGATTGCTGAAAGGAGCTGTGGGTCTCTGTCACTCTCAGAAAGCCAAACCTTCCTCAGCTGTCAGAGGAGAAATTAGTCTTGTACATCTGTGTCCTTTTTGTTTCGTTGATATTGTACCTAGTACAGATAGGTCCTCATTTAACAGTCAGAAATCATTAGATATCACCAAGTTATTCTGGTGTTGATCTTAAACACTTTAAAGAGTGACTTTCTGAATGATGTATGAGACATCAAGTGATAGAGGATCTGTTGTTTCTTTCAATTTTTATTTTCCTAGTACATGACTATACTCTGTGTCAGTGTGTGCATTTTGCTGTTTCCAGACATTAATTTCAGCTTCAGGCCACTAACTCCAGTGCTCTTCTTTAATAGAATGAAGATCCTTTCAGTATTTTCTCTTTTTGGTAGCATACATAAGCTAAATAGATTATGGGTCAGTTTTCTTTTGAGTAAGGTGGAGAAAATACAGTTTGGAAAAAAAACCCAAAACTCTATTCTGTGGCTACACCTAATTTGCTATTTTACATTTCCAGCAGAATTGCATGTTTGTTTATTATAAGTTCTCCCAATTTTATCTGAAGAGATGAAATGACCTCCTGCCTGTATTATGTGTGTATACACATCGCTTGTTCATACAACTTACTGGTTTTGTAACCCTTTTATGAAAGCATTGCGTCTCTTCATCTGCATGAACCGATAGGTCTTCTTCATACTCCCTGCTTTCCAGGTTGGGTACATGCACAGTAAATAAAGACCACCTTTAAAATAATTTGTCAAGCAGATCCTGAAACCAGAGCCTTCCAGACCAAGCACAAACAGGATTTTCACAGACTTCCGTGGGATTTTCTGAGGGGTCACAGATTTCCCTCTGTGCATCTGATAACAGGAACACGCTTTGCCATAGGAAATTGTATCCATGTGTCCCTTACCATTAATTTGCATGCAATCTTATGTATAATATACCCATTTTGCTTCTGTGCTATGCAACTTATCTGATGACATCAAAAGGGGAAAAAAAACCAACCCCACACTATCACCAACACTTTCGCTAATTTTGCATTGTCTAGTGTCATTGCTGTTTGTTAAAAAGGTTTTATGTGCAGCCTGATTTTTCCACTGCTTCCTCACTCTGTGCTTTGGGCAGAGAAAATAAGTCAGTAAATATTGAACAGCAAAGCTGTATTATGACTGACAGTTATCCTAATTCTTTGAGACACACTAGTATCAGTAAAGTAATGTCTGTTCAAGAATGAAGTGCCTAATTTCACTTTGTTTTGATTGCTGAGCTGATTTAGTTCAATCAAAGAGTGATGGCTGGTGTCATTTTTAAGGCAGGTGTCTCGTGCTTTATTTTTCAATTCCTTTGTCCAAAATTGCAGATAACTGATTTTCTGTGGCATGGTCATCTTTAAATATAATGATGTAAGAGCACAAATACAAGAACAAATACAGTGGGTCATCTGTCTCAGATATGTCCAGCAGAACCTATTTGCAAATGCCTCTTGACCTGCTGAGGAAGCTCCTAGCAGCTCCAGAAAAAACCCTCTGGGCAAAGAGAGGGTCCAGAGAGTCCAGACAGCTGTTATAGCAGGCTATCTGTGATCTTCAGCTATCTCTGCACTTTTGGCAGGCTTGCCTCTGCCCCTCTGCTTGGTGGGCAGCCACCCTGAATTTCTGCCACCATCAGCTCACATCTGTCCCAAGTGCTTCTGTCCTGGTTGTGCTCACCTACATTTCTTAGTCTTTTCAGCTTTAGCTGTCACTTTCTTAGTGTCCCCTTCTCCCCCGTTGTCCCATCTCAGCCTCTTGTTCTCTCTTTCCCATCGCCAGACTAAGATTTGCCATGATTGCATTGCTCACACCGCTCATTTTTTGTACCGCTTTCCCCACCAGTACCTGTGTCGTTTACTTTGTCTATAAATTCTTCAGAATAGCTATGGTCTTTCACAGTGTATCTCTGCATACTGCTAAATCCTATGAGGCTCATCTTTTGCTTGGTTTTAGGCATTACTATAGTAAACATGATTCATAATACTAGCACCTTCTGTAATTCACTCGGTTTATAACTGTACCATAAAAGAAAATTACTTCCTCACCCAGCTACTGATTGTACTTTGTCTGCTGTTACTGTAGATACGTGTCTCCCTCTATAAAGTAGTTTAATATCCTGAATTTTTCTGGGCTGAAATTGTGACACTGGTCTATTTCTCAGATTTTTTAAGCCAAGGGAGTCCAGCTATTTTGACCTCACTGATGTTCATCAAGTTGCTCCTGAATCAGGTAGAATAGCTTGTCTAAACACAAGTATGTTATTTAATTATTAGTATTACTACAATGCCCAGGAGCTTTCTTGCATAAAGCACAGTAAAAATACCAAAAAGTAAAGGAGATTAACTGTTCCACTGGCTTACAGTTGAATACAGGCAAAGAATGAAAAATTGCTATGCCCACACCAGATGCACTATATACATTGTCTGGTTTTCTTGGAAGTCATCATGGTGGAGGAAAGCTTTAGGGAGACATTTCGAAGAGCCTAATCAGGGGTGGGTTTATGATTTCTTTTATGCTGCCCCAAGTGATTGAGGACTTCATCTATAAGCCAGCTTGACTGTCTCCAGAAATCTTAAAAAATTATAATGGTAGCTAGAAAAAAATGGTTTGTGTTCCTTTCCAAAGCACTTGAAGAGCTGTGGGCTCTTACAGACCCAGTGTAACACAGAACATCTTTGTGCTCTAAATTATAGTGAAATTGGGTCTAGCATAAACCCAACCCAAAACTAAGGGAGCTAGCATAGCTCCCTTTGAAGATACGTCAGCAGCTGCATGTACCACTTGTTGAGAACAAAGAAACAGCATCTATGCACTAATCTTGTTATTTGCATTGTATGCATATAATCCACACCTGTGTACCTCTGCAAATGCTACAGAATATTATGGGTCTTGGTAACCTATCTTCTATATGCTCTGTGAGCAATCCTAGTCATGACTGTTCCCCTCATGAATACTCCTCTTGCATCATGATAGTCTCACACATTCATTAGTTGCATTTTTGGCCCTTTGTTGTTAAAATAACATGGCTGTGGTTTTCTGCAGCAAACCGTTACAGAACTCATGTCATATTATTTTGGGTTTTTTTGAGAAGAGGAGAGAAAATACTCATTTCCTTTAAGCTGAATTATGCTGACATGTTGTCATAATGAAAATGCTGAAATTAATATTTACCAAAAATCCCATCTTTATATAACTGTCTGTGCTAACAAAGCAAATGATGCATGATACTTCACCAGGGTATTCTAGTATTAAAAACCATGAAAGCTTGAAAATAAAAGATTAAATTCTGTCCCAAATATAGATCTGTATATGTTGTATGTATTACATATACATGTCTACTTAAAATACTAGGACAAAGGATTGCTTATGGTGTTGGTTAGATCCAGTTGAAATCATGACTTCACTAAGTCAAAAACTGTTTCTAATCTTCATCCAGCATTGACTGTTAATGAAAGCATGTGAGGTGAGTAACTCTCCAGAGGAAGGTTTTGTCTGTAAGCTATTTCCTTCTGAGGCTGAAGGTCAGACATTAGCAGTCTCACTGGATTCCGATTAATGAAAGTTTATGTGTGTTCCAGTATCCTAGTCTGTTTGTACTTGCTTAAATACATTCTCTCCATAATTTCAGTTAAGAAAAACTTATCTTGCCACTCTGAAGCTACTATGCTTGTGTTGTTTTGTACAATTAAACTACCATAACATTATATAAACTCCTATGGTTTTAGCTGATTTATACCAGTTTGCAAAGCTGAAGAAAGTCTCTGGCTCTAATTTCTGTGATAAGGCGCCTGATGTGCAGATGTAAAGATTTTCCCCAAGTAATGAAGATGGTTATCGGCTTGTGAAAAGCAACCTGTGTATCTTCAGCCTTGGTCTATTGCTGTAATCATTAGGGAAAAAATATACTTTATGATGTTCAATAGTCTAAGCCCCTCATCCTGTAAGTGTGTAAATACTTCCTGTGCTTAACTTTGACACATACAAGTAATCACACCGATTTAAAGCTAATCATATTTAGAGGTCTTTACAGGATCACAACCTGTTATTGTATGTAGTTGTATTTAAATGTTCTAGATAATTCAGGCAAAATGTTTTATTGTTTTTGACAATGCTAATTACCATTATTAATTGCCAGAACACATTAAGAAAAAGATCAAATTGTATTCTAACCTTTTAAATGCAAACAGTGTGAAACACCTTGAAAAGATACAAAACTTCTGCTGCAGATTTCTTTGGCAGGAGGGAAAAATGTCTGTATTGTCCTGAGAATAAATCCACTAACAGGCAGAAGAATGTGGGGGAAAATACCAGGGAAGGAGATAGCTTTGTTGCATCTTTTAAACAAGGTGGCCAGGTATTTTCCATTACAATAATGCAGGAAAAATAAAATTGTTCGGTATCTTATAGAAATATTCTGAAATGAAAAATGGTATGAGCTGAAACGTAAAGGCCCACATCCACTTATTCCTGTCTCTGGATATCATTAAATTCTCCGAGAGTCTAACAGACTTGCAAACATGTCATCAATCACACCAAATGACAGCTGTAGGAGAACAAGATTATAGAAAGTCACAGATAGCTGAAGTGTTCAGGTACCTTAATTGGTCTCACCAATGACATATGTATTGTTTCTTGTAACATTTGATGGATTAAAATTGTATAGGCATCACTGAAACATACTAATTATTGTGTTGAAAGACATCTCTCTTTGATTATTCAGTAGTTTTGGGGTGACATTCAGTGTTAACGAGAGGATAAAATGAACATGAAATAGTTCACAGGCATTTTACAGTTACGTAAGAAAACCAGAGTGGTCAGGATAGACATCCTTCTCCTTATTTAAGAAAAGCACTTTGACAAGTATAATGAAGAGACTATCATGTTCTTTTCAAATTGACATGCTTGATACTGCATCTTACATGTTTTCTCCAAAGAACAGAAGTACCTTTCTACCAGAATGTCCTGTTGGCTGGTCAGTTTTGAACTAAATATGCTTCCTTTAATATGTGTCATAGCTGTCTTGCTGCTTATACCACGGATCTGTTACTTGATATCTTTTTCTGCAGAAACTGTTTTATACGCAGTGTGAAGACAACATTATCTTGCCCTCATAGTTGTGTATCGTATTGTGGGGTAATAGAAATTTCCCTGCCTTGTATCTGGTAAGAAATGAATCTTTCCAGTGCAGCTTGAAAATATGTCTCTGTATATTGCTAACTACCATCTGTCCAGATACACTGATAGTCAGGGCTTCTAAAAAATGATCTGCGTGTGGCACTTTTGAGAGCCCCTGACTGGCTGTATGCAGAACAGCTTAAGGGGTCTCTTGCTTCTTGCAGCAGCAGTCTCGTTGTTACAAGAAATGTTCTGAACTTCTGCAAGTGTTAGAATAAAGGCATTTCAGCAAAATGAAAATACATATTCTGTTCAAAGCCTTAACTTGGCTTCACACATTCTGAAGGGTGAGTGATTTGCCTTTATTTATGGAAGAGGAATGCAAGATCACACTCTGACTGAAAAATTATAATGAAATATTGGCATGCTAGAATAAATCACTGCCACCAATGCTTAAGAACCCTCATGCTTTTTAGGTTGATTTAGACCTGGAAACTATTCTCCTTGGTAGACATTAGACAGTTCTTCAGTGTGCAATGCTATCTGAAATGACAGCTTAATTAGCAATTACTTTCTAATGTGTGTTTTCTGAAAGACCTTTAGGACCTAATTCTGTCCCACACAATCTTTCTGATTTAAAAAGTCATTAGAATCTGCTTGAACACCTCCTTCTGCTGTTATTCTCTCAGGCCTGGAAAAGGTTAAGAGGCATTTGTTGGCTCAGTCAGGCAGTTGACTCATAACTTCTGGATATAAGAGGGGGAAGTGGCTGCCCGCAAAGATAGAATCTAGGGTGTGGACTCAGAAGTCCCAAAGCAGTCATCTTAGCAACAGGCTCAATAAAATGAAACAGCATCAACAGAAGTTTTGAGCTGAAGTTTGTCTGACTTTCTTTGTCAATAAAGGCAAATCCCTGAAAGGCACTGTAGTAAGATTTTATGTAACGTGGACTCTATCGAAAACAGAAGGGAGCACCAAAGAAAAATGCAAAAGGTTTATGCCAGATGAGCAAAGCAAGATCAGGATACCAAACTAAGTGATTACACCAGTAAACTTGCATAACCGAGTTTATACCCTTCTCTTAATTGTCATGGGGTTTCTTGCAATTATTTTGATGAAACCTCTTTTTTTCCTCTGCATTAACTGATAGCTGTATTCTACCTCGGCCTCTCTGAAACAGGTGCAGAAGATAAAGCATGCCTAGAAAGAGAAATATACCTTTTGTTTTGTTGGTTTTCTATTTTCTGTGTGGGATGCAAAAGAAATCCATTCAAAGCGAATGTAAGAGAAAAATAAGAGAAAAGTAAACTGAAATCATTTAGCTGTGTTTTCCCCTCTGACATCCTGATTTCCTGCATGGAAAAACGTCTCGGTGTGTATCATTAAAAATAATCTCTTATGTGATTATCTCCACGCCACTGCTAAATTCAATTTACCCTTCTTTAAAGCATCTAGCTGCTGAGCAGACTTTTCTTTGTTTCTGAGCTCAAATCATCTCTTCTGTCTGCAATCCACATCAGGTTGAATTTTTTTTTCCATTCTGTCGTAACACTTTTGATGAGATTCTTATTCTCATTATCTTCAGAGGACCAAGCCTGACAGTGTGCCTCCTTTTATAAAGTTCATATGTTCCTGCAGTCTCATCTCCTCAGAGACACTGGTTTCTGTTATATTCAACTGATTATGTTTTCCTGACCACTGTTGAAATTCATGCCTGTGTTTAGCAACTGCTGTCTTTGCTATAGATGGATTTTTATTTTGTTAAAAACTTGGAATGCGTGCTTTGCAGTAAAAGGAATTGCTTCTAATCCCTTGTATTTTTAGTTTATTGCTTCAAATGCTTTGAAATTAAGACATTTGTAAATCTTTCACATCAATCATCCTCAGTAACATTACCATTATGACCTAAGATTGAAAGGTTAAGTAGAGTGCAAGAGTATGCAAGGGGAGGACAAAGCTCTCTCTGAGCCTCTGTTATATAATTTGGGGAACACAGCCCACAGGACATTGTTTTAAAAGCTGTTCTGCTTTGTAGCCGTTCAAAGCCAAAACAATATGGATACAGGCTGTCTAGGCCTTTCATCAGTTTAAAGATTTGTTAGCAGATAACAGCAGTGGATGTGTAGCCAGACCTTATTATATTCCAGTAATACATATTTGCCACAACATTTATGAGTCATTGGAATGGGAATATATTCTGCAGAACTAGGATCTAGAAATATATTCTTGCCTTGCATTCACCTGGGGTTATCCAGGAAGCCTGTGGTACTTTAATTTGAGATGCAAATCAAGCTGCCATCATCCTAGTTATCTTTCTTCTCTGTGCTTTTACAGCCCCCTGTAAACTATTTCTCTAGGCATTCTAGCCCATTTCCTTGTGTTAACATGTACAGTCAATATTCATGTATATGTGATTTTAGAAATGAAGTTTCTGCAACCTGTTTCTGTTTTTTAATTCAATTAGGATTTTATGTTGAACTTTGAATTTTATGTAGCTCCTGATGTCTTCAGAGTTTACATTCACAACTTCCATCTGCCAGGATAACCTGAGAGTGCCATTAGTTCAGTCTTCCCCCCCCTCCCCCCTCCAAAATTGTTTTCTTTTTCTTCTTCAAAAAATAACTCAAATTATCCTCAGCTGAGTAGTTCTAATTAAAGAATATGAACTGCATTACATCTAGCCAACTCTTTGCCAAAAACTGATAGAAATTTACACCTAAGCAATCAGCTCATTGCATAATTCTTGTTAATGTTCCCCTTCAAAGTGTTGTAAACAAGACAGTGGCAAACAGGTGCAGTTGCTAAAGGCAGTGGCTCATCCAAGTGATCTCTGGCAAGCACAGAATTCCTTTTCTAACATTTTCTGAGTGCTTCAGAGTCTTGAAGTCAGGAGGAGCTCAATGGTTGTAGGAAGACTAAACTTGGAAAACAAAATGCCAGGGTCCTGCCTTAGGCCATTTTTCAATAATGTGACATGATTAGCTTAACATAAGCCACTTCTGATTCACATTAGAGTGAGAATGGAATCTGTGAGGCAGTATTTTCTTATGTAGAAAATTAAATAATATCTGAATGCTATTTTTTGCTGTCATCTCCAAATATTTAATGCTGTGGTATTTCCATAGCATTCAGTGCCACTCTGAACTATGTAGACTTCAGACATGTGTGTTTATTACATTTACAACTTGTTAGGGTAATTGACTAAAACATTCAGTGAAAAAAAAGAAATCATTAGCACAAAATCTAGGGAGACCTACTAGAATATCCAGCCCATTATTTGCTAAGCCTAAGGTGCACCACTTTTCACCTTATCTCTGCCCTCTTCTCTGTACTGTATTATAAATACAACAAATACACTCTCACCCTCCCTTGGAGCTGCAGTGGACTGGAGCTTCTTCCCTGAAAACAGTCTATTCCATTAAAAAAAAATCACTGTATTTTCTGCTAAATGTTGTAGCCTCTAAACCTCTTCATCCAGTCCATTGCCTCTTATATACATAATGACACTCTACTTCTCTTATCCAAAGACTAAATACATCTTCTGTATGTCTGCTAAGAAACCTCTTGCTGGAGCATCTTTGCCTTGCTGTCTGCAAAACAGTACTGAAAAGGGACATTCAGCACCATAAATCTTCTCTTTCACTGTACTGAGGTCATCCCCAGACATCGCTTGGGTGCATCCTCCCACAAAGTGTTATGTCTCCCTCTAATCACCAGCACAGCCTGCTCAGCAGCTCAGCCTTGCCTCTGTATCATTCATTACAGCCATACAATACAGCTCCCATGGTGGCACTCTCACAGATCACCTGTCTGCATCAGGCTGGCTGATGCCCACTTGGGAAAGCTGGATGGACATGCGTTACTAAGTTGTGAGTGCTAAAAGGTCAGTCAGCATTCATCTAAGATGAATAACATGCTATGCCAATATTGTATTCTTGTATATCCTAAATAAAGATAATGCTTGCAAGAGTTAGTGTGCATTTAGATAGCTGTAGTTGTCCTGTTGGTTTGCATTTGAGACAGCAACAGTCAAGTATATGACGCACGCTGAAACTATAAACTTGCTTCTGAGCTCCCACAGTTAGTAACGGAATGAAAGTTTCCCATCATTGGAATATTTTAAGTGTGAAGTTGCAAACATAGCCAGAGAGAAATTACAGATAAAATGTGTCCTACATTGTTGACTACCCGTTAAGCAGTAGCACAGGAACTTCTAAGATCTGGGAGCAGGAAAAATACATGAATTCTTCTCTCTTCTCTTATTTCACTGTCTCCTTCAGGATTCCATGCTGACCGCCACAAATCTAATCATTTGACTTCACTAGCGTAAACAAATTTGCTCTCTGTTCCCTATTGTCTTCTGCCTTATACCTACTTTTATCACAGGCACCTTTGACTGGAAGGACACATCTTTCCTTGATTACAGTACCTGGCAGGTACTGACAGGTAGAAAATGTTAAGCCTCTTGGTCTCTCACATCCAGGTGTTCAGTCATTTTTAACAAGATACTTCCTCTGGCAAATGCTCTCAATTCAGGTAATTTTGAGGTGATCCATAGAGACTTTCCAGGATCCTTTTAAAATTCATTTCACCTGGGTCCAGAAAGAGTAATTCAGATTGTAGAAGGAAACCATGACCTTGCAAGTGAACCTTGTGCAGATTTGGTTGTGCACACTTGTGCGCTTGTGCACATATGTAAGGAGGAGAAAATTACCCTCAAGAGCACCACAGATTCTGGATCCTCCAGGTATGTGGGCTTAGGCAGAGAGAGAGGCAGAGAAGCATTACCACCGGAGCATTTATCTAGCCTGAATATGCTGGTCAATATTGTACACAGTGGCAGCAGGATGCTTTACATAAAATGGGTTAGTTTCCAGTTATTGACAATATCTAACCCAAGATGGGAGTCACGATGTTATTTCCAGAGAGATTTTTGTTTGTACAGCCTAATTTGTTTATTACAATGGTGGTGAACACAATAAACCAGTTATTATATAAATATTATAAATAATACTATTTACATAATAAGCCATCAAGGAAGGAAGATTGCTGGCTAAAAGACTGTTGCTGAGTGACAGTACAGTCAGCCTTTAAGGAATTAAAAACAACGGTCTGAACTCACCATACCATCTTGGAAAATCTGAGCCCTAAAGTTGCTGCTGACAGTGATTCACCAAGTAGTGGAAAAGTCCATAATTTCTGTCATCCAGCCCACAAATAATCTTTGGAGTCTGTGTATGCCACCTATATCAGCTACCCATCATCTCAGCTACCTGGCTATTGCTATCAAAATGCTGCTAGTGCTGAAAAAGAGGTTCAGAAATACACTGTAGAAATAACTCTTCTCTTGCCAGAGGTGTGCTTGAATAGGTTTTCCTAATCAATTGTCTTTATAATGTTTCCTCAGTCAATAGGAGGGGAACTCTTCTGAGAGCTCTAATGAGGTTGGCTAAAGATGCAATGAAAATAATACCCTGAGGGATTGCAAGGCATAACCATTGCAGTTACACCAGAGTCTGTTCCTCCTTTTAAGCCACAGAGAGATCACTGTTCTTTCCCCAAATCAATTCAGAACAGCATGGAAAAGTCCCCACAGGTTCAGACTAACATCTTGTGATTTTCCTGCTTACATGTGGACGCTGTGGAAAAGTGACATCTTAAGACACAGCTCTGTCAGTTGTGTGCAGGCCTATGAACCCAACAGCCTGAAAGAATGTCCAAATCCAGCATGCTGTTCTTTCGCTGCCAGATGTGGCACATTAACTGCTGCACAGCCTGTGGACAGCTGGACCATGGTCAGTGCACAAGAAATGCCATCATTGTGGATACTTTAGTGAAAGCTTTATCCATTGGTGGCATATCCATTTGTACCACAGCAGACTGTGTGGTGTATGTGTGGGCAGAAGCGGTAGTTCTTCTTGTCCTGCCGATAAGATGTCCTTCACCTGCTTCACTGGAAATATAGAGAGGGTTAAGGCTGCAGGTAGTGGAATATATACTCAAATGCTACTTCATTCCTCTGCACTTAAATGGAGTCGAGGGCTATAATCATTGACCAGTGAAGTGTTCCAAGCAATCTTGGCAACAACAATGTGAAAACAACAATGCCTCATTCCAAATTCACAGTTGCTGCAGGTTCTCTTGCTTCACTGCAGTGTCTTGGAATACTCTGGATGTTTTATACCTCTTTTTCACATGAATCAGGACACAGTGCCTCGTTTACAGTCATGGAAGGAATGTGCTCAAGCTTGCGGTTTTGATTGTACTACAACTCTGCATGGAACTGTTAAAGTCAAACTGTTTGTAATGATTCCTTTTCTACTTCTGTGGTATCAGTAGTGTTGTCTCTGTGAGTGCCTCTTTCGGTAACCAGCACAGTAACAGAGCAGACCTCCTTTAACAGTTTTACAGTTCAATTCTGTATAGGATGCTATGCTGAAGGGCAAGCGGCATGCGAGTCATGCTGAGGAGAGCAAATCTCATGACAGTGTGCTCATTTGTGTTCATATTTATCCAGTATTTTGCTTTCAGTGACTTAAAAGCAATATAAAGTGTAAATCATAGTCTCCTCCCACTAAACCAAAGCAGTCAGAAGGAGGCTGAAAGCAATGGCAGTTAAATGGGGGGCACAGCACTGCTGGTGTTTGCCACAGCTCCCTTGAGGGGTTCTGCTGGAGTAGTGGGCATGGCCCCAATGCCTTTCTCCTGCTCGCTTGTACAATGCAAAAGCCAGGTAGAGCAGCAGTTTCGGGAAGATGCAGGCTAAGCATCACAGTCGTTGCCATAGTCTTCACATTTCCATCTCTTGATGAGGCTTGTATTTTGTCCTAGTATTTTGTGCATTAGCAATTAGCATTTTTTTTTTCTCCTCTCCTCTGGAATGCGTTCCCGAGAGGATACTTTGATTTTTTAAAAAAATCTCTTTTTTGGAACCATAGTGCAAATCATTTGAAAATTAATTACACTGATTGGAGAGACATCAATTTGATAGATGGACCACTCGGTGGATAAAAAACTGGCTCGATGGCCGCACGCAAAGAGTTGTGGTAAATGGCTCGATGTCCAGTTGGAAACCTGTAACGAGTGGTGTCCCTCAGGGATCGGTGTTGGGACCAGTCCTGTTCAACATCTTTGTCGGTGACATGGACAGTGGGATTGAGTGCACCCTCAGCAAGTTTGCCGACGACACCAAGCTGTGTGGTTCGGTTGATACGCTGGAGGGAAGGGATGCCATCCAGAGGGACCTTGACACGCTTGTGAGGTGGGCCGATGCCAACCTTATGAAGTTTAACCAAGCCAAGTGCAAGGTCCTCCACCTGGGTCGGGGCAACCCCAGGCACTGCTACAGGTTGGGCAGAGAAGAGATTCAGAGCAGCCCTGCAGAAAAGGACTTGGGGGTGTTAGTTGACGAGAAGCTTAACATGAGCCAGCAGTGTGCGCTTGCAGCCCAGAAAGCCAACCGCATCCTGGGCTGCATCAAAAGAAGCATGACCAGCAGGTCGAAGGAGGTGATCCTGCCCCTCTACTCTGCTCTTGTGAGACCCCACTTGGAGTACTGCGTACAGTTCTGGTGTCCTCAACATAAAAAGGACATGGAGCTGTTGGAGCGAGTCCAGAGGAGGGCCACGAGGATGATAAGAGGGCTGGAGCACCTCCCATATGAAGACAGGCTGAGAGAGTTGGGGCTGTTCAGCCTGGAGAAGAGAAGGCTGCGTGGTGACCTCATAGCAGCCTTCCAGTATCTGAAGGGGGTCTACAAGGATGCTGGGGAGGGACTCTTCCTTAGGGACTGTAGTGGTAGGACAAGGGGTAATGGGTTCAAACTTAAACAGAGGAAGTTTAGATTAGATATAAGGAAGAAGTTCTTTACAGTGAGGGTGGTGAAGCACTGGAATGGGTTGCCCAGGGAGGTTGTGGATGCTCCATCCCTGGCGGTGTTCAAGGCCAGGTTGGACAGAGTCTTCAGCCACGTGGTTTAGGGCAAGGTATCCCTGCCCATGGCAGGGGGGTTGGAACTAGATGATCTTAAGGTCCTTTCCAACCCTTACGATTCTATGATTCTATGATTCTATGATTTACATCTAAGAAAGAAGGATGAACATGATGTTAAGACTCCAGCAAGGTGTAAGGATTGCCAGTGAAGTCTTACTTTAATTCTCAGATTAACTCTGTATTCAGTAAGCGTGATGAGAAATCTGCCCTAGAGGATCAAAATCAGTGTACAATTTCATAAAGATATTATGCTTGAAAAAATGCAGTTGTTAAGACCACGCTTATGTGGTCTTAACTTCAGGATCTCCACTCACTGTGTTGTACATACAGACTCTGATCTGAGCCCTCTACAGTCCAGGCAGAGCTTTCATTTCAACGGATTTTGGACTGAAACTGTGAGTGACTGAGGACTGGGACAGCTCATGTATTACAGATGGGATGAAAATATTCTGGTCAGGAATAATTTTTTAATACATTAGGCTTATCACTTAAACTCAACTTGAAAAGGGGTTGTGAGTCTTATTAGTTGTTTTACACATCAGTTTTTCTGTAAAAATGTTCCTTCCTCCTTTGTATTATGTGTTCAGTAAAGCAATCACTTCCTACCCCAGATGCTTGGGGAACTTCCTTGCATTACTTCACAAATGAAAATACTTTTATTTTTAACCAGTTTAATGTATTTTTCTAGTTAGAAGTATGTGTGTAGCATATGAAAAAATAAAAAATGCGTGTTCTAAGTTGAAAATAGTTATGCTAGGGTAGCTATTGTTTTATGGAAATATTAGAGAGATTTCTGAAACATGAATTTTACAAGTGATTATTTCCTATGTGTATATCACAACTATTTTTCTGTGTTGAAAGGAACGAAATCTTGACTCATTCTGATTAGATAAAGCAGTACAGCCTATCTCTGAATGGGTCTGCCCTGACATGGCAGTGGAGTGTATCCATCACTGTGCGCCTCATACAAACAATCTCACTCAGTAAAGGCAGAAAAAAGCCCCATTAGAAATCATCAAGTGAGAACTAATGACAGTGCCAGCTGTAGCTATTCTGTTCATCTTCCTGTGAAGATAGATAGGTCTGTGCACTCTGGCAAGTTGGCAATTACATGGACTTCTCAGAGGAACTCAGGCCAAGGAGGGGACAGGACCGCTTTTGGGAACCACTTAAGGGGGCCATACTTGGCATGGGAGTTGGACAAGTAAAAGTATACTGATAGAAGATCACATACTAAAAGCTTGGTCATTTCAATAAATCATAAGGAAGGAGCAGTGTCTTGCTTTGTTACTCTGTGAGCAGCCAAAGAGATCATGCTTGTGGAAGCCACGAGCGATACCTGTGTGCAGTCAGAAGGGGGATTATTTTCCTGGCCCAAAATTAATTTTACATCTGTCCTGTATATCTCACACATCAGAGGCTAGAACCAGAGAAGCTAAACTGCACCTTACCTTCCCCTGCTAGAGCTCCCTGTTAGTAAGCTCCTTCTGAAGTAAAGTTCAGGTAGTTCAGTAGGTTGTTGAGCGAACTGAATCTCTGCATGAAGCACTGTAAAAAATTAGCACTGTAAAACAAATGCACACTAAGTAGAGACACAACCTTGTCATGGATGTTTCTCAACCTAAAGAGTATTCATTGAAAGTAGGTAATAGTAGGAGCAATATTGTGCACTGTGGTAGGCTTCTGAAACATAATATGCTAGAAATCTGCTAAGTGTTTTCTCTGGGGAAAAAGGTTAGTATGGACGATAGAAAAGAAAACTTACTGAACCTTGATTCAGCAAATAATGACATATCTTCAAGTTTTGGTTCATACTGACACATTCCTAGAGAAGACATTGAGTATCACTGGGGATACTTAAAATGTTCCAGTACATGTTCATTGCTTGGGTTAAGATGACAAAAACGTTAAGTCTAAGAATTTAGGCAATACTTCTCTGGCCTAAGTAGTGTTCTGAACATATTACTAACTAATGTTTGTCTGGTTTAGGTTCTTAATTGTATTGTTTTGTTTTCCCATATAGCATTTCCATGCTCTACTTTCAAAATATTTGTTAAAATTTAACATTTATATACAGTTTTATTTAGGTTGGTGATTTCAGTGTCAAAAATGAGTTCCTTTCCTTTGAACTCATTGTGAGTTTAATTTGTATTCGTTGCATGAGTATGTTGGCTTAGTGTTTAGTAAGGTAAAACAAGTAGGCTCAAAGCAAAGCTGTTTCCAAGAGAACTCTGGAGAGCTGATAATATTCTAGGAAAGAAGAGGAAAAGATTCAGGAGAACACAAGTTTAAAGAACCAAGGCAGATTGAAAGAAAAGCTCCCTCAGTCGAAGGACTGATTAATCTTCTGGTAAACGTGACTGAGGAAGCTACCCCTACATAAATGTGTATTTATACATGTATTATATATAATGTTCACATCTGACTTTGGAAATTAAGATCCTCATGCATTTTGATTAACCTTGACCAAGCGGAAAACAACTGATAGGGCAGCGTTGTGGTTCTGAACCTTGCCTGAGAGTAGGATATTGCAAAACTTCACCTCGCAGGAGACAGGAGTACAGATGTATTTGGCCCTTTTGCAATTTTGAAGTACTGTGTGATGAAGGACATGCTCGTTTTTACTTGAGATGAATAAACATGTTGATTTTGTGACTATTTAATTTGATAAAAAGTATAGTTGATAACCATAGTAATAGTGGACTGATGGTCATATTTTAGGAAACAGCAAAATTCACAGGGAATAGATTGTTCCCTGGATATTGTGAATGTCGAAGGGTAGAAAAAAACCCATGTAATGTAACAATAAATATTATGTATCTTAGAGAAATGAAGGCTAATGAAATAATAGATCTGTTTAATTAGAAGAAAAATACCTGAAACATACAATATCTTTAAAGAAATTAAAACCAATAGGGATCAAATAATTTAATTTTTAGAGTGCTTTTGATACTTCACAGCAACTAAAGTTCATTATTACGTCCTCAGGGAGAGGAGAAAGTGGGATCAGCTCATCTAACCAGAAAGCCACATACATTTGACTGATCGAAAGAGAAACCCTTACCCAGAACTTTAAAGAATATTCTGCTGATTTTGGCTGGTTTTGCTCACTTCATGTTATTTAGCAGTATGTTAATTTAAAAGAGGAAAAGAATTAATCACATAGAGAAGAATTCATTGGAAGTGATTCATTGCCCCAGAAAAAGTCTGCTGTAAACAATGGTAGGGGGGTTATTTTGTATTATTTCAACAGCTTTGAAATGCGTCACCTTATCAGGTTACTTAACACTTTCTTTTAATCTCTGCCAGTACTAAGCTTTTAGTGTGCTTCACTTTAGTAAAGCCTCTGTTTATTGAGGGGGGGGGGGGGGAGGGGGGGGAGAATTAAAAGTGAACAGCCTCCAGATATCTAGAACATAGATGCACAATCCAACAAAAACAACTTTTAAGAAAAGGAGAATTATCCTTTCAGTGAAATGCTTGGTTTGGCTTCATGAAGGAAGCTATGAGGATGTGGAGGTTTTTGTATTGCCTGGGAGCTATTCTAAATGTGACAGTTGAGTAATGAGCAGGAATTTCACAGGGGAACCACTCCCGTTAAGTTCCAAAGGAGTTTACTTGACCTTAAGGTTAGTAAATCTGAACCTTATATTATTTTTATAACATATTTACAAAGGAACTCGCTTTCTGCCTGCAGCACAGTGCTGTCCGTGGTACATTAGTTGCACTTTTGTATTGCTTGAGCCATCTTAAAATGTTTTACTGCTGACTGTACCTTGGGAATGCAATGGGAAGCAGAGCTTCCTTCCTGTAGTAGTGGCAGTCATTTTTGGTTTTTAGTTAAAATTAATCAGACATTAAAAATGCAAATTGGTTTCTGTGGTTCGTCCACGCTCAGGACTGTTAGCTAGCACATGGGTGATGTTGCAGTAGTCCTTCTGCAGAGGTGGCTAGTGCAGCAGGGACTGCTTCAGAAGGAGGCTGTGCATGTGAAGAATTTCCACGGTGCTGGAAGTGGAGTGGAAGACCATTCGTAGGGCTTTATAGTGTAGCCTTCCTTTTGGAGGAGGAGGGAAGGGAGAGAATTAGGTGGAGTTGGAGCTTAATATGTTTGTAAATTACATCATTTGATTTCTTAACATTGCCTTCATGGTCCAGAAGATGCATTCTAGTTCTGTGTTCCTAACAAAGTTGCATTATGTCTAGAAATTAGAACAACTGTAAGGGGGAAATCCTAGCAAATAAATGCTGAAAATAGGAAGAGTAAGTGTACTTGAAAAGGCCAAAAAGAATCTCCACAAATACATTTATAACTCCCACACACATTTTGTTGTTCTGTCCTTTAGAGAGGCCAATGAAATTTGAGAGTGAAGGTTACATGCAAGAGCATTAGCAATACTTAATCTGTCTTCTATTTCACAAAAATCCCAAATATCAAATAAAAAAGCTAATTAAAGACATGATTCCAATCACAATGAGGTTTTGTACTGAAAGTAACTCAAAAATTGCATAATGGGCCTCCATTGTCCCTCAGTGATTTCAGAACAAAAGTACCTAGTCTATCAAGAAAAGATAAGCTTCCTCCTGTGAAGTCTCACTCTGCAATACAACTCTGCAATTTAAAAATTAAGTTTTAAAGTTCATACATACTTTGGTGTCTTGCTATCCTTCCCAGAATGGTGAAGTGGGTAGTTCTGTTCCCCAGGTTACAGCTGCACATCATGTCAATTTGACAGGCATGTAAATAAGCAAGGTCTTTCCCACCAGTCCTGAAAGGTTTTTACCCTGTGAACATGTGCAGAGCTGAATCAGTAGCCTAAGGCCTCTCTACCACTACATGGTGCTCTAATAGTGTCTAAGACGTTCAGTATCAGATCCAGTCAGCTCCAGTTGTGTGGTCCTTCTCGAACAGGCATGTCCTTCATGCTTTAAGATAGCAATGTTTAAAATTCTAAGAAAAAGCTTGCTTAATGTGAAGGTAATGCAGGACTTCTATATGATTCAGTCTGAGATTAAGACTACGTAAATTCAGGTGCCTGTGGGTAGATGTCTTCGTATGAATGAAGCAGGTAATCTACTACAGCCAATGGTGATCTTGCCAGTAGTCAATGAAGTCTAAAGAAAGATTTGGTTCAGCTGCTTTAATTATTTAGTGAATTAAACCACCAGAGCAATAACACAAAATCTGTGAACATGTGCTCCCTACAAAAGAATGTTTAATATCCATGGATCCTACAAATGCTCAGCACAAAGGGATTATACCATATCAAGCATATTCAGTGCCTCTTGGAAATGTTAGAAAAACATCAACTATGACCACCCATGGACTTGTACAGACAATTAACTTATACAGACAACTGACACAGAATAGAAATACTAAACTAATATTTGGGGGCTAATTCCCCCCAAATAATCACCTTTTATTGAGGTTAAACCCAACCATCATCACTATGAGATGAATATAAAAGGTATTTGGTAGAGAGTCTGGGAAGTGAAAAAGTAGTACCTTACCCATTACCAATATGCATGTAAAAAGGTGTGCAAAATTGCTAAACATCTCTTGGAAACTTCTATTTCTCATCACAGATAAACTCTCAGTAGCTGGCAGCTGTAATCCCATATTGTGAATATTTAACTTAGTAATGGGTACAGCTAGTGCAGTTCACTTCATATTAGTATTGATTGAATTCTTAGCCTAAGGTTAATAATATGAAATTAATTACTTTTCCTATCAGCAGTCACTAATCCAATTCTGTTATTGATGCATTTTTGTCTGCTCTGTGATTTGTTTCTTTTTTCCTATTAGAAGCACAGCAAGCACAGCAGGGGTGAGTTTACTGGGTGGAAGGCAAGGGTTATTTGGTGGCTAGGCAGTCTGCAGTCCATCCAGGTGGTAAGAAGAGAGGCAGCTGGGGCTCCTGGCTGTGTGGCTCCTACATAAAGGCTGTTTCCCCTTTTCCCCCTAAAGCTGTCCCTGTCTGGCAGATTATCTGGTATATGGATATGCAGAAACTGAATCTGATTTCCAAGTGCAGCACCCTCAGTGGTCAGCCCTCTTTCGTTGAAGACTATGCAAGGGTAAATTAAATTATTTTGCTAGCAAAATGCTTAGAAAATATTTGATTAATGAAAATTAAAATATGCTTATCTCAATTGTTTTTGTTAGTTACAAAATTAGCTTAAACTTCTTTTATGCCAGACTTGTACTTCTAACAATGAACAATTTTGAAAACCCTACTTAAATTCCCTTTTTATTTTGATGTTTTCTACTTTGTCCTTCATTTGTTTCACCTGATGTTCTTACCTCATACTTCCCATCATGCCCCATTTCTTTTCCTTTTCTGTTTCATAGTTCTTTCTTTTGAATAGCCATTTGAAAACAGTGTTTGGTAGGACAGTTCATAGTTAAATATACTAGAATACTAAAACTTTTGCTGTGATTGAACACCAGTCCAAAGACAACTGCAGAGTTTAAATACTGCTATATGAAAGGTGGAAAAACATGTTTCTGAAGAGTTCTGAGGTCTTTGAAATGTAGTTTCATTTTCTATCAGAATTGAGCCTCTAAATTCTTCATACAACCCAGTAAAAATAAAATCTGCTTTGAAATGACTTAGCAAAATCATCTGAAATTTTGATGGACTCTCTCATGTTTATAATTTAGCATGTAATGAAAACATCAAAACCAGATATAATGCCAAACTGAGGATCACTGCATTTTATTCAGGATATGTTACATATTTCAATACTTTCAATGCATCTTTTTTTATATATGTAATATTATTTAAGATGTTTGTAACATTGGAGTGGATTCAAAAAATTTTTGACAGTTCATTAAGTAGACTTGATAGATTTGTATTAAATATAATTTGATAGAATTTTTCAGTTTATGAAAATGGTTTCTTTAGCATTTCTAACTGTTCTTTCTGCTTGAAACTTTCGGCCTCCTCACGACTTTGTTTCCAGTGCGACATGGTCTTACTTGCTCTGTACGCAACGTGTGTCTTAGGTATTACTCAATTTACATCTAGGATCCTTATTTTTCTTACTTTGCATAACTATATTTCAGTCCACATCTATCAGATACACAAAATTAGTGAGGTTTCCCTTCTCACAAGTGTATGGAGTACCTCCACTATACACAGAGATATTACAGAAAATCTGTAACTTCAGGAGGAACAATGAGGTTGAAAATATTTTCATTTACTCACTGCAGTGTTGTTTCTGAGGACTTTCTTAGTTTTGTAAAACGTGAATTCATATGCTTATTTTATTATGGTGTCTTTCATGAGACCTATACTCCAAAGTACTCACTGAACTGAATGACTGGAACAGGGACATTTGAGTTTTGGGGCTTGCCTGTGGCAATATCAGTTTTATGCTTTACATACAAAAGAGTGAAGGGTGTGACTCTATTAAAAACAGTGTCTGAGTGTTACTGCCTGCTGGAGAAGTCCATGGTAAGGAGAGGAGCCAAGTCAGGAGGGGTATTCACACACGTGCGGTAAGGGTGGTGCTTCATCCATGGAGTCAGGAAGGGAGAAGGAGAAGGGTTCCCAGCATAGGGGGTGGGATGCAGGAGCGGGGGTGCAGTGCCACTGCAGCCAGGGACCAAAGAACCTGAGGAAAATGCTTCTACCCACTTCACAAAGCCTGCAAACTCAAAGTCAGGTCAGATGTTTCTTGCATGCCCTTTTTGCTTCACACCTGTGGGGAACTCAGCAAAAGAAGCAGTGTATCAGTCCCTGACAGAAAAATGTATGTGAGCTGTGTGTGAGGAACCAGAGGGGATGGATTTGTTCCAAACCAGCTACAGCAAAGTGTACTTCAATCTGTAAAATCTTGTAATGCCATTCTCAGATCCACAGTTAAAGGAGAATTGAGGGTCTGTTTTAACTTTAGCTCTCTCCGGCTTTCTCTTTGGCAGATTGCAGACACCAGCCAGAACCATATAAGGCCTTAAAAATAAAAATAGGTCATAAATGGTTTCATGTCAAAAGCCTTTATTTAAAAAAAAAAAACAAAACTAAACAAAACCCAAAAAACCAAAAAACCTAAAAACCAACCAGTAATCAGATCCTTGAAATGTTCCTGTGACATGTAACTAAGCATATGCATAAATGATCCTTTCCAACCCTAACTTTGCTATGATTCTATGAATATATATGTGTATTCATACATTTTTAATAATTTTATTATTTTCCTTCAGCAATAGTATATTCAGAGAGTGAATAGAACCTCTCTCATTTATTTCTCAAGTTATTTTCTGTGTAAGGATCTTTGCCAGTGTGTATGTGTTTTACTGACCTTCTTTAATTGCCCTGGCATTTCCATTATAGCATTTTAAAATTGCCATTAGTTTATTTGCTGAGTTGTCAATGCTTGTATTATGTTTGCCACCTACAGACTACTGCAGTAATACTTGCTGATAATATCACACGTTATTCTTGGCTGTACTTTGGCTCAAAGAGTAGAGGGGGGGCTGTGTGTCTTTTCCCTAGCTTCAGTGTTCTGTTTTTTAATAGATAAAATCATTTCACTGAGATGCAGCATCTCTTTCTACCCAGCAGGCCAGTTTAAAAGGCTCATCTCTGAACTCTAACATGCAGCACCATGTTAGTTGAACTCCTGTCACACACAGTAGAGCAATGCACAGACATTAAATAAGTGGTCTTCTGAAAGTCTGTGTCTGCTGACTTTATTTAGGAGAAATGTATTTTGCAAAAAGACTGGTATTGTTAAAATGGAAATTTCTGTAACAGTGAGAAGATGTAGAAGTCTAACAAAAATAGTGTAATAGAACAGAGCTTTTCGGATGATGATAGGCCCACTTCCCATGTGACTATATTCAGGTTGTTTTCTCTCAGCTATATATATACCTGCTTTTCTGTAAAAATGTAAATGTTACATGTCTGTGGGGTTTTTTCCTAACTGTATATATTTTCTTTCTGCTTTTAATTTAACATTATTTTCTATTTGCATTTTGGTTTGAATCACTATTTCAGCAGATGCTGATTTGTTAAATCACATTTTACCACCATCCAGAGTGGATCTTTGCAAACTTTCTGGAAGAATTTAATAAACAAAATCACAATAATTCAGGGGAGTTACCATCCTGTGGTATTTAGCTCCAATTTAAATATTTATTTAAGTAGAATCATGAAATAGTTTCTGCCATGGAGCCACCCACTGTTGGTAAGTTCCTATTTTCTATCAATGTCCATCAGGCATATACAGCAGGGGGAGAATGCTAATCATCCTCGACTAAGGACTTTCTAACATTTATCACGGTGTTTTAAAATGCCAATTCCACCACTCTTTGTATTAACCTTAACTTTCTATCTCCCCCTCTTTTTTTTTTCCTTCTTGGTTTTCCCCCAGTCAGGGAGAATCTTTCCTTTCATATGTAACCTCTACTAAAATTGAAGATGTGAAACGTACTTATCATTTGAAATGGTGGGCATGGCATATATATTTAAGATCAGGAAAGTTAATACACTATGCTTTTGTGGCAATATGCTCTGCACATCAACTGCTCCTTCAAAACACTGTTTCTGATGATGCTAGTTACGTATTCCTTGTAACCCCCAAAAAGCATACAAAAAGGTCACAATACCAACTTAAGGCCCTCAAACACAAAGATGGATTTATGTGTTGACTATGTATTTTATTGGGGAAAGCTGAAATATAACATTTCACTATTGGCTATTAGAGGCAAATACAACTGAATGAAAAAATGATCTTGAGCACAGGCTGTTTTTTTCCTATTTCTGTATCATTTAGGACCCTTTGACACTTCAGCACCTGGACCAATTTGTTCCAGCTGCTTTACAAAATACAGAACAAAAAAATGGTGCCTGTACCAAATTTGAGAATTAAGATTCAAACAAATTAATAGGAAAAACAATAGTGGTGCGAGTTTGCGAAGATGTGACTTGCTTGTGTGCAAACATTTAACATAACATAATACTGGTGACTCTACACCTAAAACTTGAATCTGGACAGTTGGATGTTCCAAGTGCTGGCAACCCTGACAGCATCCACGTAAGGTATTCAGAAAGGGTAACAAAAGAATCAATACAACTCAGGCACCAAAGAACTGGTTTACAAAGTTTAAAATCACAAATGTACTTTCTAAGTAAGATCTAAGATGAGATCTACAAGGATTTGAGGGATGTAAGCATGAAAAGAACTGATTAGAATACTCCAAATGGATGTGGCTAGATGTGATGGGATACATGAAAATTGTTTGAATTAGACAGGGAAAGGAAGTTTGTTAGCTAGGAGATCTTTAAGCTGTGTAACAGTCCACTTATACACATAATAGGAGCTTTATTATACAAGTTTTAAATCAAAGTAAAAAACATGTTAGAGGATTAATTTTATATAGGCAGAGGAGGAATAAGATGATTTTCTGATAATATTAGACCCCTGATTAATTAACTCCTGAGTAATCAGAATATGATTTTCCTTACGAGAGCTCACGACCTGCGTCTGGACGTGCTGGAACAGCCCTGTGAGTCATGAGGATTCAAAATAAAGGAGATTTAGGTCCGAATCATGTAAGCATGAGAAAGATCCAGAGCCCAGTTCTCTCTATACTTGAATCAGCACCAGGACACTGTGCAAAAGGAAGCTGCACAGCTCTTACATTGATTCACCTGATAAAGTCTGGGTCACCATGTTGTGATAAGAGAGATACAGTCACTCATTTATCCATATAAATGCATTGCTAGGTCTACATATCTGTCTGAAGTTAAAATCCAAGAGAACTCTCAGCTCAGAGAGGGCACTTGTAGGTACTTTGAAGGTTGCACAAAAACTGAGGTTAAGAGAGCTGACTCACTGGCTAATAACCTCTTGTTCATTATCTACACTTACAGCATTTTAATTTTCTTGAGATTGTTATATTCCATCCTCACTTATTCTTATATAAGCTAATGGGGAGTCAGATAATTTTATTTTTCTGAGAAAAAAAGGAAAAAAATAATTACAGGTGACATTGTTCCGTAGAAGCAGTACTTAGTGCTAATATATTTAATATTGCACCTGAGGAAGTGCTTTCATATTGATTCTCAGTACTTTTTCTTATTGCCGAAGCATGCCTTCCTACATCATATTAAGTTAGTGAGACAGCTTTTCCACTGTAGCAGATTTTAATTTTTTTTTCCTTTTTTTCAAACTTTTGTATGAAAATTTATTCTGACAGCTCCATGTTTGGGCCATCACGTTTGCTAACTGTTCCCAAGTTGCTAGGCAGGTTTTTTCACTTCCTCCCCCTGATTTTAAAATGAAGACTTTTGATTCTTCAAAATTTCAGGTTTATTAATGCTTTTTGATCACTTTCCACAATATCTCTGTACCATAGAATATTAAAAATGCGAAAAAATAAAACAGTTTTAGACTTGACTGTCTTCTTCCATGAAGTTTTATCTGTACCTCAGTATAGTACCAAATAATACTGAACTAAAATGAGCCCTGCTGTTGTATATGGGTCTGATTTTAAATTTCTAGGGAATTGGGAACTGATACTACATGGTAAAGATGTGCTTTATTTGTAGTCACATGTTATCCAAGTGAACAAAGAAAGCATGTGGAATATAGTATTAGCAGGAAAAGGAAAAAACTAAACGGGAAGTTAAATAAATGAGCTTTTACCCTTTCGATCTATGTTTTTGGATGAGACTCCCTGACTTTTAATAACATAGAGATTCTGATGATTTTTCCTGTAGTTGTGACATCTTTAACACCTCCTTGCTATCAAAGTTTAGGGTCATATTTCCCCAGAATACCATATAGATAGGGTGTCTCTTTTATCAAGACACTAATTTT
Organism: Strigops habroptila; assembly: GCF_004027225.2. NCBI lineage: Eukaryota > Metazoa > Chordata > Aves > Psittaciformes > Psittacidae > Strigops > Strigops habroptila. The sequence continues at coordinate 17,738,039 of NC_046359.1, forward strand.
CATGAAACTTGTAAGCATTTCAAACTTCTGAGGTCTTTTCTTCCATATCAAATGTAAATTAAATTGGAAGACAACTCAAAGTCTTTTAAGAGGAGAACACAAAAAGTGCATATGCATACACATAGATACAGTTTGATAGTTAAGCCATGTCTGTGTAAGATGCAAGGTTAGAAACTACATTAAAAAGCCTCCAAAGATTTCTGAAGTGCCTTTGGTCCTTGCAAATCCGGTTCTGTCATTTTCGTATTTCTTTATCCTATGTGCTAAAGAAAAGCATTGAAGAGACGTAAGAAAAACTTTCAGAATAATTAATTGTCCTATGATGATTGTCCTGTCTGTTCATTACTGAGGCCAGAGTATCTTAAGAAACTAGAGACAGCATCTAAATGATGCAGGCATTATTGTACCATCACTGCAGAGTTGCATGTATTATAATATTCAGCCCAGACATAAGTAGAAAACAAGTCCAGAAAGCTTATTTTTCATAAAATTATTTTCAATCCAAAACCATTCGTTTTGCCTATTATGTGTGAAGTCCAGAAATTAAAAGAATTATTTTATGCTTCTATTTGTCTAATCAATTAAAGTGTGTCGTTCAGGCTTTGGTCTCAGGCCTCCATCGTTACTCAGCATCGTATAGCTGCAGTGCAGAGCGGTGATGCAGTAAGACAACTTCCTTACCTCTCAAATGTAAGGGTCCTTATGTCCACTGGATCTCTTTTATTAGTTCAGCTCCACTATATCAATTAACCCTTATTGTCACCCATATTCCTCACAGGCCTGCCATGCACGCATCTTTGCCCCAGTGCAGAGGGCTGGTAGTGAGGTCTTCCTTAAAGTCAAATCTTCTACTGTCTCTCTCCAATTGCTGCTAAGACAAAAAAGTGGGCTTAGGAAGCAGTCAAATTTTCATCTCAGTCTTAGTCAAAATGTTGTTCTTCTTTTACTGACTTGCTTCCTTTATATAGTGACAGCTCTTTCTGCTGCAAAAATTATGAGCAATGAAAAATGAAATGCAGTATTTGAAATTGAAATAGAATTGAAAAACAATCCTGATGCTTCACATGAAAGACTCAGCAGTCATACATAGAAGGGATGTTGGTAGCTACCAGCTTGAAGGCATCAAGTACACTGTTCCAGACAGTCACTGAGAAGTCCTGTTAGCTTAATGTACGATGTTATATCCCCCAGAGACACAGACAGCAGTGACTCTGAACATCTGGCTTCTTCCAGGAAAGAGTTCTCCTGAAAGGGTTTGTTTTGGTTTAACTTACTTGGGTTTGAGAACAGGCATCAAGTCAGTCCCACCACAGAAACTATTTCTGCCCCATTTCTCATAGGGCTTTAGATTCTCATGGTGCAGCAGTGCAGGATGCACACTCGCCAAGAGCTACTGAGGGATGGTGGGGTGTGAGGTTCAGCTATAAAGCTTCACAGACTTCAGATCTCAAACTGACAATGGGTCATGCCGACCTCCTCTTCTTTTCCCCTCCTTCTCCTTCGGAAATTCAAACTCTCAGACAGATCAAAGGTCCTACCTGTCCTGTCCTGTATTTTCAGAAGAACTGGTGGGCAAATATTATTTCTGGAAAACTGATATTTTGATATTTAGCTTCCATACATATAAATCAAAACTTGCATTTAATTATTCTATTTTGGGGGATTAATCTGGCCTTACTGTAATATAGAATTTTATGATAAAATATATAACACATAGAAATAAAGTGTAGGTATAGTATATCATATATATTTCATGACATAGATTACTTCAGGTGAATGCAAGTTTGATCAAAATGAAATATTGTGTGTTAGAACCAAATTATTTTGAAATGTTTCCAATGATGTAATCAAAGAGTTATGTTGCAGCAAAACATTTCAAGTCGGACATAACATTTTCTAATGAAAGTCTTCCATCAATTATTTTTTCTCTAACCAGCTCCAGCTATTAAGAATTGTTTCTTGTAGGGAGAACATGACATTAGTTTCACATAATTCGTATTGATTTCCAGGAGATACAATACTGAGAGATAACTTCAATTAACGCGTGACACCTCCACTGTGATCTGGATACTGTAATGTTTGCCTCTGTCACTATAATGCCTTGCAGTAATTGTACCTGCAAAAAAAAAGCAAAGCAGGAGCTCATTAGCTAATGCAGAAGGAACATGGTGGTAGAAAGTTCTCTGAAAAGGAGTGTCCATTTTTCTCTTCTTAACCAAACTCAAGCTTCAGGCATCAACCATATTTCTCATCTGGGGCTTTTTCTCATCATAAGGATTCAATGAAGGGGGGTGTGTCTGTGATAAAGTTTCAACTTTAAATAGAAATTTTCCTCATGCATGTGATTTTGTATACAAGCCAAGAACCTTTATGGGCAGGTTTTTTTAATAACTTTTTTTTATTGTCTCTATTTTAAATAGGTATTAGTTGATGTGTTGAATTAGCAGGGGAAGGGGGGAGGGGAGGGTTACCCAACAGATTTTTAGCTATTTACCTTGTCAATTTCTAGGAAAGTCTAGTGGGCTTTTTTGCCAAGAGCTGTTCTGCATGAAGCAGAGTACTGGCCCTGACTCTGTGAAGCAAACCAGGCACAACAAACCACTTTCATAGCTGTGAAGTGTGATGGCAAGCCACAGCTGCTCTTAGGCTGGGAAAATGGTAACATCTCTCACAGAAACACAGGAGTCATCACATACGTTCTATGATCTGGCCAAGTCCAAATCACGGAATCATAGAATGGTTTGGGTTGGAAGGGACCTTAAGATCATCTAGTTCGAACACCCCTGCCACAGGCAGGGACACCTTCCACTAGACCAGGTTGCCCAAAGCTCTGTCCAACCTGGCCTTGAACACTGACAAGGATGGGGCATTCACAACTTCCTTGGGTAACCTGTGCCAGTGCCTCACCACTCTCATAAAAACAAAGTTTTCTTGTTGTCTAGATCCAAATCAGAGTCCTCCATCTGTGTAATTCTGGGTAAAGACAGGAGTCAGGGCTTCTTTCTTCCGTTTGTAGTTTTGATACCAACCTATCAGAGTGGGAAAACGATTTGCAGCTCTGATTTTCAAAAAGAGACACTCTTTAAAAGAAGCTTCAACATTTATTAAAAGACAGACCCAGGGGCTATAGATTGTTCACCTAAAAGAAGAGATTCCTTTTTCTCAGTTGGTTTTCCTCACTACATTATAATACAGTGTCAGTATTTGCAACATTTTTCACAGTTCTACAATCACAGTCGTCAAAAGATCCTGAAAAGCATCCCAGTTCATCAGTTGCATTTTCCCCCTTTTTCTGTGAATTTTTTTACACACAAACACACACACACACACACAAAATTGCTGTGTGACTGGTGTCCTGTGCTAATGTTGTGTGCTCAATGCTGCCAAAGGCATCTTTCATCTTTTTGGTATTTCTGCAACTTTAGTTTTGGGTTTTGTTTACTGTCCTTGTCAGCCGTGAGTGGAAATTGACAGTATCTCCAATGGTTAAATACCATTAAAAGGATTTACAGCTTTAAATGAAGTGTAACCTCTTTCCTTGTGGCTGTGAATTAATTCAGTTCCAAGCTACTATGGTTTCAAAACATTTTAAAGTATGTGCTGATAAGATTTCAAACATCGTAATACCTTTCTCATTTCCCTAGATGTTCACATTTGACAGACTTTCGTATTCATCTTGGTTTACTGGCAAAGGATAAAGTCCTACCTGCTTTAGTTTAATTCTGCAGTTTTATAGCCCTTTTATATGGCTGAATTTCTGGAGATTAAGAAAAAGAGTCTGAGAAAGGAAAGATTCAGAACATGATTTTCACCAATTCCTTAATTGGTGGTCTCCCAGGGAAAATAGTCAACTAGTCAAGTGACTTAAGCAGAAGAAATGTTCGGGTATTTTTGTGCTTTTATCCAACCCCTGTATATTTCCATATGAGTTCATACATGTTTAGCCATGTTTTGTTTTACAAGATGCAGTGTTGCACATGCAAAATAGGATGAAATTTGCAGATTACAGTCCTCCTCCTACTTAACAAGCAAGACAGCTACAGGGAAACCTGTTAGGAAGTGTTAAATACAGTGTCATATTCCATTCTTCACTTTGTCCTATGTTGTTGCAGAGCACCATTGTGCAGCATTAAACAGTTGCTGTGTTCCACCCCAGAAACACACTTCATTTCACTGAATGAAAATTCGTTGAGATAGCAGAGACCATGTCAGGATAGGAGCACATGGCTGACCGGCATCTGCACTGTGCATGGAGAATGTTCACCCTTATGCTCACATGCTGTGGACATGACTACATGTACAAGCATCGTGAGGCAAAAACTTGACTGAGTATCACCTCTTCTGCCCATTGCAATTACAGGACTTTCTGGGAACTAAAATCCAATTTATGTTCTCCTACATTGTTATGTTATTTGTAAACAGGACAGTAATTTTAATGCATGGCCTAGCTGATTTTTTGCTTTCAACTCCAGGGCATTTCATGCATTTTTAAATCTTAAAAGAGCATATCATTGCACAGATTCATGGTAGGCAGTTGATGCTTCTTCACTCTGAAGACGTTGCAACATTAACTAAGAATATAAACCTAATGCAGTGTGTATTGAGAGACTTGAGTGAAATGTGCTGTGCAAAAAGGGTAGCAACGTATTAAGTCAAGCCCCATTTTCCATCTGTCTTGGGATGTATAATGGAAAGCAGGTTGAAACTATGTTTTGACCTTTTTACACTTATATTCAAATACTACTGTACCTCCCTGTACATTTGTTTTTATACCATTGTACTGTGCATTTGCTTTTGTTCATAGCTACCCTTTGTTTTGAAGGAGGGGGAACAAGTTGTCTGTTGCTGTGTTTATGAGCAGAAGTCACGCTCCTCAGCCTCCAGCATGGCTGCACTTCCAGCATAAGTCCCTGTTGTTCTCATAGGTTGTCTCTGTTTCTTCGGTGGTCTGTGGTTCTGCCTCCTTAAACATGGGAAGCCAGAAATGCACAAGGTATTCCAGACCATCTCTGGTAGAATTATAGAATCATAGAAAGGTTTAGGTTGGAAAAGACCTTTAAGATCATTGAATCCAACTGTAAACCTAACACTGCCAAGTCCTCCACTAAACCATGTCCCTAAGTGCCACATCTGTATGTCTTTTAAATACCTCCAGGGATGGTGACTCAACCACTTCCTTGGGCTGCCTGTTCCAGTGCTTGACAACACTTTCAGTGAAGAATTTTTTCCTAATATCCAATCTAAACCTCCCTTGGTGCAACTTGAGGCTGTTACCTCTTGTCCTACCACTTGCTACTTGGGAGAAGAGACCAACACCCACCTCGCTACAACCTCCTTTTAGGTAGTTGTAGAGATCCATAAGGTCCCCTCAGCCTCCTTTTCTCCAGACTAAACAACCCCAGTTCCCTCAGCTGTTCCTCATGAGACTTATTCTCCAGACCTTCATCAGCTTTGTTGACCTTCTTTGGAGACATTCCAGCACCTCAATGTTTGTCTTGTAGTGAGGGGCCCAAAACCAAACACAGGATTTGAAGTGTGGTCTCACCAGAGATGTTTTGCTCATCAAGAAAAGTAAAGCTACTTCTGTGGTATTTATATATAACCTTGCTTCTGTTTTGAGCATATTTGTTATCTTTAATATTATATCTTTTCTCAACCATCCCCTGGATTTCTTTTGTGCTTTATTTCTGCTTCATATATTACATTTTGCAGTTTGACTTTTTATCCCAGTCTCTGGTAAGCAGTGTGCTCCTATCAGCTTCCATGTGTCAGCTGTAGAACGCTTTCATTTCCCCTTCTTTCCAACCGCACCACACTTCTGCAGCTGCACCAATAGTGATGTATTTGGGAAAAACACCACCCTGTACGACATCAAACTGAAACTACTCTGTCTAGTCTTCCCTGAAGGGAAAGTTTTACAGCTGTAAAATCCTGGTATGCATGGCATCTTATGGAATAAAGTGAATGGACAAATTTAATGTAGACTATGTAATATCTATGATGTTCTTCGTAAATCGAGAAACTTACATCTGTTGTATCAAAAGGAGAGTGAATAATGCTCCCGTTATAGTCAGCTGCCCATACCCCATCAGAAGGGAGAGAACAGCCAGAATCTCAGGAAAAAAGGAATGTGCAGATAGGAGTTTTGGGAAGGGAAGGAGGAGTTCTATTCAGTTTACCTCTGTTGCAGCTTCTTGGGCTCTCTTCCTGCAGCAAAATTTCTTTAAGTGGTGAACAATGCTGGTAGCACTTTTTTTCAACAGTTACAATGAGTTCCTCCATCCCACTTAGTAGGGGAATAACTTGTTGGTTTACAATAACCAAAATGTTTATTATTTATGCTTCTGCTCAGTGTCACACATCAAAGTTTCCTAATAGGCACACAAATAAGTGGTATTGTTTTATTCATTTTACAACATAAGGTATAACATATTACCTACATAAATTAGGGCTTCTCAAGACATTACTAATTTCCTTAGCGCTTTTTTTTTTTTTTTTTTTGTGTGTGCGCGTGTGTGTGTCTTTTTCTTTCTGGTAGTATTGCTTTAGTGGTAACATCTCCAGTTATGCCATGAAGGGATTTTTGAATTTTTGTTTTATATCGGTTTTCTCCTTCAAAAAATAAGGCATATTATGATGTATTCTTCTTCTGTTTGGACAATGTTAGATCAGAAGAATATTTTTTGTTTTCTAAATTGAGTGAGTGATGTCTCTATTTTGTTCTGGGTTCAACACAACTTTTCTAAGTATTATCCATGAAAGAGGTCATTAGCCACATTCTTTGAGTCTGTTGAAGAAAAAATAGTATGTATGGATAGAACAATTAATAGTGTTGCAACTTAAACTCTGTCATACATTTATAAAGAAGCTGTGTAAAAACAATTACAGAAAACTCTTTGGCTCCAAGCTTACAGCAAGGTTTTTCCAGTTGGGCCCAAGTTTCTTCCAGGAGGTGACTGACCACTGGTAGGTAAACCCCAGGAATAAATCTGTGCTGTAAATCTGACAGAGGGGTAGATCTGTGCCCCGGTCAGTGTGCTGCCATAGGAGGCCCTACACACGTGACTCCCTGATCTGTTGTAAACATGGCTTTAAAGCCATCAGCAAACAGTTTAGTCTACCTCCCTTTGCTAACTGGGAGCATTAGCATTTCTCCATCTCACAAGGCATTGTGTCTAGAAGAAGTTCAGAGGCTATGGTCATAGTCTCTGTATAATCACATAAGAGAGATTGTTATCTGAATATATTTTTAATAAAAATGTTAGAGAAATATGTTGATTCTATGCCCTGCTGAGTGAAATAAAGGTGCATAAATTTACCAGACTTCCTAATTCTATTATTCTAATATTAAACTCCTTTAGAAGGGGATTTCTATGAAGTCATCTGCACGGCGGTATAATGCCTTTGAGATCTAGCATCTCATTCTTTGATTTTTCTGTAGGGTATTTTAAAGTGATGAAAGATTCTCTCTATATAAGAATATTTACTCTTACTGTTCCGGAATTATTAGGATGGTTGCATATTAGTCAACTAGATCCCTGTCATGTTTCCTAATTTACTTCCTAATTGGTTTAAATTCTAAAAATTATGGTTGTCTAGATGTCTAGGTCGTCTAGATGGGGTGAGGGAACATGTTATCAAAAGTCTATAGCTCCTAAAGAAGCCAGCAGCGTTTAAAGGTTTTTTTAAACTAGACCATGAGTTTAGGCGAGTGATACATATTGTTGCTCAATTTTGTCCAGCTGCGCTGCTATTAAAGCTAAATAGAAAACATGTGATTCTTTTTATCAAGAGACTGGCCTCTGAGTCAGCAAGTACATCCTGCAGAGGAATAAGGGTACATAATCTACATTTATTGTCTGTATTGCATATTGCAGGGCAAGAACACCAACCTCACTAGTCAAAAAACAGAACGAACAGAGAGGATCTGTCCCAGGGTTGCTCAGGGTCTTTGATCTGCTTCCACTGTGGAGGATATAGTTTGTGCTGGGTATTTGCTGCCCTGTATTGCCTCTTGTCCCTGCCACAGGGAGGCCAAGGATGATACTATAGCTATGTGACATTGCTCAGTTCGTTCAAGGGGCAGCTCCTCTTTGTGCTGTGCCTTGCAGGAGGTCAAAAACAAAGCTGAGATTCAACCCCAGATTGTATAATTGGTTAATAAATAAGAACATAAAAAAGAAACAAGCAGTCATAAACACATACAGGGCTTTGTTTCAGAGATTGTATTTCTTGTTTCTATTGCTAGGATCAATGTAGCTGAAGGAAATTCACATTTGTTTTCTCTGTGCATGAGTGGTTCTGACACTTCATGTTGCAAATGTGCATATAACAGCACCTTTATTTAGTGTTAATGTCAACACATACAGCCTCACAGCATCTGTGGATGCCCCTAGAGTGCTTAGAAATAAGGCTTAAGGGAAAAATCATTCAAACTTCTGTTTTTTTCAAGTGGAGCAGGGAGCAATCAGACTTGTGTGAATCAGATTTATATAGTCCCAGGCAGAAGGTATATCCTGCTTTCAACAAATACTCCACTTACATGATAAGAACATATAAGAAACAACATTACATTTGTCAAACCTGAGTTGAGATTTTACTTTTAAAAGAGCACTGAGACATCCTGTTCGTATGTTTTAAGAAAAGGTGGTAGTATTGTCAGCCACTAGAGAGTTCATTTATACCATCTACCAAAATCAGAAGAGGCATTTTTCAGTGCATTCTGCTTCTTGAACAGGTACAGAACACAGTCAGCCTTCTTTTCATGGATAAAAGCAGCTGAAGGACTTCTTGTAAAAAAGTTTTATGCTAAGCTAAACCTTTAATAGGGAATTTCATTCTCTTCTGTTAACTTTTCAATGTAAAATAAAAATAAGGAAATTTTAATTTATAAATTAATATTTTTTACAGTTCGGTGAGGTTTTCAAAATGTTTTGAACAATTTAAAACAATCTTTCTTAAATGTTTTCTGTCTGGCACTTTTTTTTTTAACCTTAGTTCTGAAAACATTCCTTTCAGCATTAACTGCTTTTTTAACTAGCAGATGCTGGGCAACAGTCAGAAACTGTGGGAAATCGAGTTTTTGAATGCCTTCCAACTTCTGCCAGCTAGAAATACAGCATAAAGAGAACAAGAATTATAGAAAATATTTTATTCATACAAAAAAACCCTGAACTAGAATCATAGCAAGAAGAATCTGTTAAGTTCAACTCTTAAGAAAATTCATGCTGACTTCCGTGGACTCAAATTCCCACAGTTTCTTTTAAACTATCCTGTTTCTAGACTTCTAAACAATTTTCTTTATACATTTGTCCAAACTGCAGGTAGGATTAGATAATCACTTAATGCAACGGTCTTTATGTGAGGAGTTGCAATTACTGCAGTGAAGTCCATGGCAGAAGTTCTGGCTGAATTCCCTTTGAGGATCTGGAGTGAGTGCACACAGGAGAGGCAGCTGTACTGTGCTTTGGGAAGATGATCCTTTCTTCTCCATCTGTTCTACGCCCAGCCAACTCCACTTGGCCAGGTCTCTATCCTCACTGGGCAGGGAGCACAGATGGCAACCTGTGGATTTTCTCCAAATTAGCTGGAACTAGGTTGCCCACATTTCCTGGGACAGGACATATTTTCCCACATGTTTTTGAGTCTTTCATTTTTATTTTATTTTTCCCTAGGTTTTCTTTTAAATAAAAATTGTGGGAACTTCAACATGAAGCTGTGAATGTTTCAGCAGACTCAGAATTTTATTCTCCCCTTTTTGGCTAATTATTCTTCCCCTGCTTAAATATTAGAAATGTTCTTGTACTGGAGATACCCAAGAGAAACGTCGATAAGAAGTGCCCACTATGAATGTTGTCAGGTGACACCCCAAAGTATCCATGAACTTATACAGTCCTCTCCTTATAAATCATAACACTTTATTTATTAGTATAAATCTTCCTAGGTGAAGTGCAGCCTCAGCAATAATCAGTCAGTGTTCATATTCATGCATACCATAGGGTCACATCCTGGCAGTTCTGAGAGCTGGTGCAGAAGGAGCTTCAGGGCCGTATAGAGCTAAAAGAAAGAATCTGTGTGCCTTCAGGGAAATTTCTTGGGCCATGTAAAGGGGAATGGAGGAAGGAGAAACAAGACCAATATGTAAAGCACCATTAAGGATTTCATCATATGGACAATGACAGTTTTATAGCCTGTTGGAAAACCAGAAAATGGATTTCTCACAAAATCAATAAGCCTCCTAGAAGATGGTTCCAAGAGGATAGAGCAGCACATATCAAAGTAATCAAAAAGCTGAAATAGAGGACTATTTAAGCTCTTGGATACAATGGAACAAGTTGTTAAAAACCAAATGGTCTCAGCTGAGTTTTCTATATTACTTTACTTTATGAATCTATCCTATTTAATTTTCATCAGATGAAAGGCTGACCATTTTTGAAAAGGAAATGTGAGTCCAAAATAAAATTTTCTCTAATGCTTGGTCATCACTGTTTCAGGAAAGTGTTTTAATTAGGTGAGCGAATAGGCAATTAATAAAGTCCTGAGTAACCTGAGTACCAGTCGAGCTGATTTCTTGAAGGATTTCCTTAACTTGTCCTGTTGTTAATTTGCCACATTCTTCTTGTCTTATCAGATTTGAAATTCAGTTCTTTAATAAGGAAGACTTGGAAATATATTTGGTTGCAGAGTGGTGTTTTTCAACCAGTGAGCTGTAACCCCTCCTGAGAATCACACAGGCTTTGAGATTGACTGAAAAGCTTTAGAAAAAGCTTAAGAAATACTTCCTTCTAAGACAGCTCAGGCCTTCTACAGGAGCAATACAGACAACCGAAAAAACAGTCAGGTTTTCAAAAAGTTAGAGAAACACTTCTAGTTTCACCATATTTTAAGAGTAAAGCCTGGGAATTGTTTAAAAACAAAACCAAGCCAAAACAGGGAAAAAAAAAAACCAAAAAAACCAAAAAAATCTAAGGAAATAGATTGTGATGCAGAGGCCGTGTGCTTAAAATGATGCAGTAAGTTGTGAGGGGAAATATATCATGGTACCCTTCTGACCCAGAAATCCTGCAGCCTCCGGCGGCCAAGGGCTGCACACACTGTTCCAGCAGTCCCTGCTTCTGCCTGCTGTGGGGTGGGCTGACTGAGGGTGAGGTCAGCTAAGTATTTATTCTGATATACAAGTACTTTTTAAAGGCTGATGATTACTTCAGGAGTGAACTATTTGCTCAATGTCATTGACATAAGAAAAAAAGCAAAGCAAAGCATGTTTAGATGGAAATAGGAAGACATGGCGTGAATCCATTCAAAGTAAGGAGAGAGAAGCACTCTAAAGAGCTGGATAAAGCCCCTAAAGCAACTGACAAGGAGATTTTTTGGGGGGGAGTGGGATGACCCAAGCTCAAAAAGTTTTTAAGTTTCTTTTTCCATGCCTAAAGTTCTCACTTTATCTGCAGAGTTGAAGAAAAGTAAACCAAAGCAGATCAAAAATACAGTCATTGATTTTGTGCAGTGTGGAAAGTCTACTTAAGGGGAAACAGGGCATGTCCTAAACTTGCAAACCAGCTGGAAAAAAGAGATAAGTTTCCAGTTTCCATTGTCCTGTAATGGCCTGCAGTCATGCACAGTGTGGTTTCTCACACTTCAAGTCTTCCTACAAGAAGAATTGAAAAGCTTTTATGTTTGCATTAATGTAGGATGAAAGCAAATACAAAAAACTGATAATTTTTCAGGGAACAGTTATTGTCTTGTCAGCACTGTTAGTAAGTGCTATACTGTTGTGCCTCTGTCTTGATACCTTATCTTACATTAGAACTTTTTGTCTTGCTGTTGTCATTGATGCTGATTAAGAGTCTCCTTATCCTTACCGTGGACATCCCTCGTTGGGGTCCCACTGTGCTTGTATTTAAGGTAATAGCATAGGGAGCAGTGAAACCCTAGGGGAGAGGCTGCCACCATCCCTATCACCTTTGAGGCTGCATCCTGCCCTTCCTTATCCGTTGCAAGATAAATATATAGAAGAAGCAAAGTTAATGTGATTTCTAACTTCACTGCTTGATGGCTTAGTTTTAAGTGTGCTATTTTTCTCTTGCAGTACTTTTGAATTGTGTTACCATCTTAGCTGACACTGTAAATTTGTAAGCATTTCTTTTTAGGCTGGGGACTGACAGTCTCAGCACCTAACCTTTAAAATTCTCTGTGAACTCCTGAAGGAGTCCCACAGAAGACAGTGTTGCGGTAGCATTCACCTCTTCTAGCTGTTTCTCACTGAAATTTCAGGTGCTGCCTCGTTTGCGCATGAAACTGTCATATTACTGGTTCTCATTAGGAGCCTGGGAGTCTGCTAATGCAGCTGAATTTTGAAGAGCTGCTCTACCATATCTAACACCTCTACCCTTTGGGCAGAAATATTCATCACTCTTGTTTTACAAAGTGCATTTAGTTTTATTATTCAGCTTGAAACAAGATAGATGATTTCAGGTTACTTACCTGATCTGTATGTTTCTTGAGGGCAGTTTCTTTTAAAGCAAATGCCATGCTCATAAGGCTTTAGCTAGATCACATGAATGATTGATCCATTGAAAGCCTTAAACTGTCGCTGTGGCAGATGCACTATTCCCTGTTGTGCTGTACAGTTTTCTGTCAAGCTCTGTCCTGCACTGTTACTAGCCCTTGATGGTGGGTAGCACTCCTACTGCTCCATGATGCTGTTTGCTATGATGACCCCAGGGACAGAGAAGCCTGTGCAGCAGCATGGAGCAGCCTGCATGTCTCCACTGTCTTTGGACAATGTAGCATTGTCAAAGTCTTTGAGCATTGACAAATTCTGTGCTCAAAGTGTCAGGTGGAGCTGCGAGGGGCAATACTGCCCTGCTAGCCCTGGCTGTCCCTTCTCCCTCCTATGGCCAAACACCAGTGGCTCAGTGACCCGATCCAACTGAAAATCCATCTGGCAGATAAATATATGGAGTTCATCTACAATAGCTCAAATCCTAATGCTGACACAAGGCAGAGGCTGGAAGGCATAACTGGGAGTGAAGAAGGTTGTCAACAGCTAGTGCTTAGACTGACCAAGGCAACCAAGACGTCTCAGCCGCAGACTGAGATGCACACAGGCAAGCAGCTTGAGGAGCTTGTTCTGGAGCTGCACAACTGAGGGCTGGCTGGCTGCAACCAACTGTCTGACAGCCAGCTTTCTCACCTCTGTTCCTCATCTCCCTTCGGATGCAGGGACAAGTTCCTGGTGCCTCAGTAAGAAGCCTGTTCTCTAGAGTCACATGCCAGGCCCTGGTTTATGCAGCATATATCTACTGCAACAGCAGCCTACCTTGGTTTTCCAGACCAATCCCAGTACATCTGGAACAAATGGATGAGTTTATCAAATTCCACAGTCAGTAATTCTGCAAGGTTGGGGGGGAGTGGGGAAGGACACCAATCCTCAAGTTTTCCCATAATTCTGATATATCAAACTGAAGAAAAAAAGAATTTGCTTCTTTTCCAGCTCTAGGAGTTGCCTTGAGACTTACAGTTTTTTTAAAGCACCACACGATGCCAGTCAGCATTTGACAGGTTTCAAAACCACTTCTGTGCTGCTCTGCTGTGGCTTTTTTTTTAGCTCTGACTGTGAAGGCTTGTTCTTTCAAGTGCCTCGTGTCCTGCACACCCTCTTCAGGGTTCAGAAAATGAGCGCTATGCAGCCACTTCTGAAGGCTGCCACATCAGGGCATAGCCTGATTATGCATGAGACTGTAATTCTTGCCTTGGTGGGTTGAATTTTGACTCAGTGTTGTTTACATAGGTTACAGTATTCTAATTCAAGAGAGGTTATTAAGTTTTGAGTGTGCCATTGAAGCTTGAAAGCAATGAACTCTCCAGACACACTCACACATAATTGAGATGAGGTTGCAACTGGAATGTAAAACAGCAATGTTGTAATTAACTTAAAACCCAGGATAGTAAGTGAAAAAATGGTGCCAAGCCCAGGATAAATGTAAAAAGCCAAATATGTTAAGATATAGGTAATAACAGTTAGATCTTCCGGGGACTTTTCCTGTGCTAATAAGTGACAAAGTGCCAGAAGAAATAAGAAGGAAAATCGTAATGGACTTTAACAAGCCATTTACTGAGTATATAAATACTGCAATAGTTTAATCATTAATAGTATGCTTTGGCATGATCTCAGACAAAGTTTATATTTGATATTTTTACAGTTTTTTGGTTTGTTTTGGTTTTTTTATTCTGCTGTTCGTAATTCTTGCAGCATTGAACCTCGATAAAGACACAACATGGTAGAATGCAAGAGGATAAGGCCAGCAATACTTTCTGGGTAACATTTGGCAAAACTGGTTTTAATTTTTGAATGAGCTTTTTTATACAGTTTCTGTACCTTAGAATACAAAATGACAAAGCATGCACAACGGAGACTGAAATGAGGCCTGCATAATAAATAATAAAGAATAAAGAAAGCCTCTTACTTGTCCTACATCATATCTTAGGGCATCGATCCTTAAGAAAGGCTAACTCTAAGCATCCAGGCTTTTATTTTGGGGTGATTATATGAGGGAGATCAATGACCTAAAGATGAGTATGTTAGCCAGAACCTTCTTTTTCATTTAGTGTGTTGTGGGGTTCAGAAAGTAAACCCCAAGGTCATCACTCTGGAGCCACTAGGCAGTCCCAAGACTAGTTTAATAATGGAGACAGAGATTGAAAGAGGCTGGCCCAGGAGCAAGTGTTGTTGAGGTGCACAGCTACACCATGAGATTAAATATGTCATGGGACGTTGTCTGAAGTTGGATGTCAAATGGAGTTGGATGTGGTATAAAATAAGCAGATTTCATTAAAAAATCAAGAAATGATAAAGGAATATGTAAGAATGTCCAAAACTAAAATATATCAGCTTGACTGTCTTCTCTTTTCCTTGAATGACCCTATTCTTTCTGTGTGAACAGCTTTCAAGTGCACATCATTCTGGACTCTTTTCCTGCTTCCAGCCTTTCAGTTCTCATTTTCTGTAGGACAACTAGGACATATCCTTCCAGATAACTTCCTGTCATTTTATTGTACTGACATTTGTCCCTCTGTTCTGTTTGTTCAATCCCCGTTCTAATATTTGAGTTTGCTTCTGATGTCACACTAAAACATGGCTGTCCACCCTTCTGGGCAGCAGTTGAATCTTTATTTGTTAGTAAGTGGCCACTTGTTGAGGCTTAACTGATACAAAACTCCCACTAAAGGCAGAATGGGTCATCTGAATGAATGAGTAAAATCAGATAACCATAGAATTGGTGAAGACTCAAAGGAAAGATTCGAATATAAAGCAATTTGCTGCGGTTTTGTCTCCCTTTCTAGCTAGCTTGCAATACAAATTACATTAAGTATCATGTTTTGTGATATCCATTTACTTATTTCTAAGCAAATGCAATCTGAGAGGCAGTTTCCTTCTGCAGATAGATGTGTTCGCTTTACCATTTCCTGTTTATTTTCCCACATTTCATTTCCATGTAAATCTGAAGCTTACAGTTTGTACTATGAGATGAGAACTGATTATAATACTTAAACAACATAGTGAGAATAGCTGAAAGCCCAAATGCACTGACAGTAGATCCCCGTGGCAAATCATCAATGCATATGAAAGCCCATTTCAAAGCAGTTCTCTTTATAGAAATTTTTTTTTTCTTGCTTCACTTTTCTGCTTTATTTACTAAATTAGCTTCTGAGAAGACAATAATGATAACATGGATAGTGCAATATGTTGCATTAATATTATCTTAACATATAAATCTTTTATTAAATTAATCTATTTTTTTGAAGTATGAAGTACTTTAGATGAGCTCAGGTATGTGCCTTTTCAATACAATGTCAGAGGCTCCTCAGAGCTTTTCTTGAGTGGTGGCAGAATTTAACCAGGTGTCGATGTTGTGAGCAAGTCAACATTATTCTTCTGACTGTTAGTGGAAAACATGTGAGTAGGGTCTTATTAGTTTGAAGATAGGAGAGTTGGTGAATCCGAATAGTTTCTTGGGCCAGAAAAATACTGCCAGAAAGTGAAATTTTCGAAATTTTGTTCAAATGTTCAGCCAAAATTTATGTCATATCTGTATTTATCATTTATTTAAGTTGGCAATAGGAGAAAATGACGGGAATGAAATATGGCAGTATGTTTTGTAGTGTAAGAAAAAAAAAACCAACATAATTTCACAGCAAAATAAGCAAAACAGATTCTAATAAGCAAATTAAATTATCAAAATTGCCTGCTATGGGCAGTTTATAAGTCAAGCAGTCACATCAAATGAATTTATGCACAATTCTCACATAGATTTTTTAAGGGGGGGCTAAACTCTTTTGGTCTTTCTGGCAAATACTTTAGAACTTTTTTCTCATTTTCAGGTTGTTGTATGATGTTCTAAATTATAACTCCTTATGTCATTACCTGTGTGGTGGTTTCAGTGACAAAAGTATAACAGTTGGTGCAACTTCTGTTGTGGTGTGCCCTGACCACGTGTGTTTATTGAAGTATTACAAAGAACAGCCATAGCAGGAGACCACTGTACAACGCAGCACACGTTGGTTATAATTTAGGAATCCATGTGGGTGTAATGACAAGAACAAGTGTCTTCTGCACTGCAACATTCTTAATGCAGTTTCTTAGCTTTCTATACCATTATTTTTCTTTAATAAAGATAGTTTTCAAGCAGCAATTCATTTAACAAGGTCTTCTTAACTGACAGGGTCCCTGAGGCGTGGGAGTTCTGATGGGAAAGCCAGCAACACAACATATGGTGACAAACAATCCAGATCGTACCCAAGATGATGTATAAGAATACTACTGAGACAGTTCTTGGAAACCTGCTTCTATTTACTCCTTCCTTTGTCTTTCACTGCTGTCAGGCTTTCTGTCACTTAATGTGTGGATTGATAGGGCTAACTTGTCTGTTCCAAACTAGACCATTTAATTATTTTGCTTTATGAAGTTCCCAGTTTATGGATAACTACAGATTAGGGAAGAAAGTTTAGCCAATAGTTGGTGAATTTGAAAAAGGCAGCATTCGAATGAAAAAGGAATTAATGGTAAATCTAGACAGCTGGTATGGAGATTATTTTTGAGATAATGCTACCTTTGGGCTTTACAAATTTCAGTATTTGCTTGTACCAAGTATATGACATCTTCCAAGCTGTGGAGTTCTGCCACAACTTCTCTTTTTGCTTTGCACACAACTCTAGGCAAGCAGGAGGACATAAGGTGTTCAGCACACAGTATTGCTGTGAATAATGACTCCTTTTCTAAAAGTCGCCTTTTATTTGAGGTAGATAGAAACAAAGCCAGCTGCAAAGCAATTATAACCTGAGAGGAAAACATGCTGGATTGGGATCCTAGGGTGTTAAATGTCTGTCACGAGGCTGGAAGTAGTTGTACTGGGGCTGTGTGGCAGAAATACTGCAGAAGGAGCTCCAGGTGTTCTCATGAGGTTTCCTGAGAATTCATGGAGAGGTACATTCCCAGCGTGACATATACTGCTGCTACATGAAATACCAGCTCCATCAGCCCTGTTTCCCTGCAGTCAGAAGATGAATCCAGAGCAGCCAGAGGATCCAGAGTTGGCAAAGGGGGCAGCAGTGTCTCTTCGTTGGGCTGGTTGAAGAATTCAGGACCCTGTGCTTTCTGTGTGCCCTGGGAGTTCCAACAATTACAGAGTGACTCAAAGATTCTGAATTGGTGGCTCTGATTTATTCTTATACATTTAGGTGCATAGGTTTAGGTATCCAGTTTTGGAAATGTTGGCACAGAGCTTTACTTCCTCAGCAAACAGGAGCACAGCAACAGGTCTGCTGGTTTGTGTATGATATTTGCATAAGTGCAGGTTCACATTTCTGTTTTCCTGAAATGACTGGCATGAATTTGTAGGACTGGTTTAGATTAAACAGTAGGTAACGATAAAGGATGAGAAAAAAAAGAGTAAACCTGAGTAAATAGGAATGAGGTAAATGAGTTAAATTGGAAAAGCAGCAATAATTGATGTGACTTGGGAAAACAACTGAAATGATCTATGGAGAGTGACATTGTTGAAGATCTGTTGTAATTATGTAAAGTAGCCAGCAAATCCAGGGAGCTGTCACATTTTTTATTAAACTGGTTAATTTGCTCTGTCATTTTTAATGACATGTTCCTCATCTTACATGGTCACTACAGGCTTGCAATAATGCACATTTCCTTCATTTGGCAAAGATGTTTTCCTTTGCATTTAGAGCAATCATTATAATTCACCTCCCTCATTGTCGAAAGACTCCTGATAATTTAGAAATAATTAAAAGCTGGAACAAGAAACATTCATCCTACTGTTCATTTTCTGAAAAGACAAAATTCCTGTTGAACGTTTTCATTGTCTTTTTGATTAGCAACACCTGTCACAGTAAGGTTTTGTGGAATCACATCAGTACAATGAATGTGCAACTTTCAGTCAAATGTTAGTGATAGATATTTTAACACTATGACTGTCTATCATAAATCAGTATTCTAAGCATTGGTTTCTCACAGACTTTTTGATCCCAGAGTCCTTGACTCCCACTATTTATTTATTTTTTAATTTGCTGTAAATCAAGTTTGTTATGCTTATAATAAATTAAAATCACAATGTGACTCTCATGTCTAGCAAAAACGGAAAATGGGTCAATATACTCAGACTAGCAGCTTGTAGAAAATACGGCATATAAATGTAAATATATTTTTGTATGAACAAGTCAAGAAAGAATCCTTAATGAAAGGATTCCTCAAAACATCTCAGACTTCAGATCTTTGAAGAGCTAGAAATCAGAATTACATGCTGAACTTCATGTTAAAAGGTCTATTATAAGTGTTCCAATATCAAAAGTTCTGCAAAAATAGGAAATGTCAAAATTGAGGTGACTTGCACATGTTGATATATAGTCCTGATCCTTGACAATCTCACTGCAAAGAGCACCCAGAGGAAGGGTGACAAGAATATTTCCTTTGAAATGTTAAAGCCTTTCTCGCCTCTTCTGCTCTCATTTCCTTTTTTCTCCCCAGCCTTGTCATCCAGTATGCCCTCTCCACATTGCTTCTTGTTCCGCTTTAATTTTTCAGTTTGTTTTGAAAGAAACCAAAAATTTCCTGTCAGGGTAATGTTTCCGGAGATGAAGGAGCAGAGCGGTCAACTCAGACTGGCAGTGCTCCTGCACCCCACGATGCAGTCTGCCAGGGTCACGCTGTGGTGCACTCACTTCCAAATTTGAGGACCATTTCATTTTCCTACATAGTGCCTCAGCTAAGCAGAGAGCAAAACTCTCTTATTTCATATTCTCCTCCTCCTTCATCCTGTTGGAAGGACAATTCAGGAAATAAGTAGGATTTTTTACAGGGGTTTTACAACATTTACATGTGAACCACACCGTCTAAGCATTGAAGCGACACTGGTACTGCATGAATTTTGTGTTTTTCGAAACCAAATCTGGCTCCTATTTAGGTATTTCAAAGCAGCTGAACTCTTTCCAAATTTAGTATTTATTCTGAGTGTGGCAACCATAAAAACCTGGCAACATACTTAAAACTGAGATCAATGCAGCAGAAACAGCAGATAATAATTATAGCTTATAGAGGCACCAGACATGTCCTGCAATATCACAGATTTGGCTTTCATCTGCTACCATGCACATTTGGAAGTGCAGTGCTGCCACAGTGCCACTTCCCAGCCGTTCGCCAGGAGGCTCTCGGGAAGAGGGCAGAGAAGAAGAGAAGGAAGACAGCAGCAGGGGAGGAGCGGTGCCTGCTGACCCTTCAGCTGATCTCCTCCTGGGGCATTGCAGAGAAAATATTTACATGTCTGTTGGTGACAAACTAACCTACAAGTGTGAATTATTAGACATTATATGGGGATCTTATAAATAAGGGTCAGGAGGCACGAATCTCTGCAGCACAGTTAAATACTTCAAAGTCATCCATAGAGTCATTTTGGATGTATTTTTTTGAAGCACAAAACCCATATTTGCACTAGAAATTCAAAGTCTCTGTTTCCAGAAGCAGTATTGGTACTGAACACTTCAGTGCCTTTGCCAGAAGAGACAAAAGTTGCATGCGTCATGCCAGGAAACTTTTTTGGTAATTGAACAGCATTAATATATATCAGTACAACTTTTAAATATGTTGTAATGTCTCTTTTTGTGACCAGAAGCACTATTGCCTACGGTATGAGTAATGAGATTAGTATTCTCTTTGTGGCAGGCTCTTTGTGCATAGCTTTTGCATCTAATAGAAGGCAATTACAGAAACGTCTGGGCTGTCATTCTCAATTTTGTACATGATCCCTATGGAAAAGAGAAAAAAAAAAAAACCACCAAATTTTCTGTTGTGTTCCCAAGAAGAATTCATAACGAAATGTGAAAAAATAATTCTTTTTTGAATAAGCCAGTGCAAATAACCATAGGACCTTTCTTTATTTGAACAACACTCCACCAAGTTTCTGTACAAACCTCAATTACATTTGCTATATTCTGTTTTGTTTGCTTTGCCAACCTGTAGAAATAGCTGTCACGGTTTATGAATGCTACACTGTGATAGGAGTCTGCACATCCATAAAAACGTCTAGCGTACGCTGCCTTGTTCTTTTTGCAGACAGAAATGAAAACGTTTATAGCAGTCAGTCCTTCTTTATCACCAGAGCTGGGAGTGGGTAGTTTTAGAAATAAAAGGAAATTTAACAATCCAAGGTCTGTATTCCTGGTTGTTATCTATAGTCAAAAGAGTAGTTAAAAGCATTCATGTACCTGTCATATGCTACTCAGTGATTCATAGGATGACCCATTCAGAGCAGCCCTGCAGAGAAGGACTTGGGGGTGTTGGTTGATGAGAAGCTTAACATGAGCCGGCTTCAGTGTGCGCTTGCAGCCCAGAAAGCCAACCGTATCCTGGGCTGCATCAAAAGAAGCGTGACCAGCAGGTCGAAGGAGGTGATCCTGCCCCTCTACTCTGCTCTTGTGAGACCTCACTTGGAGTATTGTGTACAGTTGTGGTGTCCTCAACATAAAAAGGACATGGAGCTCTTGGAGCAAGTCCAGAGGAGGGCCACGAGGGCGATAAGGGCGCTGGAGCACCTCCTGTATCAAGACAGGCTGAGAAAGTTGGGGCTGTTCAGCCTGGAGAAGAGAAGGCTGCGTGGAGACTTCATAGCAGCCTTCCAGTAGCAGAAGGAAGCCTTCCAGAAGCTTCCAGGGGCCTATAAGGATGCTGGAGAGGAGCTCTTCCTTAGGGACTGTAGTGGTAGGACAAGGGGTAATGGCTTCAAACTTAAACAGGGGAAGTTTAGATTAGATATAAGGAGGAAGTTCTTTACTGTGAGGGTGGTGAGGCACTGGAATGGGTTGCCCAAGGAAGTTGTGGATGCTCCATCCCTGGCGGTGTTCAAGGCCAGGTTGGACAGAGCCTTGGGTGACACGGTTTAGTGCGAGGTGTCCCTGCCCATGGCAGTAGGTTTGGAACTAGATGATCTTATGGTCCTTTCCAGCCCTAACTATTCTATGATTCTATGATTATTTCAAAGATATGTTTCAGAAACAAATACATGTTTACATAAGTATATGATAAAAAAATTCACCTCCATATAGTAGTTTAAAAATTTTGTCTTCCCAGGACATTTGATATAACTGTGTGTGAGAGAAGGGGAAAGGAAGAAAAGATTGTTTGCAGAAGGTGGTAGGGTTTGTATGGGTGTCCTTCCTTGCAAATCAGTTAAATGAAAACTGCACAATTAAATACACAGGAGTTGGGAGTATGACTCTGAATCTGGAAAGCAAATTTTAACATAATGTAAGGCAGGAGACTGATTACGATGTGGTTAGAGGGGAGGAGCTGTAAGCATCAGTCATACCTTAATAAATTACTGATGAATAATTCTGATAATGAAACAACACTAATTCTAATTATTTGTTTGTCACAGCAACTGTAAAATGTATTACTTGATGATGTAGACAAGGCTTGACATTGATGAAAATGAATTTAGGCTGGAGGGAGAAATGTTCTGAACTATTCAAAATAAATCAGAGCTGGTGCAAGTTTCAGTATTCGTAAGGAAGGTACAAGCAGGCGTTTTGTCACCCAACGTGAACATGAAACCAGGCCAGGCTAAGCAGTATTACAGTCTCTTAGCTTCATCTTCCAAATTCCCATCTATGTGGATATATCCACAGCTATATGTATACTTATATGTCCTTAGTTGTGCTTATTTATTCTCGTCTTGAGAGTTCAAGGGCTGATCATCTTTGAAGAATGATTATTCTTCAGCTCCTAGTACTTACCTTCTGAATGGACTCTAGGCAGAGCAGAAAATTGATGGTAGCTCCTTTTCTTTTGAAAAAGACATATTTGCAGAGTCTTATCCACCGGATAATTTAATTTCCTCTAGTCTGGTGTTCTTTAATGGACAACTCAAGGAAAGGAAATGTTCGGTTCAACTGATAGTAGTAAAGAAAACTATTATTATAAACATTTTGGTGGGGTTTGACCATCAAGCAAGTATGAGTGGATTGCTGATTTATATATGCCATTTACATTGGAAGCACTGTGTTCATTGCATACTTACTGGAGGTTATATAGAAGACTTTTTTTTCCTGTAAAACCAACTTGCTGCTTTTTTTAATGAAAAATATCTTTGTATCATGACTAAGAGATAGCTGGTTATTTTGATCATGGCAGTTAAAGTTAGGTGATGCATTAGAGGAGTTAATGTGTTATAGGATCTGCTTGTGTTTGCAAAGTAAGATTGGACATTTAATGATAATAAAGGAACTTCTGGATTGTTCAGCACTTCCTGCTAATAACCAGATGAAGAGCAGTGAAAGAACAGCTCTTTCAGTAAAGTTTGGGCTTCCTACTTCTGATTTGGAACAGGACCTAAATGTGGTAGTAGTTAATAGTTATAGTCAGTGGGAAGTTAACCTAGTGAGAAAATTGGTTGCTTTTTTTTCATGTTCTGTTACTTCTGTCAGTGTGAGAGGCACTTGAATCTGCTAGGGAAGAGAGGAGGGAGGGAGGATGTGGGTGGCAAGAGGTGAAACATGAGTTTCTCAAGAAGTTAAACTGATTAATCAGTTTTAATCACAGCTCAAGATACTTGTCTTTCCATAACTGAAACCTGAACTCGGAAGTGTGTGACTATGCCTTCTCTGCACTTCACACACAAGCAGAGATGACATGTTCAACCACCTTCCGTCTTAGAGAAGCATCAGGAGGATTCAGAAAGCTTTCTTTCTTTGACTAGAGGTATTAGGCTAGTTGTACACGGAAGGCACAACTGTGCCTGGAGCAGACACCAGTCATAGGGTGACCTGTCAATGGAAGCAACTACTGTAGGAACACAGAAGGAAGGGATAGCCTCTCACTACAACCTAGTTTACAGCCAGAATATCTAACATAATAGCACTATCAATCACAACTGTTCCTTCTTTTTTTATTTACTGTACAGCAATTTATCTGTGTGATCCAGTCTGTGTTTCGAAGACATTCATTGCAAAATTTTTGCCCAAGTTAGATGTAAACAAAGAAAATCCTGTGGGAAAACTCAGACCAATCAAATGCAAAGAAGCTATGACTTTCCAAACAAACAAGTCTGCCTGGATATGAAACAAACCAATCTTCTCAGTGAAGAGGAAACCATAGTTACATTTTCATGAAGCAAAATTCAGAATTTGTGGACACAGTTCTGCAGTTATTTAAAGTAACTGAAATTATAATTCATTTAAATTATTAGAGAAATTTATGCTCCTAACAAAACTTAAAGATCACAGTTCTGGTTTTTTTCTTTTTCTTTTTTTTTTTTTTTTTAAATTTACAATCACTCTTCATTACTGTAAGATAACCCCGCTGAGCAGGGTTTAGTGCATTTTTGTTGGGTTGCTTGGTTTTATCTTTTATAAGATTATAATTATAGATAGTTTTAATATCTTTGGAAAACACAACAAACAAGAAGATGCAATTGTAATGTATCACCTCATGTATGTAACATCCCTAAAACAGATACTGTGCTCTTATCTGGACACTTTTATCTTAGAAACTTGATATGCTTTACAGACATACAAAGGCTGCTTAAATAGCATCTAAGATGAAGGCACTTTATAAAAGTAAAATCTATTCTTGTAAGAAGCAATACAATTTTCGTATGTTTATACTAACTGCATTTTCATTAACACATATTTGGGTAATGATTTAACAAAAGTATTTATGTAGGATGAAATAAAGTTCTGTTGAGAGGACTAATAGAGCTTTAGGAAGAAATTTAAGTCAAAGTTTGCTGACCTTATTGGGACCTAACAGCTGCATGGACTTTGTGCTACCTTTTTGCATATGCACATTTTCCAATTTGAAAACATAAAGAGCTTGAGTTTTGAAATTGAGTTTGAAATTGAAGAGAGTTTAAAATTGAAATTATATATATATATTCTTCTGGTTTTCTTTTGTGTTTTAAGTTAAAGAAGTGGAGAAGTCCCTGAAGTGTGGAAAATCACTGTTTATACAAGATTTCTGTAATGCACTTTTTGCATTTGTACCAAGAACAGCCTTTTTAATACTCTAACGATTGCTAAAGTATCCTTATGTATTTATTATTTTGCAATTAGCTTTACTATGGTAGGACGGCATTAAGGCTTAGGGAATAGAATTTGGCTGCTCTCAGTTTTCACTTTTCCCAAAAATGTTCCAGGTCTGCTGAAGCTCTGTTGATCCTTATTGCTTTAGACTTTACAGCCTCTTAAAACCTGTGGTAAGAAGCACTGTGCTGAAAGGCCACCACAGGCATTGGGCTTTCTGAAGCTAAGACACTTCCCAAATTCTGCTCTCCACAGGTCATCAATTAATCTCTTACTTTCTTCCTGGGGTATTTTAGATGTATCTACAAGTCTCTTTGGGCTTGCTTTTCTCCCTGATCTCTCTTCAACATACAGATCTAGATTTAAAGGTGGATGGATGCAGATGTGTCCTCCTTCCTTATCTTCTCAAACGCTCTCCGCTTCCTTATACACCTTCTGGCCTGGTGGGATGCTCACATTCACGCTGCCTGTGGGAGCAGTGCCTGCTAAGTCCCCAGTATGGTGCTCCAGAGTTCTCTCACCTATTTGCAAAGTAGGGGAAAACTTAGGTCAGCCCATACCTTGGTAGAGTCTCAGCCACATTGTGCCATCACTATAGGCTAAAGGCAATAGGAAAAATCCCTGGCTCTCCACTGAGATCAAATTAGCTTGAAGGGAAAACGTAAAAAACTCAGCCCCTGAAATCTTGCACAATACATCAACATGTAACTGTTCCTGGCCCTCATCCTCAGCAGCTTTCTCCTCATAACTTTTTTGCTTACACTAATGAAAAGCCTTTAGTCCAGTTCTGAGTACAGCCCTCAATCAGAAAATCTAGCAAGCCACACTAAATAACATGTGCAGCTATCAGTTATACACTAAAATAGCCAGAAAACAGATTTTATGTTTGAATTCAAGTCCCTTTCAGGAAAGCATACAAAGGAACTTCATACCAAGCCAAATCCGTCTGGATCTCAATTTACATAATGAACAGTTGCTGGGTTTATCTGTTATAGAGAATATGGTTTATGGTGCCCCATACAGAGGCCCTATACAAATTCAGTAGTAAGGCTGAGGATTGTGTCCATTGTGAGTGTTTACTGAATATATTTAGTAACCACACAAATCTTATTTCATTAGGACTAGAAGAAATATTTCACTTGGTTTGCTTTCACTCACAAACCTCTTTTTTTAAGTTTCTCATATTTCTTCTCCTCCTCCTGAAAAACCTATCAAAGACTGATTATGCGTCTATTGATATTTTAGATTTTTCATTTAATTCTGTCATGGAATCACATAATTCCTCACTTCTCTTGCATTTGCCAACTTTTGTAGATAAGATAGCAGTGACACCCAAAAACGTCACCTCTGTTACTCTGTCCGTGTTTTGACATTGGAGATGTGTATATACACATATGTATGCCCTGAGCCAATATGAATAAGTGCAGAACGTGCATGTCTGACACTGGCTGGAGACTCTGTAAATGGCTGGAAGTTCTGCCACACTGTTAATTAAAGCAGCATCTCTCTAATTTTTATTGCTTTGTGTAGGCATGATGTAGAGCTGGGCCTGCGTACAAGGCTGATTGCTGCTATATCAACACCATTCACAGATGAAAAATTACCACATGCTCTGTGCAGTGTGGTGAAATCTGTGCAGATGCCACATCCACTTGAAAGGTAATTGGGTGTCTGATGGATATGGATTTATGTTATTCTGAGGCATTGTGGACTTCTAAAATGCAGTATCCAGCCTTGGTTCACAAGAAGAGACTGTGAGTAGGGAGGGCATTTAGACTTGAGGAAAAAGCAGACAGCTTTCTTCAGATGCTTTTAGCTGATGTTCAGGCCTGGCTTTCCCACACAATGTATGGTTTCTTGGGTGGAGAGGGCTGCAAGAGAAAGCATGGGAAACACTTATTAGTAAATGTTCAAAGCTATAAAAATTGTGAGGTATGTTCATGTGAGATGGTAAGACGTGAAGCAGACCCTCCAGCTTACGTTGTGAGTTGTTTCCTAGTACACTCCACATCCTGAGGGCCTCTTCTTGCTTTTCTAGTACCTTGCTGAGACAAGTCACCCACATAAAATATTCTAGTATCTGTTTCAGCAATAAGTAGCATTATACGATATGTATTTTACCCTTTATTGTTAATGAAACTGGTAGTAATTTGACGAGGAGTCATGGGGAAGAGAGTCACTCCTGATGTGAGGCATCAGTGGTTTCCAGCTTTTCTTTCTGAAAATCCAGTGAAGTGGTTGGCTCTAGTTTGGGAAATGTTACAGATCCAAATAATACATATTGCATTTGAACTCACAAGTAATCAGCAGGTGCCCTTTTAGATACAGCCCAGTAAGTGTTCTCATTGAGTTCACATCACATTTCATTTGCTGGTAAATCTCTGGAAAGAAATGTCATCTAGTCAGTCTACTCATCATGATTTTTTCCATTACAGGTTAGGCTACCATGTGGCAATGCCAGTTGATATCTTTAAAGCAATTCACTGCCAATTTTTTTCACTCTTGCTGTCTTTGAAAAAAATGAACATAAGCCTGTAGAGTAATTTACATACAGTTTAACACCCTGCACTGTTGGTAGTGAATAAAATATGTTCCTCTTTCTTTGTTTCACAAATAAATTTTAAAATAAATAGAAAATATTTTTTAAAACAGTCTGCTTTAACAGAGTGGATTAAAAATGTTAAAGCATTAAACATGTTATTGTAACTATTATCCACAAGAAAATTTTACTGTTCTACAGCCATCACTATGCAGCAGGGTTGTTCAGTTTTTATTTTCCTTTTGTTTGTGAATAGCTTGCTCTTATAACTGATTCCTGCAGGGATTTTGTATCTAAAGCTGTCTTTTTAAAGAGTATTTCCAATTAGGCTGGCAGTTTGTTTGTATGCTAGAATAAAAGAAACACGTCATTTTCAGTAGAATAAATCCATTTTTACTTTGTGAAGAAAATGTGTCAAGGGTGTCTAAGATCAAAGTTTTTAATTGAATTGCCAACAAAGATTGTCACAACTGAAAAAATTGTCTTTCTGCAGAGAAGAAAATCTTTGTAAGGATTTGGTCATAAATGTAAAGCCCTCAGTACACAGCCTCCAAAGTAAAAACTGGATTTACAGGTATGTTTGTGATTCTTGGTTTGTATATGCTGATAAGAAATGCAGTGTGAAAAGTAGGAATAAATATTTTTGTTAATGATATCTATTATTTTACTGTGAAGAACCACAATTAAAGATACAATTATACACTGTAACATCACACTTCTAATACTGGGGGGAAAGGCAGGTAGGAGTGAAGACGTAATAAAAGTTACCAGACGCTGAGGTATGTTACTACAGGAAATTTCTTGTGCGTAAGAGTTTTTTAAGGAAGAAAATATTTTGCTTAAATTGGGTCATTACTGCAATTATCTATTTCCATCATGTATATCTTTTCACATGGAAAGCACAATAGAGGTTTTACCTTGACACCAAACACATTTCCTTCTCAGTTTCCGAATTTAGCTCTGTGGTGGTTAGAAACAAGTGTACTATAAGCAATTAGAGGTAATCCCTGTAAGTACTGTTTTCTTTGTTGCAATCAGTATGAACTCTGAAAAACTTTTTATTGGCTTGCTATATATATATCTGCTATTGGCAGATAGTAATAGCTATATTCAAATGTCATTAACGATGGAAGAACATAGTTCATAAAAATATCACTAGTGCAGTACTTCTAGTCATGCAAGTGCATTTTAGTAATTGTATTCAGTATTGCTTTGCTTTAGTTTTAAAGATGAGCTGTATGAAACAGACTGATACAGCTGGAGTGCCAGTATTTCCTTTTAGTTACATTTATTGATTATTCTTTACTTGACAAGGAGCATTTCTTTCTTCATTGAATTTGCAAAGGTCATTTAAATAAGCGTTCTCCAAAAGAAAACTCAAGAACTAGTAATTAAAATTAGTCTGTGGTCTAAATCTTTGTCTTGACAGACTAATTGAAGTATAACTTGGTAAGAACACAGAACAGTTGGTCTTATTGAATTGTTCCATCAGTTCATTTCCAGACATGGAATCTCATCTCTGATGTGAGATGATGTGGTCCTTTCTATGTAATCTGTATTTCCCAAATTCACAGGAGACAGGATTACTGCTTTTATGTGTGTATTCCACATGTGCATGAGGGCTGTCATTTGACTGAGCTAATGCAAAAGCAGAGCTTTTACCTTTTCATAGTCTCCTGCTGACCAGCCAGCCAATGTGTAGTCATAACAGCAGGATCATGATGAGCCACCACTCGCAGTGGTGTGACTCCTTCAGTCATGCCCTTTCACCTCACCTAAGCAAGATGAAGAGTATATCTGTCTTACTGAGCTAACATCTTCACCGCTCACTCTCTCCTGGTTATCAAGCTGTGGCAGGGACAGGGTTTCAATAACTTCCCACTTCCACCAGTCAAATAAAGTTATGTGTATTTTCTCATTAGTTTCCTGAGGTTTGCACAGCAATCTTATTGTTCAGCCCCCATTGAGAGAAAAAAACAGACTGAGAATAAAAAAATCGAGGGACCATGGGATTAAGAGATCATTGAGTACAGATTTTCATCTGTAGACATAGTCTAAAATAATAGCACCTAAATGTCCCTACTCCTGGTACAGAAGTGCTTTAGTTCTCATTATCGTGATTGTTGAGCTCTTATTTCAGCAGAGCTGCATGTTTCAGCCTGGTCATCCCATGTCACAGGCTGCATCTGCAGCTTTCGAAGCAACAGGGATTTTTATGCTGGATGGAGTCCATGAGCAGTAAGTCATCATTGGTGAGAACAATTACTCAAATTACTGTTATTAGTACTTTTTGCATGAATGCAAGCAAACCATAATTGACTCTAAAAAAATAAATGCAGTATTTTTCATGGGAACGGAAAACTGGCAAGATCCTACAAGCACAAAAGGGCACAAAAATGTGGTTCGTGTGTCAAAAGATGTTGAAAACCTTTTTTATTGTAGACGAGACCTCTAGAAGATGAAAACTTTAACACCTGTAATCACATTTTTATGGAGTTTCAGGTGTGAATGTTTTGAAGTGAGCTTTTTCCATTACAGTTGTTCCAGATACACATAACATTTGATCTGGAAAAGAAAATATGTTCTCAGAGTCTATAAGAGCAGAGAACAAAGGTCTTTCATTTCTCTCATACTGGATTCTTCCATTGCAAAACATTTAGGTGCCAAATAAACTACTCGCAGGCTAAAATAAAAAACTATACATTTTCATAGACTTGTAAAAGCTATAGACAGCTAAAACTTGTTGGACCCTCTAGCCCATCTCCTTGCTAATGTGACTTTCTTCCTTACAGTACTTTTCTTCTCACTATGCCAGTTTAGTTTGTTTGCCAGTTTTGTATTTTAAGAACTTCCTTCAGATCTTCAGATGTATCCTAAAGGCTGATAGCTCATGGTGCCAGGAAATCTTCCCTCCTGCTCATGTAAAATTGTGTACCCTTCTTATAACACTTTATATAAAATCTTCCCTTTCTTGGAGCTACACTGTCGTTTGTTTTTTTTTTTTTTTTGCCCTTGCTGTCAGCCTGTGCATTATTTCTGAGACACTTATTCTTCATTGCTGAGAATAATTGCACTGAAGACACAACCTGTGAGAATAATAATGTCTCGCTGATTCTGATACGATTTCCAAAATTACTTGGTGCCCTTCAACATTTTAAGTGTTTCCCCTGTACTTGTCATTTGGTTTAAACAATATGTTTCCTCACGCTCTTCCCGTAACTCAAGGACTCCTTCAGACTTCTCTATTTTTCTTCTTTAATCTTTAATTAGTTTGTAAATGTCTTGTACAGATCAAGTTGGCTGGAACAAAACTCTCATTAAACTGTGGTATGACTGACATGTCTTTTCAGCCTTCAGTCTTGTCCATATGAAGTATCACAGAAATGCACATAAGGCTGTGGGTCACAAAGATGTCTAAGGTAAACTGAAATTCATTCATTTATAACTAAAGGATAAAAGCATACTAGCATGGAAAGAGAAAATCTTTAAATCATGTCATTTTTTTCATTTGTTCAGATGGCAGAACTGCAGTTCAGAACCTTGAAAGAGGTTTCTCCCCTTACTGCAACATATAATATTACTACTGCTGAAGTATATAGCTCCCAAATAGGCTTAAAGTGTTAAGGATATCAGCTGCTGCAGAATCAATTACGAACCTTAAGCCTGAAATCTATTCCTCCTTGTAAAGTTTTCAGTTCACCTGTTAACCAACTACTAAAATAAGATTAATTAAAATTGAAGGAGACATCAAAATATGAAGATGTCTCTCCAAAATTCCAGGTTAATATTATGAACTACCAATTTCATTTGGATAGTTAATATTTCAAATTAATATGCCTGTGAAGTATGGTGGTATCATAAAAATAACTTCCTCAGAAGGTTGATACTTTATTCCATTAATTTTCTTTTTATATATACTCAGATTCTGTAGTCTCAGGTTTGCAAGTGGTATTCCATGAGGGAAGTCAAAATCAGCTGCATAGACAATTTTTTCACATAGACAGTTGCACAGGTACTTGGATAGTAAATTTTTCTGATCAGCGCCAGTGGGTTTTCCAGAAGATGCTACTGGGAAGCTGTTTAGTAGTGCGCAGGGACAATCCATTGTTCCTACATAAATATGGTAAAGGAGGGCAGACAATGCAGTGTGCGTTGGCAATAATTTGGTATCCGTTTTCCTTCCATTATTTTAGCTCTTGCCCACAATTTACTTGCTGTCTGGCCTTGAGGATTCTGATTCCTTAACAAAAGGGATAAAAGAACCTTAATATTTCTAGTGAACCATGTTTTACTATAGAATTCAGTTCCAAGTATCCCTCAAAACTAGATTTGATACATGTTTTGTAAGTGTGTGTGAGTTTTATATATAAAATATGAAAAAATGCCTGTTTGGAGTCAAGAGCTTTCTAATTCTAATAATATCTGAGGTTATATTCTGACGGGCTGGGAACTTAGATGCAGATAATTATTATCTTTTCTCTGGAAACCTACAATTTCCATGAAGTAGACATTTTTGCATTAAAACTTTCTGTAGGAGTACTCTCTTGACAAAAATCAATATGAATTTTTCTGGTAGAGTTTACTCTATAGGCAGTGAGTTAATTTCATTTTCACCTGGACTCAGTATGTCCTGGACGTTTCTTGCCTGTGAATATTCAGACAGCTGTACCTAGCTAGAATTTAAAAATGGAACTTGCATAGACAGTGCATGGTTTAATACTTTTTTACATAGATGCAGAGTGCCATGACTCATTGCAGTCCTCTTTTAAAGGAATTACATACCAGAATGTCAGAAATTCCTGCAGGAAGGGAGAGTTCACATTTCCCTTACCTCTAGTTTCTGATTGATTAATTGATATTGTTACCAGTAGAATTTGCAGGCAAAGTTAAATCATATATGCTACTGTGATAGAAGTATAAAGTATATGCTGATTGAATTTTTTCCTAGAATTTTGTAAAATACCAGTAACCTTTTTTACTTCCAAACTGCCATTGCACTTACCTGCACATCATATCCTGACAATTGTGTGTGTAAAAGAACGGTTAGCAGGGAAATAAACAGCCAAACTTGTTACATATGGCAGGTTCCTTTTTGTGCCACGGAATCCTGTGTGCAAGCCCACATGGTTGGAAAAGATCTGAGAAGCTTCAGGGATTCTGCTGAAGAACCCTTTGGAATCTTAGATGGAGGTATAGAGGCAGAGGAAAAACTAAGGGAGAAATGGGCAGCAAATGAAGAGGAGGGTTCAAATGAGGGGGGCAGGCCACCCTCAGCACTTCGGATGTTGCTCTGTTTATGTGTGTGTTTCTAGCAAACTTCTTGGCACTCTGTAAAAAGGAAAGGGAAGCTTCTAGCCTTTGTATGTGGGATCTCCACTACCACCTGGAAAATCCTTATCAGCTAAATTAATATCCATGAAAGAAGATAGTGTGAAATCTACCTCAGCCTAACTCCTAAATTTATCCAAAGTAGTAGGTATTTGGGAATTGCAGGTTCGATTTAGTGTAGCACAGCTGGTGTGATAAAATTAGGCAACTCAGGCAACTGCAAGCATAAGTGTGAAGGAGGAATTTGGGGATCTAAATTGCTTCTT
The DNA here is from genome assembly GCF_004027225.2 of Strigops habroptila. Taxonomy (NCBI): domain Eukaryota; kingdom Metazoa; phylum Chordata; class Aves; order Psittaciformes; family Psittacidae; genus Strigops; species Strigops habroptila. Next base: position 17,770,757 of record NC_046359.1, read on the forward strand.
TCTGACAGTTGCTGTGGTCTTACTCAAGGTTAGACAATTAGTGATCTTGCACAGGTCCTCAAGGCAGAAAGGACAGAAACTGCAAAAGCTGCTGCCTTCCCTATTTGTGCAGAGGGATGCAGTTCCAGCTGCTGCTCTCTCTGAGTCAGGTGTGTGCGATACCAGTGCTGAGAGAGGTACCAGTCGCTTGAAAAGTAACAAGCTGAGCATATTTCTCAATGGCCAGTGCACCTCCTGTGCCTGGGTGGAGTATAGTCTGGAATAATTTTTCAGAGAGCAAGTAAGGAATCTCCGTGCAGCCTGTCTGCTCAGGAAGGGAGACAGGTAACTGTGTGCTACAGGAAAGCACTTACATTACGAAGAATTTATTCTTCTCATTTAAAGACACAGGAAACTAATAAATGCTGTAGTAGAAACTCACTGATACGTGTATCGTGTTTCTCACAGAATAGTTGTGGTTGGATGACTACGTGTAGTAGATCTTTGGAGTCCTTGATTTCTCTTCCTAGTTATTTACCATTTCAGTCATGTTTTATAAAAAAACGGCTGTGAGAAAACAAAATCTGGTGTGTATAAATAGTACAAGGAAATTATGCCAGCCATTAAAAAAAAAAAAAAAAGATAACCATTCTGTTCTAGTTTCATGAATATTCCATAGTCACTAAGAAGACATTCTAGAAGAGTTGTATATGTATGTGTGCATATGAATACACATACTGTCATATGCAAGCCTTCACTCCTAATATGACCAGCCTTGATTAACCTGTCGCTGATAATAAACTGCTGTTAGCAGGAGCTAAAGATGTAGTCTGAGAGAAAAGAGGCAATCTAGGCAGCATTCTCTGTAAATGCACATATACTTTACTGTAACATCGGTAGTAATAACTCCCATAATCAATATATTAAACTGTCCTCTCTGAGTTTCTGTTATAAGATACTTCTAACTTTCCCAAGACCACTTGTTTAAGTTGGAGTGTGTGTATATGTTTGTATAAATGCATAAATGCACGATATATTGATCCTTGGAAAGGATCAAACTAGTGATCTGTTTTGTACATATCTACTGCCAAATTGAGAAAGTGAAAGATAAAGTTTGGCAGAGGAATAGGTTTTGCTGAGAAATTATGTCTTCTTTCATTGCTTAGGAACAAGCTGGTCTAGACTTAACCCATTTTTTAAAACTGATTTGAACTGATAACGTACCAAAGTTTGTTTCACAAAGTCCATGAATTTAGTGGGTGCAATGAGGGGCTTTGATACTAAATCTGCAATTTCTGGAGAGGATCTGGCAGTTTTTAAAACTTTAATGGGTAAGATCAGGCTTCAAATTGTAAAGTGAGAAATAAGCGTTCAAATTTTCAAACACTGTGCTGAATACACTTATTCCCGTTAATTTAAACTTAGAAGCTAAAATAAAGAATTAATGGGGGTGGGGGGAAGGTATGTGGGTAAATAACCAGCCACAGTCAGTTGTAACTGGCTCTGCTCAGACAAACTTCCACTGCCATTTGAACTGCACCCAAATCCTACCCAAGTATAAACCAGCCCAAATCTGATACTTTCTCATCAAATTTTTCTGGGTGCTGGAAGACAGTCCGGGCACTGCTGGCATGAGCGTGGCTGTGGTTGTCCTCCTTATGCCCCTTCCTGCCTGTGAAAAGACTTAATGTTGCTTTGGCACCATCATCTGCAGCGCCATGCTTAGAGGTCCATGATACATTCCAGAATATGCTGGAGTTACACCTTCATCTTTAAGTAAAGGTATGCTTGTTTCACTTCAAGTCCCAATTTCTGCAACTCGGCAGTCACAAGGGAACAGCCTTGGGCTGTCTGCCTACCACTGAGGTGGCCAGACACCAGCACAGGGTTGCCTTGCAGTAGTGGGTTACAGAAATGTGGCAGTCTGAGGAAAAGGTTTTCTCCTAGGTACAAAGCAGAGCCCCAACAGCATGAGCTATCAAGCTGGCAAGGTTGCCAAGTATGCATGAGCAGAGAATTCAATGACCTGGGTAGTTGCTTACTTTAAAAGGTTAGACATGTAACACCTTGCTTTGTTGCAAAAGGTGATCCATGACTTCTATGATGGTGCTTGTTATTACTCTGCTGGATTCTGTAGCAAGTTTTTCAATCCTATGGAATTATTTTTATGTTTGTTTGGAAACATAAAAACATGTTTGCTTGGAAAGAGTAGTTTGCACTGTTTAGAGATATTAAAAAATGGAAGATAAATTAGTAATTATTTGAAGTTTAAGAAAAGAAAAATTAATTACATAGACTCAGTGCACTTTTAAGTAATCAGCTATAGTTCAGAATAGCCTCGCCAATTAAATATACTTGGATAGATCAACGGAGGCCAAAATCTTACAGTTCATGTGAGTCTGGAGTTTGATGTTTACCTTGAGCCATCTTTGGTCTTGATGTTCTAACTTCTAAGCACTTTTCATATGCAACTGTGAAAACCAGCCTTAGCACCATTAAAAATTATATCATGAGGAACTTAGTTTCAACGTCAAATAATCACTGTCAGAACTATAAAAAAAGTTGGCTGCTAGACTGAATGGTTGAGCTGACCCTCAGCAGTGCTAGGGATGTCAGGTGGGACCACCCTTCCCTCAAAAGGCTGTGTGGTACAATCACCTCTTTGGAATTATTGGATACTTAACCCTAAAATCATCACTTTAACTTCTTTATCCTTAAAAATTAATGAATTCATCCCCAAAACACCTGGGACTTTGGAAAATCTTCTGCTCCAACTAGTTATCTGAGGTTTGAAAGCTTTAGTTTTAATTGTAATCCAAGTGAGAATGATGTAAGTGGATATGAGTTACAGTTGTAGGACAATACTTGCATGCCGTATACCACATGTTAACGGTTTCTAAAGACATGAATGTGTAATTAGCATAACTTCATATTTGATTCTAGCACTGGACAACATCCCGATACTGTCTCTGGTGGTTTACTTCTGTATATTATGTCAGAGATTTCTTTCACATCTTTGGAGTGTTAAGGCTTTAATTCCTTTGGTGATACTTCTTGTAATGCTTCAGATGGATCAAAAATGACTGCTATTGGATCAATCCTTCAGTTTGGGCATGTATACCATTTAGACGACCAAGGGACTTGGGCTTCTTGTGATTCGGTTTGTTCTCCTGAGCCTCCTGCAAAGCCTTTTAGGTCAGTACTGTAGTAGTGTTTGATGGAAAAATGTCTGACTCTTGATACAAAGCCTTTTAAAACAAACTCAGAAAAACTCTACCTTGAACATTTCTAATGACATTGTGTTTGCACCTCAGCAGAATAACAGATAATTTCACATCTATAAGCTTCAGATACAGTAATTTCCACTGCTAAAGCATTTTTCAAGAAATGGAAGACTTGCTCTGAAATATAGCAATTCTACTGAAATTTTAGATGTGAAAGGGTCTAAATGCATTATGCAGACTACTAATTAATTTACTACTGATATTTTTTAAATTTAAATATTTAAAACATTTTATGACATTATCAAAGTAAAATATTTTGACACTGAAATAATTCTTCTACAGAGTCAAAATGAAAACCTACTTGGATTCCAAATTTAAAAAAAAAAAAAGAAAAACAAAAACTGAATTTGAACTATTGGCTTTTCCTTCCAGCCCAAGAAAGTAAGTTCCTCTGGAAAAAAAATGGTGGCTTTTTTTTTTTACATTCCCAGTTTTACCCATCATCTGTCCTGAGCTGTTTCAACCATTCTACCAAATGAGTCTTCTTCAAAGATTTCTCTGCTCAAAGTCGTGGGTTTATACCATTTTTACACTGATAAGTCTATATACTTTTTTGCAGTTTCATGAAGAATACTGGGAAAAAAAATCTGCAAGTGGAAATTATTTATCAAACTGCAGTTTTAGAAGTCCAGGTGCATTTTACCCTCCCTTTGCCTGAAGACAGTCATTAATTATGGCCTCAGGGTTACCTGGAAACCAAATCTGTTTTCACAGAGCTAAGAAAATGACAACTGTCTTTAGATGTAGCCAGTATTTTTTTCTGTAGTTCATACAGCACCATTTTGAAGCTCTGCCATCAATCACAAATTTATATGTAAACCAGATTGTAGATTCAAAAAAGCTTCAGTAGAAATACGTAATAATGAAAGTCAGAGAGAAAACATTTTCCATGCTCAGGTCCGGAAGCAGCTGGACTTCCTGTAAATTCAAGGTATTTATTTCATCAGAGACATCAATTACATTGGAGATTTGGAGACCTGATAGCATCCTTCCAGTATCTGAAGGGGGCCTATAAGGATGCTGGGGAGGGACTCTTCGTTAGGGACTGTAGTGGTAGGACAAGGGGTAACGGCTTCAAATTTAAACAGGGGAAGGTTAGATTACATGTAAGGAAGAAGTTCTTTACCATGAGGGTGGTGAGGCACTGGAATGGATTGCCCAAGGAAGTTGTGAATGCTCCATCCCTGGCAATGTTCAAGGCCAGGTTGGACAGAGCCTTGGGCAACATGGTTTAGTGCAAGGTGTCCCGGCCCATGGCAGGGGCATAAGGTCCTTTCCAACCCTAACTATTCTATGATTCTATGTGGGACCAATACTTGCAGATAAGCTACTGAAATTATGAGGGAGAGGTTTATTGTTGTATCTGAGAAAGCAATCATTGACTTGGTATGACTTGTTGAATTCTCTGTTCAGTATATCTTGTCATCCTGCAACCATGCAATGGCTCAGGAGATTAAAGGACCTCCACCAGGATTCATGCAGTGGTTGTGTATGAAGCATCTGTATTTGGTTTAGGAGATTCCCTTGCATTGCTGTTTTAAGCAAACTGATATCGTATAGTCCGAAAAGGATGTGGCACAGATGAAAGGCTCCTTAGCATGTACGTGTTGGTTGGCCATTCACAGAGGCCAGTGTTGAAAGGGCAAGGTTATCCACACGCCATATTTGTTGTCAGGGCTACATAATGGTCACGGTTTGGTCCTCAGCAGAAAGAAGTAACTTTTTCAATTATTTTTTCAACAGTTACCTTTTTCTCTAGTATTCCTTTCCAGTCCTTAATAAACTACAGGAGAGGTTAAGAAAAGAAAAAAACAAATCTATTGAATGAGATTAGGATCAGTTGTGCCATAGGATGGGGAAATAGGTTATGAACGATGGGTGTTATTATTTCACTGGGGTTTTTTACCTTTTAGGTGTGTGGGGTAGAGTGTTCCTGTAGGTAAAGTACAAAAAGTAGAGAAACAGTGAATATGTTACACCCTGTTGTTGGGAGCTTTATATAATAAATTTCCAATATTTTATAAAGCACAATGTTTTAAACACACTCTGATAGATGTCAACAGTAAAACAGTTATCAGGAGGCTTTACTTCCTTGGAATCTTAAAAGCACCTGCGTAAACACGTCAATCAAATTAACTTTTGTTTAGTTTTAAAATTATAGAATCCTAGAATCATAGAATAGTTAGGGTTGGAAAGGACCTTAAGATCATCTAGTTCCAACCCCCTGCCATGGGCAGGGACACCTCACACTAGACCATGTCATCCAAGGCTCTGTCCAACGTGTACACTGCCAGGGATGGAGCATTTACCACTTCTTTGGGGAACCAGTTCCAGTGCCTCATCATCCTCACAGTAAAGAACTTCTTCCTTACATCTAACCTGAACTTGCCCTGTTTAAGTTTAAATCCATTACCCCTTGTCCTATAGCTACAATTGCATAACATTACATTCAGTTTGCTTTATTTTTCAGGCTTATCGGTCATGTCTCTATGTGTGGCAACTATAGGAAACATACTCTCCACAGACGTAGTATATTTAGGCACATTAAATCTGTAGCAGATTTAACAGGATTTAAGAACATGAGTACTTTAATGTTTTCTGAATGAAGACCATATTTTAATTAGGTTCACAAGTACGAGGGTCACATCTAAGCCACACTCCTTTTTCCGTCAGGCACTTCTCTTCATAAACATAGTGTTCTCCCCTTAAATTTTTATAGGTTTTATGGTTTTGTCACCACAGCTCTGATTTGGACAGTGATTTGATTTGGTTCTGTTTGCTTTGATGTCATTTGGTTTGATCTCCAGCGAAACCTGATTCTTGGCCAACTTACAGCAGTATATAATATTGTTTGATAATTTGGGTAAAATTCAGCAAATCAGTTGGCAGTAATAATTTTCTAAAGCTGTTGCTGAAGGAAGATGTATAAAAATTTTGGAACAGGCCTATCAAACATGACTGCAGATATAAAAATATGTGGGAATCCTGCATGTAGTCAAAAACATGTAGGAAACAACTGTCGATCAATACACCAGTATTTATTTTTTAGCAATACTTGAAATATCTTTAGAGCAGCAGGTCTGGGCAAGAAACCAAAGTCAACCTCTGGATTGTTTTTATATGTATATGTATATATATACATATGTATATGCGCACACATATATTTATGTATGGTATAGCTGTCTAACAGACCTCCAAGCAAACTTCTGCTTGTAAATGATTTATACGTTCTGCAAAAAATAATAATGAAATTATAAGTTTGACAGACTCAGGAAGATCCTGCTGACCCACGGAGGGTGTATGAATGGCAGTGAGGATACAACTACCTCAGCCCACAGGCTAGCACAGAGGGTATTTGTAAGGCTGAGCTGCACAGCACTGGGGAGCTAAATGTTTCCCAGTGGTCCAGCTGGTTTCCTGCACTCAGACTGTCATCTGTTTGTTCAGTGGTGAATTGCTACATGACTGGTTGTCCTCATCATTCTCCAGTTGCCAAAAAAAAAGCTGGTGGATATACGCTACCCGTTCTTTTAAGGAAAAAATAAAAAAATGAAGTTTGTTGTGTATATCCCACATTCACTCAGCTCTTGGCTTGCACAGAAGGTCAAATATCACTCAAGCATATAGAAAATAACAAGCTTGCAGATCATTATTTTCCTGCTGGGTATTTAAAATGTGGAAAATATAGCAAACAATTTTGGTATGTTTTATGCAGTTTTGATGCAGTTTATTAATGAGTTTTTCAGAATCCATTCTGTAAGCTACAGTTCCAAACTTGTAGGGAAACAAACAGTTCTATATAGGCAAGCATATTTGAAAATTATTGTTTCCTGCTGAGTGCATTTTGAGTGAAGATATAAATGCTGTCCTTCATTTACTGTGAGCCAGATTTAATATAATTTAAAAAAAAAAAAACAACCAAACAATTGAAAAATAATCCTTTTTTGCTACTTTACACTTAATGAACTTATTTGCATCCATGAGTTATTAGAATAAATCACAAATAAGTAGGGTTTTGTTCCTGTTTTGCATGAATGTAAATGAGCTGAAAGAAGAATGAGAGGTAAATACAAATTTGCAGAAAAGTCATATTAACGCAGATATAAGGAACCTGCGAAGTTTGTGTATATTTAGAAGAGATTAGCTGAAGACCTTATGGCAAAAAGAAGAAGAAAATTTTTAAAAAGAAATCAGGATTGTTTGTTATTTAGAAGGCTAAATTCAAATCTGTTAAAAGCATGAGAGTGCATAGCAGCCTGGAAGTGAAGAACTCCACTTGTCTAATAGAAGCCTAGTGAGGACAGAAGAGTCAGTCCAAGAAGCCTCTGAACACATGGGACTGTCTACACTTGGAGCCAGTCAGAGTTTCCCATGCAACACCCTTTAACAGAAGACGTATAGACATAGATCTTGCAAACTGCCATAAAATTGAGCTGATAAGTACCAATGTATTAATCCAGTTGATGGCAACATTTCACAGCGCTGAATGGTCTGAATTTCTCCACTAAGTTTACTTGCACTGTTCATGTCCACACTACTGAACATGAGCAAAGGGAGAAGAACTGGAGTCCTGTTGAATGGCTGTTCTAATCGGGTGAAATACCATTGCTTGAGAGCTGTGAAAGTAGCTACCCAGATTTCTCAAATCAAATGAGCTGTGAAAGTATCACTATTCCACTTGGATTTCTCAAATCAAATTTCATCTAGACATGCAAACTAAGGTTTCATATTTACCTGTCTTTAAAGAAAAGGTCAAATTAAATAGCTAATAGCTATTTCCTATTAGCTTTAAGGAGTTTTCTTCCAAAGGCATGAATATATCTTACGGAGTTATTCAGTTGGGACTTGGACAACATGATTAGGTAGATGGATTTTATACCCATTTATAAAAATGAGGGATTAAAGTGACTTGCAGAATGGCATGCCAGTGACTCCTGTGAGGAATACAGCCCAGTGTAGCCTACTGACTGCTCTAACCATGCAGCATTGCATCTGTGTGTGTGTGTGTACACACCCCCCCAAGAGTCTCTGTGGTGAAGTATAGATAGGGGAAGGAGTTTGAATGGGTATTTTTATTGGAGAGTGTTGACTTATGAACTGGTTTTTACAAGTTCAAGGGAACCAAAATGGTTGGTTGAGTTATCTGAAAAATTGTTTATATATTAGAAGAAGAAAGGTAACTTCCCAATTCCTAAAGAAAGAACCTGGTTACTGTCCACTTCTAATAAGCACCCACAAGACAATTCAGTCTAATCTCAATTTGCTTTTCACTTCCATCATTTAAAGTTAAGTAGTCAGTGAAAATTACTTAATAGGAAAATCTGCCTGTGTCTTTCAGTTGTGTATGGTGCTCCCTGCGTCTGACTGGAGTAAGGCTCAGGTAAGTGCAGTCAGCTGAGATTTGGTTACTCAGATTCATGGCTTCCAGATTTGGTGTCCTGTTCTGGTTGGCTTGATTTCTGCCCAGAAGTTTCAAAGAATAAATGAAAAAACTAGCAAATATCACTGACACCCTCAAGTGAATTCTGACCTGCTGTGTTGTGAGGGCTGTTACTGG